>NC_143557.1:124615000-125219000 GCF_054136105.1 Typopeltis vanoorti | reverse complement strand
TATACAAATTCTAAGTGAAAGCTTTGAAATTGTTTTTAACTTCTCATTGAATTTTCTTGATCGGATGTTATAGTTCCCCATTCTAATATTTGCCCACATCACTCTACTTGATATTGCCATTCAAGAAGATTAGCCTCGTATTTACTGTTGAATACTGTAGCTACTCTTTCTTTTCCCTGATTGTTATTGCCTGAATATAACATTTTGTATTTATTGCTTAGAAAGATTTCACCAATTTTTGTCTTTTTTTTTGTTTCAGTCACCCCTATTATGTCAATCTGGTACTTGTATTATTATTATTATTCAGGCCTCCATGGAGTCAAAAGACTCATCGTGGGAGGTCCTTTCTAAGAAACACAAGTCTATCAAGACTCATCGAGGGAGGTCCCTCCTAGGAAACACAAAGTCTGTCATACCACTCCTTAAATGCATTGACCGTTCTCGCTCTCATCCCCTCCATCAAGCAATGCATTCCATAGTTCAACCACCCTACATGCAAAGAAACCACTTCTCACACTCTTTCTCACAGTTTCCTTTCGTAACTTCCAGGGATGTCCCCTTTTCATGACTCCTTCCTGCTGTTCTCTCAACAATTTAAAAATCTCAGTCATATCACCCCTCCTTCTTCTATCCATCAAACTCTGCAGTCGACACTTCCTCAGCCGATCCTCATAACTAACATTGTACAGTCCCGACACCATCTTTGTTATTCGCCTTTGTACCCTTTCCACAGTTAATTTATCCCCTTCAAATCCTGGAGACCAGATCTGAGAACAATAGTCTAAGTGTGGTCTGATCAGAGTCTTATACAATGGAATGATAACCATTTTATCTCTGCAGGTCAGTGTCCTTCTCATTATTGCAGCAATCCTCTGCATTACCTTCACTACCTTTGCAATATGTCCCCTAAATTTCAGGTTTCTATCAATCATCAAACCCAGATCTCTTGTCTCTCCTACTTCTTCCAGTTTAACTTCTCCCATAGAGTATGCAGCGTCCCATCGATGTGTCCCAAACCTCAAGATCTTATATTTTGCTGCATTAAACAGACCCCCCCCATTCATTTGCCCATCTGTCTAGCTTATTCAAATCCTCTTGCAGGACTACCACATCTGCACTATTACTAATAACCCTAACCCTTCATCTGCAAACAACCGAATATCCCCTTGCAATCCACGGGCAATGTCATTGATATAAAGGTTAAACAATATATCCCAGTACTGAGCCCTGTGGAACCCCACTTGTAACCTTCTGCCTCTTTGATATTGCTCCACCATACACAACTCTCTGATACCTATCGGACAGCCAATCCTGAATCCAGTTGACCAATCTGACATCCAGACCCATGTGCTGCAACTTGAATATCAGCTTATCATGTAGCACCCTGTCAGATGCCCTTGTTAAGTCTAGGAAAATGGCAGTATATGCCTTTCCCTCATCTAATGCTCTTGTAACTTTATCATAAAAGGCTAGCATATTGCTAAAACAAGCAATATGCTAACCTTTGCCCCTTCACAAATCCATGTTGACTCTCACTGATAACATTACCCTCATCTGCCCAATGCTGTATATGGTCTCTCACTACTTTCTCCAAGATCTTACTAACTACTGATGACACACAAACTGGCCTATAATTAGACACTTCCAGTCTGCTACCGCCCTTATGCCATATCACTATCTTATCTTCCTTCCATTATATGGGCATCTTTCCTGCAGCCAGACTTTCATTGAAAAGCCAGGTCAAGGGCACTGTCAGTTCCTTAGCAAATTCTCTCAAAACTCGTGATGAAATAACATCCAGTCCCACAGCTTTACTAACATCCAGAGTACTCAGTATGTGGAACACACTTTCCTCCTGCACCTCTAAAACCTCGAACCTGCTATATCCCTCTAGTATTCAAAATTGACTCCTCCAGGATGAAATACTCCAATAAAGTATTTATTGAACAATTCCACTATGTCCTCTGCATCAGTCACTCTATCCCCATTTTTATCCCACAGTGTCATTCTTTCACAGTCATTTCTCCTCCTGCTGGCCACATAGCTAAAAAATTCCCTAGGATTTTCCTTGGATCTAAGGGCCAATCTTTTCTCATATTCCAATTTCGCCTTCCTTACCATACCTAGTCACTCTTCTGGCCTGTGTCTTATATTCTTCATGCATCTTCCCTTCACCTGCCTCCTTATATCTCTTCCATAGCCTCTTTTTTGCATGTAGTTCCTGTTTAACATTGTTTGTCATCCACTTTACTCCAAATTGTGTCCTCTTCTTCACACGTGGAATACAGCTTACCATTGCTGCTAACAAATATTCCTTCACAATTTCCCAAGCACTAATGATATCCCGGCCTTCCAATTCCTCCCTCCACGAAACTTCCCCAAGTTGACGTCTAAGACTATTATAATCACCTGCTTTATAATTCCACATATGTTCCCGTCTCTTTGATACTCCTGCATGTCTATTCATTTTCCAAGTCAAAGCCATATGGTCACTCTCTTCAACTGGTGGGAGAGACGTCATCTCAGTTATTATCAGCTCTTCTGATGCTATAACCAAATCCAAAACTCTTAAACCTCTTGTTCCCTCTGTTACATGTTGCCTAAGACATTTGTCCCTCAAGAATTCTAGAAATTCCATTCCCTTATTGCTACATGCATCTTCCTTTCCCCAATCTATACTGCTGTAGTTAAAATCTCCCATAACAATCGTTCTTCTTGCACTTGCCACGCTCAACTGTCTCAACATCTCCTGGTCTCCACCCTCTGTGCTCCTTGGTCTGTAGCAACACACCACTAAATATCCTGTCTTGCCCACCTCCACCTCACTCCAAGTATTATCTGGTACCAATTCTTCTTCCATTCTAGTTCCATTTCTTTGCTATTCATGCTTCTTATGCTGATAGTACTGATCTTGAACTCTGGTGATGTTGAGTTGGGATGTGTTTCAGCTTTGTTCTAGTAGCTATGTAATTTCTTGTTAAGTATAATTTACTTTGCAGAATAACTAGCTTTTAAGATAGCAGTAATTTTTCTTCACGCAGAATCGGCCAATTTCTCTGCATGATGAACTTGCTATATACACGAATTACATATTTAAGAAAAAATAAAGCATTAATACAAACATATTTCACGATGAATATATCAAGGCATCAGAGTTCATTCACACACACACAAAGGATATTTCCCAAATGCTGCTGCTGACTCTGGTCATATTCCTAATTTTGCTAGAATCAAAGAAACCATTAAATCTCTGGATGTACGGATTTATTTACATTACCGAAGTTAATATCACTGTTAGAAGTTTAGATAATGTTGTTCAGTTTATTTTAATCTCAGAGTTATATGTCATATAAGCCGGCCTGGTTGGCCAAGCGGTTAGTGTATTTGCTCTCCAGCCAAAAAGCTGTGGATTCGAATCCCGCTGTGGGCATGGATGTTTGTGACTGTCCGTGAAAATAGTAGTGGTGGTGGCAGGCAGTAGATGGCATTGGTCTAGTTGCAGTTAATTGTAGTTGGAGACAGTTGTAGAGTACCCTCCCTCGATGAGTCTTTGGACTCCCTGGAAGTGTCACGTAATAATAATAATAACTAGCACAAAAGAAGAATATCACCTTTGGAAATTTACATCCTGTTAAGGATGTAAGAAACATTGTAGGTCTCTTTTACTAATGGTGGACTAAATGGAAGACTTGGTATTTTTATCTTCTAAAATCTTGCCGGCCTGGTTGGCCAAGTGGTTAGCATATCTGCTCTCCAGCCAAAAGGCTGCGGGTTCGAATCCTGCCGTAGACATGGATGTTTGTGATTGACTGTGGAAAAACTAATGGTGGTGGTCGACAGTAGATGGCATTAGTGGAGTTGAGGTCAGTTGGTGGAGACAGAGTTGTAGAGCAAGTGCCCTCCCTTGAAGAATCTTTTGAATCCTTGGAGGTGTCAAATAATAATAATAAAAAATAGACACACTTGCCAAGAATCAACTTAGTATTCCTGCTATTGCCTATAGAGGAATGCTCTTCCTGGTATGTTGCTTGTGTCTTTGTTACATTTTATATAGTGGTGGTGGGAAGTAGACAGCATTGGTATAGATGTGCAGTTTGCTGTAGTTGGTGGATTGAGTGAGTGGTGGGGATGGAGATTTGTGAAGTAGGTGTCCTCTCTCAATGAGTCTTTGGACTCCTTGGAGGTGTTGCGTAATAATAATAATAACAATATTGTACCCCTGAAGATGCATCTGTTACAGATGAAATATTGGAAGCATTGAACTGTGGTCAAATTCATTTCTTGTGCTCTTTTTATTCCATTTAATCTGACACAAATTTTAACTAGTACCTAAAATTTAATACATGATTACCTCCAGTGGTTTGAGTGCCTTTCCTGAATACAGAGATAATAAACTTCTTTGGTCTCTTGCTGTTTGTACAGTATAGTGGAGAACATAAAAGGACTCGAGCACTGGGAAATTGATGATATATATTGGGGTAGGATGCCTAGGCATAATTGTTTAGGAGTTATTGGATTGATTGATTATGAACTCAGACCTCTTTAAATTTGGAGTTGACGTTTTGGTATGAAACAAAGAATAGTTGCATTCTTTTCCAATCATTTCTGTGGAACGTTTCCAAAATAGAAGAGCACAGTGATGATGTTTTGTAATAAATCTTTTTTTTTTTAAAAAAATAGATATTATGTGCCCCATTTTGACTTGTTCATGTTGTAGTTGCACTTGATTTGATACATTTCCTGGGTATTGATTAGAGGAATTATAACTTTTTAATTAGTCTAATTTTTAGAACTTGTTCATCAGAAAAGCTTTTTTTTTTTTTTAATGTGCTTATGGGAGACCTAGTGTTATGGATGGTTATGAATATTTGAGTATCCATTGGCCTGTGTGTATCATTATTTTCAGTACACAATGAAGAACAGGCAGCTTAAGGAAAGTATGTGCAGTTTTATTAGATTTGTTTGTTAGGTAGCTGAAGAAGGTGTTTCAGATCATGGGATCTGAGCCACACCTTAGGTTTCAGGACAGAATCTAGAGCATAGCTCAGAATTTTTCATATGAAAGCTTGCAGTTTGGAGAGGGATTGTGCTGAGTTCATGGTCACATCTGTTTGTAGGGAAGATCAAATAAAAGTGCCATATGAAATAAACAATGTTACGTGGACATAAAAAAAGACCTAGTATGTAGTGAGAATTTGTTGAGCAATAGAACACTCCAAACAAATATGTTGTTACTGCTTAGTTCATTATTCTTAATTTTGCCTATGAAGTATATGTGTATGTTAAAATAAATTTCAGAATTAAAAAAGGAAAATTTATTTTATAAATACAGATATTTGGAATACCTTAGAAAGTATAACTTACTGAAGCACATCTTTTGAAAAAAATCTCATAACATAATTCAAAAGACTGAGCCAACAGAATCAAATAATGAGCAGTTAACTATCAGCAATCAAGATTATCAACAGCCCACCACCTGTGATAAACATTAAGAACTCAACCAACATCAAGTGGCATGAGGAGCAGGCAATAATGCCAAACAATGACAACTATATCATCATATCGATTTATTATCTCAATAACAGTGAACTCCCTCTTTTTCAAAAATTTTTGAATTTTGTGGTAGTGTCAAAGTATGTAAATATATTTGATACTATTTACCACATTGAAAGGAGACCTCAGATATATTCCAGACAATGTTAAAAAAGGGTTATAGTTATCAAGTAAGAGTGCGTTGCATAAAAGAATGGCTTTATGACTGTCACCATTATTCCACTTTCTTCTAATCATGTAAGAATACAAACTACTGCTTGTATTCTTACATGATTCTACTGCTGCTGGTCAACAACAAGTCGGCTCCAAACTCATTAAACCAGTTTTTTGTACTCTTTTGTTTCATCCTCTTGTGTTCTTTTTGGAACACCTTTTCCCTGCTATTTTCTTTAATGAATACAACCATCTCCAGCTTTTCAAGAACCACATTAATAGAATCCTTCTTTCTCCCTAATGACTTGTACATGCCACTATTTGTGTTATAGGGTTTGATTTCTTCTGCGTGTGAGATTGATATAAAAAGCGTGAAATATGTAAAAGAAGTTATCATTTAAATACTGTTAGCCAGCATTATCAACAAAGAGTTAATCAGTCAGATCTCTGGAAACTAAACCAATAAGAACATCGTCATCAAAGCTGACTTGACATAATTCTGATATTCCTGACAACAGCTTGTCTAGGAAGGAGTTATTTTCAAACAACAGCTCATACCAGTTACTTAATTGAACCAACTGCATTATTCCTTTCCCAGAATTTATGCAAAATTAATAAAAATTCATGCAAAAATTAATAAAAATAACTTACCATTTCAGCCAGTGGTTCAAGGAATAGTCCTAATTATTACCTACTCAAGAAATTAGCAACACCCAAGGACTAGCTAGTTTTAAATATACAGCATTTTATAAATGATTAAGAGCATTGTACTCAGCAATGACTATGTATTAATTAAGTAAACATACTTGCTCTGTTTACAAAAGTCCTGATCACTGATACCATTCTCTTTCTATGTATAAAGTTTCTGCCTGCTGTTATGTCCTTTTTTTTTTTTTGCCCCGGTTATTTTGTGTGGCATCTTCCTTTTTCTTGATTCTTTTCCTACATGAAGAAGGTACCATCATTGGCTCAGCATATCCCTGAGTGTGAGTTGCAAAATTTTTTTTTATGAAAACTGTTGAGAAACTTGCTCTGGATTTCACCTATCTGAAATCTGTGGTTTAGCTCAGATATGTTGACAATAGATGCATTCTCTTAAACTTTGTGTTAGTTATCATTTCCTTCATGGTTACATGGTGATCAGCATTCATTGTTAAAACTTAATGGAAACAAATATCATGTTATAGTAAAACTTCAGTTTAATATAAACCAAAATAATGACTCGACGTTTTTTGACCTCACTATCAAGGTCAAGAAACAAACTGTATTACAATCTACATGTTATGCCCAAGTTATAACTACTGGTCTGACCTCTGGTTAAAAAAAAAAAAAAAACTTACTACATCAAAACTAGAGTCCTGTTATTATTATTATTATCTGTTAGATTACAAATTATTAAGAGATATATAAGCTAGAGAGCAACATGCTCTTACATAATTATTCATATAAATTAGAACAAAACATGGTGGCCAATAAGAGCTGAAATATTGCTTCGAGTCCTAAAGCAAAGGTTTAATGGAAAACTTGAAGAACTTAGTGGGCTGAATGTGTGCCATTTTAATTTTTGGGATTTTTATCTTAAGATTAGGATAGTTGATCGAAATTTTACATTTTGAAATTTTGATAAACCATCCTAATCCTTCCAGTAATGGTGGCATAATATCTGAAGACTTTGGATGGTACATTCAGCCCACTTAAGTTCTTCAAATTTTTCATTAAACCTTTACTTTAGCACTACTCGACTAAGCAGTAATTTCAGCTCTTATTGGCCACCATCTATACTGTCTTGCTCTAATTTATATAGTAATTATGTAAGATCATGTTGCTCTCTAGCTTATATATCTCTTAATAATTTGTAATCAAATTGTTAAGTAAGATTGATTCAGTAAGATTATTTTTTTTCCACCAGAGATCAGGCCAATGGTTGTAACAGTTGACCAAATTACTGTAACTTTAGCATAACATGTAGATTGTAATATAGCTTTTTTTTTTGTATATATGTGTATACTCCAGATGATAACCTTGATATGAAAGTCGAAACATCAAGTGATTATTTTGGTTTATATTAAAACTGAAGTTTTGCTATAACATGGTGGTTGTTTTCATAAATTTTAATGACGTTTGTGTTAGTTATGTGTTAGTACAACTCTTTTAATGGCTTATCACAACATAACAGATAAAAAATTAAATGTCTTAATCTGATAAGAAAACAGAATTTCAAGCAAGTATTTAGAAATTTTAACGCATGTCCTCTGGATGCAGTCAGAGTGGATTTTTTTGTTGTTGTTGATTTCATTTGAGGATGAAAATATTCCATATTTTGGGCAATTTTTTTTTACATCCAAATTTGTTTAAATTAGGATTGTTCTGTAGAGTACAATATGATTTCCAGAATAACCTTCTACTTTTGAAGCAGTCTTTTTTTTAGGGTAACAATTTTTCTCTATTTCCTGCGTGCCGATGCAGATTCAAAAAACAGTCTTTCTCTTTTGAATTTACTGTTTTTTGAATCTGCATCGGCACGCAGGAATCAACCTAATTTAAACAAATACGGTTGCATTAAACTTCCCAAAATTTGGGAAACATTAATTATTAGAGATCGCTCTTTACATCCTAGGCCACTTGCAAATACCCATAGAGGGCACACCACTCAGATAAGACTTTAGTTTCACTCACTACTGTATTGCTTTTGTGTGTGTATTGTTACAAAAAGTTTTGTAATCCCTGAAGATGTCTCTGTGACAGAGGGAAGTATTAAAATTATTTTTAATCCTTTCTCAGTGCTGATAATTATTCCATTAACCACGTTTCCGACCAAGACATCTATAGACGTCAAAATTATCATTGATGCGAAGTGCTTTTTAAAATTGTAATACCATTGATATTACATTGAAATATGTGATGGATACGAAGCGTATGAAGATGCGTATTTAATCCATATTGGCCGGTAAGGGGGTTAAACCTCCATTGAACACATGCAGCTGCCTCCCAACATCACAGTACATCTTGAAACCCACTGAACAAGTTTCTTTTCCTCCTCCAACATCCCTGCTACTTCTATATTGTGGAACAGTCTTTCCCCTGATGTTTCCCAAGGAATACAATATACAGGCATTTAAATTAAATGTAAACCAGTTTATCCTTTCCCACCCACTAACTATATATGGTACTACCTTACTATAGGTTGATTAACCAACCTTTTGTGTATGGGCCTCAATTTAAAAAAAAAAAAGACTCAGATACTAAAAAGTCTTCTGGTCTTGATGGCATCTATCCAGTTGTTCTTAAACATTGTGCTCAGAGCTAACACACATCCTGCATCATCTTTGCAATGTACACTGCTTGGAAAGAAGTCCACTCATGGACAAGGTGCATCATGCCATGTAACAAATCACGTTTGTAGCCGGTAGAAATTGGAGGAATATGTCTACAAGTCAGTGCAACTGTGTCCAGATGAAACGGCTGTGAGAGGGGGAAACTGATGGAGTTTGAAAGAGGTGTTGTAATAGGATGCCATGTTGCAGGCCTATCTGTTCGGCAAATTGGACCATTCCAGGTCAACAATCAGTGATACTATATACTATATTGAGATGGAAGTGCAGGGAGTCAACTTTAAGTGCTACGGTGGATGGCCACCGTAGATGGCTACGGTGGATGGATACCACAGTGGATGGCCCGCTACAGTCACTGAATGTGACTGTAGGGTGCTATGAAGGATAATATGTATGTATAATACATACATATTATCTGTTGCTGTGTTATGGAGCAATGAATACACCCTCTACCAAGCAGATGGATGGGTGTGGCAGATGCCTGGTGAACGTCTCTTACTAGAGTGCATAACCCCAACTATGAAATTCAGAGGTGGCGATGTGATGGTATAGTCTTGTTTTTCCTAGTTTGGTCTCAGATCTGTGTGGTACCACTAACATTGAACTCAGAGAGGTATCTGAACATCCTGACAATGCAATTCTTCCTGCTTTGTGGCATTTCTACAGAACTGACCATTGTCTTTTTCAGCAAGACAGTGCACTGTGTCATAAGGCTGCTGCTGTAACTCCATGGTTTGTGGACATGAATGTCACTACACTTGACTTTCCTCCATAGAGCTCTTATCTTAACACTATTGAACATCTATGGGATGAACTGAAGTGTCAGATGAGGTCAAGGGATGTCTGTCCCACAACAGTCCAGGTTGTCATTACATGCCTACAGGAAGAATGGTTCAAAATTCCCATTGATCACTATCATACTCTTGGGGAAAGTATGTCTCGTAGAATTGCTGCAGTGATCACTTCAAAAGGAGGTCATACAACTTATTAAGGTGGGTGCCATGGCTGTTTGTTCCTCATACTAGAATTGCTACATTTCTGCAGAACTGACCATTGTCTCTTTCAGCAAGACAGTGCACTGTGTCATAAGGCTGCTGCTGTAACTCCATGGTTTGTGGACATGAATGTCACCTCACTTGACTTTCCTCCACAGAGCTCTTATCTTAACAATATTGAACATCTATGGGATGAACTGAAGCATCAGATGTGGTCAAGGGATGTCTGTCCCACAACAGTCCAGGATGTCATTACATGCCTACAGGAAGAATGGTTCAAAATTCCCATTGATCACTATCTTATGCTTGGAGAAAGTATGTCTCGTTGAATTGCTGCAATGATCACTGCAAAAGGAAGTGATACAACTTATTAAGGTGGGTGCCATGACTGTTTGTTCCTCATACTATGGTGTCTGTACATCTATCCAAGCAGTGTATTATGATCATGTAATCATTCAACCCACAATCCACATCTTTCCAAGTCCTGGATCGAATTGGAAACTGAAAATGTGTCAGAAGAGTTAAGTCAAAGTGTTTTATTTAGCTTTGACACCTTTTCTTTTGCTTACTGTATTTGGCTTAAAAATTTAGCTTACTGTATGTGGCTCGCATCAGGAACTCCAGCTTCATACTCTGCCTTTACCAAAGTATGCAACATATGCAAATCAGTCATCAGTAGATCGAAATCCGATTTCATGAAGGCCACCAGCAGAAAACTCACCTCTTGTCCAAATGGAAGCCTTGCCTTCTGGTTGCTTTCTGAAGCCATTGGATGCAACTTCTGCTCTTCCACCTCTCTCTCATCCTGATGCCACTGTTACTTCATCCAAAGGTAAAGCTGACCTTGTGGTATCACTCTATTCCTTAAATCCTGCATAGTTGAGCTAGGGAAATCGCCTCCTACCATACTGGAATCCAAGCACCATGTGTCTCCTATAGTTTTTCTGCAAAAAGTCATTAGACAACTACTAAATAACTTGGATACTAAAAGGTCTTCTGGTCCTGATGGCATCCCCACAATTGTTCGTAAACATTGTGCTTCAGAGCTAAGACTCATCCTGCATTGTCTCTATAATTTATTATACATATCTGGTACTTCCAATGCATGGAAGCAATCTCATATCCAATCTACTCCAAAAAAAGGGTGATAAAAGTCTACCATCAAACTACTGACCAACTGCCATTAACTCAGTACTCCCCAAAAGAAAAGAGATAGTCCTTAGCAAAGTCCAAAAAGTATTATGGTATGTTCATCCTCCTTGTTTAACTCCGTGGTAACATTATTATAGAATGTGAGCAAGTTGCTTAAACACAACCTTTCCTTATTGCATCCATGCTGTTCATTGCAAAGTATAGATTCTCTGTCAGCCCATTTCTGTTTGAACCACTAAACAAATTTTTTGGAAATCTTTGCTGCTGTTCTGAGATACTGATAGGTCTCTAGTTGGATGCATCATTCTTTGCACTTCCTTGTGCAGAGGGATTACTATGCATTCTTTCTCCTCTTGTAGAATCTTCCCTGTTCTGAGACTTTAATTTATTGCCTGGTCAAAGGAATAGCCAGTTGAGCTGAACACTTTTACCATCCATACTGATATCCCGTCAGTTCCCTATTGCTGAATTCTTATTCAGTTTGTGCAACAGCTGTAGTAGCTCCACATACACCTGAGTTATTTTCAATCCAGTAAAGAGGTAGCAGTGAGATCAGTGTTGTGTACATAGATTGATAGCTTTGGCAAAATGGGCACTCATTAGTTGAACAATCTCTTCTGCATCTGTCACCTGCATGCCATCTGCATTCATTAGAGTTATTCTTTCGTATTTAGTCTTTCTTTTACTTGCAGTGTATAGATAGAATTCTTTTGGGTTATCTTTAGTTTGCAGAGCTAGTTTCTTTTCATATTCATATTTAGCTTTTCACACAACAGTTGTAACTCTCTTCTGGCCTTATATCTTTCATAATCGATGCCATCCTTATGTGCACGTATCCCTTCCACATAATCTTTTTCTTACAAATCTCTTGCTTAACAAGCAATTCCAATATTGTATCATTTAAGTAATTTTTAAATGCCTCTCATGCACTGTCAGTATACTTCCCATCCAACAAATGATATTGTAGCACAGAACCCAGCGTACTCCCCAGTTAGTCATAATTTCCTGCTTTGTATTTTAGCATGTAACTTTTTCTGAATGGAACAGTCATAAACTTAGCCACTTCCCAAGCCAGTAGCACATGAGCACTGTATACTTTTTCTGACTGGAGACAGAATAGTTACATCTTTAGCCGAAACACACTCTGATACTATAATCAGAGTTAACACTCTTTGACCTCAAGTTTCTTCTGTCACATGCTGTTGACAGAAGAAACAGAAGAGCAGAGGAAGTTGTCTCTCTGCAGCTCAATAAGTTTAGTTTCATTCTTCTCATGAGATTATGCTGCTATGCAGTCAGTGTTTAAATAATTAAAGTCCCCCATTATGATTATTCATTTCTTACCCACCATCTTTATTTGGTAATGCATTTCTTCATCACTAGCAACTGATCCACTAGTTTTGTAACAACATCCTGCTATGTATTTGATCTTGTTAGACTCTATCTCACAACCGATGGCTTCAAACTCTCTGCCTCACAGGAAAACTTACTAGTATTGCAGTCATAGGTCTTAACTCTAACTGGATTCAAATCAGTATCATTGGCAGCATCCCCACCTTCATCTCACTACTATCCTGTCTATCCTTCCTAAAAAAACTGTACTCTTTACACTCAATACCACTTAGCATTCATGTGTAGAGACTTAAGTGCTGTGAGGACATAATGCTGGAGGCTTAATGGATTTTTTACAACACTCAAAAAGGATTAAAATAGAATTTAATACTTCCTATATTTCGTCCTAGTCACTAGGACATCTATGGGGATTACAAAAACAATTAATGTAATATGTACACAAATATCATACAATACTAAGCCCAACCACGTGGGTGACACTAAAGTCCTATCTAGGTGAAGCGCCCTCTAAGGGCGGTAGTAGGTGGCCTGGAATGTACGGTGGGACCTCTGGTGATGAGTGTTTCCCAAATCTTTGGAAGCTTAATGCAACCGTATTTATTAAGATTTGGTTGGTTTCTGAGAGCTGCTGCTGCTTCTAAGAAAAGTCTCTCTTTCTTGAATTTGCTGTGGTGGAGCATGGTGGTTTTCTTCCATGATACTCTGTGGGTGGTGTCCAAAACATGGTCAGCCAAGCCTGAATGGCCATAGTTGTGTTTACAGATGTAAGACTTGTGTTCTTCCAGGCAGATGGATGCTGATCTGCCTGTCTGTCCAAAGTACGCCAGCTTACAGGAACAGAGTACTTTGTAAACTCCAGGCAGTGAGAGAGGAGGGAGCTGATCTTTCGTAGAACGGATAAGGGTAGCAAGTTTGCGGTAGGGCTTATATTCTGTGTGTAGGTTGTACTTTTTTAGTATCTTGGCTATTTTTTCAGATGTGCCATGGATGTAGGGTATGGTGATGGCATTTTTAAAATCTTGTTGACGAGAAGGACAGGGAATGGGGGAGGAACTGATTATTTTTTTGATACTGTGTTCACTGTAGCCATTGGAGAGGAAAGTGTTGTGTATGTGGTTAAGCTCAGTAGTAAGGGCGGTTCCACTGGAACAGAGATTGTGGGCTCTCTTGGTAAGAGTTTTGATGATGCCATATTGTTGTGAGGGGTGGTGGTGGGAGAGTTTGTGAATGTATCTGCCTGTGTGTGTGTGTGTGGGTTTTCTGTATACAGTGAAGGCAAGTGTATCATTAGGCAGGCGTGTGACTAAGGTGTCTAGGAAGGGTAAACAATTGTTCTTTTCCTTTTCCATAGTAAACTGGATTCTTGGATGTAGGCTATTGTGATGACTGAGGAAGGAGTCTAACGTGTCTGGGCCATGAGGCCAAATAGAGAACACATCATCTACATATCTTAGCCAGATAGAAGGTTTGAGTGGGGCTGAGTCTATGGCTCGTTTTTCAAAATCTTCCATATAGAAGTTGGCAAGGGGGGGTGAGAGGGGGAGAACCCATGGCAGTACCCTCTATCTGCTTGTAGATTTTGTTCTTCCAAGAGAAATACCCAGAGTTAATGGCAAAGGAAAAGAGATCTAAGATGTCAGAGGGAAAAACGTTTTCTAAGAGAGATAAGGTGTCAGTTAAGGGAATATTGGTAAACAAAGAGGAGATATCAAAGCTTACCAATATGTCTGCATTATTCAATGTTAAATTTTCTGTGAGGGCTTTAAAGTGGGTCGAGTTTTTTATATAGGAAGTGAACCTTCCGGTGAGGGGGATCAGGGAGTTGGCCAACTGTTTAGACGGTCTGTAGCAAGGTGCATTGGTGGCAAGTTGTACTTTTTAACGTGGTTGAGCTTAGTATTGTATGATATTTGTGTGCATGTTACATTAATTGTTTTTGTAATCCCCGTAGATGTCCTAGTGACTAGGATGAAATATAGGAGGTATTAAATTCTATTTTAATCCTTTTTGAGTGTTGTAAAAAATCCATTAAGTCTCCAACATTCCAGGTTTCACTAATGCCTACAATCTGTTGTGAGGTCCCAATGTATATTCACCAAGGCAACAAATTCTACCCATTTGTTTCTGATGCTCCTAGCATTTGTGTACAGACATAAGTTACATGTTTTTTTTGTACACTCTTCTCTGTAATTTGTGTGACATAGTTGGAAAACTTGGAGATCTGTTTTTATCTAGTGCCTTACTTATGCCGACATCCTTGCACATGCTAGATAAGTCTGAACTGGATGAACACAAAATTGTTATTTTCTCATAATCATTTCCATGATAATGCACATTCTCATCATTAACATAGTTACATAACATTGTTGCTCTTACACACAAATTCTGAACATTCCTCCCATCATAATCTAGTTTCTCCCTGATTTTGTGTTAGGTCTCATACCAGTTAATAATTTCTGATGACTTCTGATACTAGCATATTCAAGTATTGGTCATCCCTCTTATACAAATTCATTCTTCCCTCAAACTCACTACACGCACATCCAAAAACTTGCATTCATTCCTTCTACCCTATGCATTGAATTGTTTGCCATCCATAGCCCTTCTTAATTCATTTCTATGATATCCAGGTCATTCATTTCTATCATATCATATACTTACCGTTTTCATTTTCTTGCTCTTCACTCTTCTTCTTCCAACACCTCTTTCATATCCTCTCTCATACTTAATTTATCATTAGTTAAGTCATTCATACCTACTAGAATTACGATCTCTTTTGCTTTGCTTTTCTGTTTTTCAATTGTGTACTATATTTTTAATTTTTGCTCCAGGAAAACTTGAAGTTATAACTCAGTCATTTAATGGCATGTTTTTTGATAGTTGCCATACCAAATATATCCTTCTTTTTACAATCAACTTCACCTATCTGATTTTTGTTATGCAATAATTTGTTGTTTCTCAGTGTTGCTTAATTTTTGTCTTCCCTACATTCCTTCAAACACCAGTCAACTTGAGAATAATAAAATCAGTTTCATTATCCTCAAGTTTGATTTTTGAGATGCAAGCCTGCTTGTTTTTGACATCACCATTCTTGTTAGCATTCCATTTCTTGTGCTTTTTTGCTGCCATTTTAATGCTCTATTTAATTTTGCAGTATCGCATTAAAAATGCTATGAAAACACTAAATACAATAAAAACACAAAATCTGCACTAATATACTATAAAATACCAATTTTCTAAGCAAAAAACAATGAAACTGATAAAAATCACCAATTTTACATGAGCACTAAATACTACATTCACAATGTAGCCTTGAATGCAATTCCTCTGATAATTGGACTTAAGATAATATGTCTGGTAATCATTTCCTACTCTGCTGTTTAGATCTCCAACAGGAGACCAAACTTTCCTTTTCTAATGCCTTGAAAAATTTCTCCACTCTGTTAGTAGAATCTTCTATGGAATCATTGGCACAAATAAGTCTCATTGTCCAACTCCCCTTTCTGATATTTGTCCACATCACTTTACTTGATATTGCCTGCCATTCAGGAAGTTTATCTTCATATTTAGTGTTGAATACTATAGTTATCCTTGATTGTTATCATCTGAATTTAACATCTTGTATTTGTTGATTGGAAAGATTTAATCTGATTTGCCTTCTTTGTTTTAGTAGCACCTGTTATGTTGATTTGATACTTATTCAGTTATTCTGCTAATTCCATTTCTTTTCCATTGATGCTTATGTTGATGGTGCCAATCTTTAACTGTTGATATTGAGTTGAGATTTGTTCCACTACCTGACTTTTCACTGTTTCCACTGGGTCCCTGGCAAAAACAACAGGATGTCCCAGCCAGCATGTAATTCTTCATGTTGTACCATCATTTTGCATTACGGCTAAAGCCAATAAAAATACAGTTTGGTTGGCTGAATTTCAAGTTGCCAGCCCATCTTCATTTGTTCACTATCCAGGTTGATATCCATTAGGGTACACCACAAGAAGGTGAGGATTGGACATTAGGTCAGAAGCCCTAGTCTGTTTTCTTTATTCTTAAAAGACTACCTAGAGGTCTTCTTCTCCCAGTTATCCACTTTAGACCCTTAAGTACCCAACAATTGATGTAACAATTATAATTTAATTTAATAGTTAAATAATTTAAGATTTTAAATGTGCAAAAAATGTCAGTAAAAACTTGTTTTTCAAATTTTATATATAGACATACATATACTGTATTGTAATAAGTACTGTGTTAGAGTGAAACTTGCTGATATTATATTCTTGTCATCATATGACCTGTATTACTGTATAAAGCAAATAGTTGTATCCCTAGTATCATTTTTACATTTGTATATAAGTGGCAGGAAGAACCTATGGACTTGGAAAGAAGTTTCTACAGTCAGACATTAACTATAGCAGCCAACAGTCTGGTGTAAAGAACATCATGGCTGCTTTGCAGAGTATTGGAAATCGATGGTATGGAGCATAGTTACACTTAACCATTGTGACTGAATGGGTAAATGTAGGTAGGTGGGATATTTGCAGAATTTCTTTTGTTTGAATGCATCATCCCAACTGTGAAGTTAGGCTGTGCTAATGTAATCTGAATTTGTTTCTCCTGGTAATATGAATTCGGGATTTTGGTTGTGGTGCATGTAAGTATGTATTCCTATAGATATGGAACACTTCTGGATAATGCATTGTTGCCAATATTGTAGCAATTCATGTCAAGTTATTTTAACATGGTTTTAAGGAAAATGAGGTTGGAAATACAATTGGCCTGATCAGAGTTCTAATCTAACTCCAATAGAACCTCTAGCCTACAACCAATAGAACATTGGTTGTAGGCCAGACCAGTGAATGCACCGGTCTGACTTTTCCAGTGGTATATGGAGCGCTGGTCATGTTGAAAGAAGAGTCATTAAACGTTTCTAACTCATAACATACTGTATACCTACAGGTACAAAAAAAAGTGTGATCACAGTTAAAGGGATCCACATACTTATTGAGGCGTGTGCAGGTTAAGTTTATTGAAATATGGTGATGTCCAAATACTTATTTCAGCATGTGTATATGACTGATTCTTATATATCTGAATGTTTATTTTATAGATTGTTCAGATTCTCTGTATTTAAACTGAAATGGAAGCATATCATTTGAATGTTTACCAGAAAGAATTCGGTACCTTGCATCAAATTAGGACAGGCATGGATAACACTGGGTAAGTTCATCTGAAACATTTGTTAATATACTTGTTTGTATCTGTCAATTATACTCATGCTTTGATTTGATATTCAGTGCATCTGATTGTAGTGTGGCTGTGATTTCCCTCCACCTCCCAACCTGCTCAACAGTTTCATGAACATTGATTGTGATGGTTTATATATACATGTTGTCTGTGTCACCATATGTAATACTCCAGAAGACAGGAGTATTACCAGTCGATAGGAGTAAAATAATAATCATTATGGATATAGACCATATTGGTGTGTTCCAGTCTCATTATCCATCTAATATCCTTTTTGAGGTCTACCCGGCCTTCTCTTTCAAATTGATTTATATTTTATTATTTGTTTAGGATATCAGGTGTTGGCCATTTGGTTTACATGTTCTATCCAATTTTGTTTATAATTGTTGAGTTTTTCTTCTATTGATTTTGTTTTTAATTCTTTTAAAATACCTTAATTCATTTTTTGGTCTAATAATGTGTATTTTGCAGTTTTTCTCATGAGTCTCATTTCACTTGTTTTTATTCTTTGTTTTTCTTCTTTGTTTGTTGCTCATATTTCGTTACCATGTAATAATGTGAGCACTGCTAAAGCATTGTATATTTTCAAGCATGTTTCTTTTTGTACTATATTTGGATTGAGTGTTCTATTTATCAAGCCTATAATCTGTAAAAATTTGAAGTTTTAATTTTATGTGTTTTTCTCCTTCATATGATATTTCATATCCAAGATAACTGAAAGTATTTATCTGTTCTATTATTTTATTACTATTATTATTATAATATGACACCTCCAAGGAGTCCAAAGACTCATCGAGGGAGGGCACTTACTCCACAGCTCTCCATCACTCAATCCACCAACTAAAGCTAACCGCATGACCTACACCAATGCCATCTACTGCCCACCAGCACCACTAGTATTTCCACAGACAATCACAAACATCCATGCCCACAGTGGGATTTGAACCTGCAGCCTTTTGGCTGGAAACGCTAACCACTCAGCCAACCAGGCCAGCTATTTTACTTCTAGCTGGAGTTTGTCCACAAAATGCCATTGTTTTAGTTTTATCTATGGATATTTTCATTACAAACTATTCCACTATAATGTTTAAATTATATATTGCTCTTTGTAAATTGTCTTCCTTATCTGATATTATTACCTTGATCATCTGCAAATAAGAGAAATTCATGTACCTTGATTGTTTAAGGTGTTCCACTGTATTAATATTTCATTAATGTAAATATTGAAAAGTGTTTGAGAAGACAGATGACATCCCTGTCTTACTCCTTAGTTTATAGATATTTTTAGACATTTTTTCATTTATTTTTTATTTTTTGTTATTATTATTATTATTATTATTATTCAGGCCTCCAAGGAGTCAAAAGCCTCATCACAGGAGGTCCTTCCTAGGAAACACAAGTCTATCAAGAGTCAACGTGGGAGGTCCCTCCCAGGAAACACAAAGTCTATCATACCACTCCTTAAACTCATTGACCATTCTCGCTCTCACCACTCTATCAGGCAATGCATTCCACGGTTCAACCACCCTCCATGCAAAGAAACCACTCCTCACCCTCTTGCTCACAGTTTCCTTTTGTAACTTCCAGGGATGGCCCCTTGTCATCACACCTTCCCGCTGTTCAACCAAGCCAAAGAACTCCCCAGTGTCAACCTGTAACCACCTCTCAACAGTTTAAAAGTTCAATCATATCGCCTCTCCTTCTATCCATCAAACTTTGCAGTCCACATTCCCTCAGCCTGAAACCATCTTTGTTATCTGCCTCTGTACCCTTTCCACAGTTAATTTATCTCCTTCAAATCCTGGGGACTAAATCTGAGAACAATAGTCTAAGTGTGGTCTGATCAGGGTCGCATACAACTGAATGATGACTCTTTTATCTCTGCAGGTCAGCATCCTTCTCATTATTGCAGCAATCCTTTGAGTTTCCTTCATCACCTTTGCGTTTTTATTTCATTATCTTTATATACATATATATATATATATATTCAATATTGCATGTAGTAAAATATTAGGTATATTTATTCTTTGTAATATATCAAACAGTACATGTCTTTTTACTTTGTCAAATGCTTTTTTGTAATCTATAAACAAAAGATGAGTTTTAAATTAAATTCTCTTCTTTTTTCTATGAGTAGTTTTAAACCAAAAGCTGCATCCATTGTAGAGTGGCCTTTTCTAAATCCATTTTGACATTCTAATAGTAATTTTTCACTGTATATTTAAAATTTTTCATTAAGTATTCTACTATATATTTTGTAGCATGTATTCAGTAAACTAATACCTCTGTAATTAGCAGGCTTTGTTTTATCCCCTTTTTTAAACATAGGTATTACTATACTGTATTTCATTCTATTGGTATTTGTCCATTTGTATATATTTTATTTAAAAATTTTAATACTCTCTGATGCAATTTTTTTCAACAAATTTATACAGTTCAGAGTTTATTCCATCTTCTTTTACTGATTTACCATTTTTTATTTCATTTAGGTTGTCTTTTAATTCTTTCATTGTTATTATATCATTTAAAGCATTATTATTAAATTTGACCTCCATGGAATCAGAAACTCATCGTGGGAGGTACACATTATTGCACACAATGCTCATCCAGCCGTACCTTAAACTGATTCAATGTGTCTACACTCACAACACACTCAGGCAATGCATTCCACTCACCAACCACTCTCCATGCAAAGAATCTATTCATCACTCCTCTGCTCACACCCTCCTTATACAGTTTCCAGCAACGACCTCTTGTCATAGCTCCCCCCCCCCGTTCTATGAAAAATCTCCATGTCGATGTGATAATCCCTGACTAGTTTATGTCTCAATCAGATCCCCCTCCCCCTTCCACATATTCACAAGGCTCTGCAATTTACATTCTTTCAATCTGTCCTCATACTCTACATTCCGAAGACCACTAACCACTTTTGTGAATCTTCTCTCGACCCATTCCAATATCCTCATCACCATGAAAACCAGGTGGCCAAATCTGTGCACAATAATCCATACGAGGCCTGATCAAGACTTTATACAGTAGTATCATAGCTTTTCTATTTCTGTATGTCAGGGTCCTCCGCATCATTGCGATTATCTGATGTGACGTCTTCGCAACTTGTGCAGTGTGGCCCCTGAATTTCAGGTTCTTGTCCACCATTATTCCTAGATCTCTCATCTCCTCTACTTCCTTTATAGTTTCCCCACCAAGTGTCGTCAAATGCTATCGCCTTATTGACATCAATCTTATTTCCTCAAATACCTCCTGCTCACTCACAATTAAGCCATCCCCTCCTATGTCCTCTACTTAAGTTCTTCATGATTCCATTCTGATCAGGATGAAACATGCTTATAAATTGAACAATGCCTTCTGCAGTAGTTACCATTTTGTCACTTTCATCGATTAATCTCATCTTACTATGATTATTCTTCCTCCTACTTGCTACATATCTAAAAAAAACTCTAGGGTTTTTCTTTCCATGATTTGCCAATTTCTGCTCATATTCTACTTTTGTTTTTCTTACTAACTGAGTCACTCTCTCGGCTTGTTCTTTATTATTGTTATTATTATTATTCATCTTGCACTTCCTCCAAAACACTTTCTTTTTCCAGATTTTATGCTTAAGCTCCACATTCATCCATTTTGCATCTACCTTATTCAGCCTTTTGGCCTTCAGAATACATTCACATGTTGATGCTGTATTTCTTTGTCATGTATGTATTTCTTTGTCAGTTCCCATGCGGCATTTATTTCCTTACTGCTCAACTCCTCCTTCCATGTTATAGCTCCAAGCTGTCTCTCAAGCTTGTCATAATCACCAACCTTATAATTCCACATATATCCTTTCCTCACAAAAGTCTGCATGAAGTGATTACTTCATGATCATTTTCACCAACTGAAGGAAAGTGTGAAATTTCTCTCACAATCGCATCCTCTGATGAAATGATTAGATCTAGAACTCTTAATCCTCACTTTCCCTCCTTTATGTGCTGCCTGAGATAGTTATCTCTCAAGAACTCGAGAAATTCATTTTCCTTATTCTCAAATGCTATCTCTTCATTCCATTCTATACCGCCATAATTAAAATCATCCATAATAATTACTCTTCCTTTGTTCACTAGTCCAAGTTCTTTATACATTTCTTCATCACCATACACACATTCCCAGGCCTATAACAACATCCAACTAAATATGTCTTCCTCTCAACCTTCATGTTACACCACATTGCTTCATAACGATTGCCACTATTTTCCCCTTTCATGTCTACCTTATGTGGACTTAATTCCCCTGCTATAATCAGCAGCACTCCCCTCCCTTTTTGCCCTTTGTATCCTTGAGAAAAATACTGTATCCTTCCATTTCTATTCCTGTTATGATCTCATCTTCATTCAACCATGTTTCACTTGTTTCAATGATTTTGGGGCGAATAAACTCAATCACTGAAACCATTGCAGCCCTCTTATTTCTGAATCTTCTGGCATCTGTAAACAAACACAGCAGTTTATTTTTAGGTCTGTAGCAGTGCTATCTAATGTTGGTTATGATTTCCCCACCACACCTGCACAACCACCTTTATCACCATTTACCACATATATCTGCTCGTCTCAACTTCCTCACCCACATCACACTATACTCCATCTTCATACACACATCCATCTCCCTATGCCATGTCTCCCTGTCCACCCAAACTCCCCCGTTTCCCTGTTCCTCATGTATTCCCAGCATTTTTCAAGTTTATGGTGTAATTTTTTTTTTTTTTATGTTTAGTATTATCTGTCCAAAGATCTGTAAAGTAATCCAAGAATTCTGTGTCTCTTTCATAACTTAATCAAACAATTTAATCAAAAGATGTTTTATTAACTGCTTATATTTCGCTGAATTTCAAATCAGCATCATCAGAGCACAACACACTTGTACATACGACAGTGAGTAAGTAAAACAATAAAATTGCAGTGTACAAAAGATCTAAAGTCCTATTTATGGAACCTTCTAATGTTGAAAAAAAAAATCATTACAGCTATGTGGGAGTTGCTCTTAAGATGACTGTCTCCCAAATTTTTGGCAAATTAACTCCCCTCTTTTCTTAGCCAACGACTACAAGCCCTACAAAATAGATAAAATACTGCACAGCCTCATTACTCCTCCCTCCCCTAATACACAAGAACACAACATGACCATCTGTATTCCCTATCTCTCTGTCAGAGGTACATCAGAAAAGATAGCCAAAGTACTGATAAAACATGGCCTTCGCACTACTTTTAAACCGCATACAAAACTATTATTGTTATTACGGGCAACTCCAAGGAGTCGACAGACTCAACGAGGGAGGCCCTAGCATTATGTCAAGAACAACTATTCGACATTCACACAGTATCTATCATACCTCACCTTGAACTCATTCACAGTCATGGCACCCACAACACTCTGGCAGCTTATTCCACTCATTCACCACTCTCCAAGTAAAAAACCTAGCTCTAACACCCTTGCTAACCACACTCTTGCCCAGCTTCCATGTATGGCCCCTAGTCCTCCCATCACCAGTCCTATTCTCAAAAATATCTTCTCAATTAATTTTATAGAAACCCTTCAGTAATTTGAATGTCTCAATCATATCACCCCTTTTCCACCTATCAACCAATTTCTGCAACCCGCAAATCTTCAACCTGTTCTCATAAGGTTCATTCCATAGACCTGCTATCATCTTGGTCACTTGTCTCTGGATCCTCTCCACTTCCTCCCCATCAAGAAGAAACCCTGGCACCCATATCTGGGCACAATAGTCTAGATGGGGTCTTATCAAGGCTCGATACAGAGGAACAATAACCTGTTTGTCTCTGCTTGTTAAAGTATTTTTCAGCAACCAAGTGATTTGATGAGCTGATTTAGCCACCTTTGTGATGTGCCACCTAAACTTCAACTCCCTATCCACCAACATTCCCAACTCCCTGGCCTCGTCAATCTTCTGGAGTATGGTTCCACCAATGTGATATACTGCTGTTAATCTTTTCATCCCAAAATGCATATCCTTACACTTTGCCACGTTAAATTGACATCCATTCTCATTAGCCCAGTCCTCTAAACTATCCAAATCATCTTGCAAAATTTTGACATCCTGTGCACTCACTATTGCTCTACCCAACTTTGCATCATCAGCAAACAAATGAACACTTCCTCTCAGATCCTTTCCTATTTCGTTAATGAACAAATTGAAAAGTAGTGGTCCAAGACCAGAAACCTGTGGAACACCACTAGTCACAGGCCATCTTTTGGACTCTACTCCTGAATAAACCACTCTCTGATATCTCTCCATCAACCACCCTCCTATCCATCTCACCAACCCTATATACATCCCCATATGCTGCAGTTTACTGATTAGAATTCCATGTGGTATCCTGTCAAAGGCCTTAGCAAGGTCCAGTAGAATCACTGTAAACCCGTTACCCTTATCCAGTTCAGCCATCACTGTGTTATAAAATGTGAGCAAGTTACTGAGGCATGATCTACCCTTCACAAAAGCATGCTGTCCCCCATACAGTATCTCAACTAGCAACTCTGATCTTCTTGCCTAAGGATAAACTTCACCCTTTGGCACAGCCAGGAGTGTATGAAGTTCCCTGTGACTTTAGCCTACTATGGACAAAGAGGAAGATCAGTTAACATCCACCTGGAAGAACATAAAAAAATATATTCGCTACTATTACTATTGCGAGTCAGGACTGGCAGACCACTCTTTGGATACTGCTTCACACAGGATTAGATGGAATAAAATAAATGTGCTATTTAGGAGTTGTTACAGATCTGAAAGATTATTTTTTGAGTCAGCAATGGCTTTGAAGAATTCTCCTACCCTGAATAAGTATGGTTGCATTAATTGCCAAAAATTTGGGAGACTGTCATCCTAAGAGCAACTCCCACATAGTTGTAATGATTTTTTTTTTTCAACATTTGCAGGCACCATAAATAGGATTTTAGATCTTTTGTACACTGATGATGCTGATTTGAAATTCAGCAAAATATAAGCAGTTAATAAAACATCTTTTGATTAAATTGTTTGGTGTTGTTAATACCATTAAAAACTTAAGTTATGAATAACCGTCAACACCTAAGCTTATCTGTTAGATTGTGTCTCTTTCAGGTTTCTCTTTTGGCTATTGCTCATCTGTTTTTATATTTTATCTTCTTGTTTTTTGCTACTTAACTATCTTTTAAATGCCAGCTTTTTATTTTCAATTATTGTTTTTATTTCATTGTCCCATATATGCAATTTTTTTATTTTTATGTTATTTTCTATGTTATTTTTTATGTTGGTATAAATTTCTTATACTTGAATAATTTAGTAGTCTTACTTTGTAATTAAATTTTGTTTCTCTAGTTTGTTTATTTTATTTATTTATTATTATTTTTTTTTGTATTTTTTTTAAACCAATTTGGTGGAAACCTTAATTTTGCCTGCGCTAAATAGTGATCTGTGTCTGTTTCTTGCCCTCTTCTGACTTTAACATCTAGAAAGAGGTTTACTGCTTTTTCATTTGCTATAAAGAAGACTATTACTGATTTTTGTCCTCTTGCACACCATGTATGTTTATGTATAATTTTTATATTTGTAGAATGTATTGATTATTTTTAAATTATTATATATTATATAATCAATGAGTTGCTTTCTATTTTTGTTTACTGTGAGTTCTCCAAATTTTTCTATATTGTTATTATTAATTTTTTTCATTCCTATTCTGGCATTAAGATCTCTGGCTATGATTGTATTGTCTGTTTTATTTAATTTTTCATATATTCCTTGTAACTGTTCCTTGTGTAAAACTATATTCCTTGTGTAAAAGTCATCATTTTCTTCTTATTTTCCTTCTTCGAGGGCATACCCTTCAACAACTATTAAATTTTCTTTATTTAATTTTAATCACCTTCTAATATTCTTTCATTCCAATATGTATAATGAGTTATTTTTGCTTTAATTGATTTATGGAGATCTAAATTATTACACCAACTTTTGCATGTATTTGTTTGTCCACTCCACTATATATGGTATGATGATTAGTTATTTCTTTTGTTCCTTTAAGTTTTTTTTTTTTGTTTCTGTAAGAACTACACTTTCTATATTTTCTTAATTTAAAATTTTATCTAATTCTTCTTTTTTATGTGCTATGTGTGTACTGTTCCATATAGCATATTTCACCATGCTTTTCTTTTTCCTAAGTTTTTTACCCTTTTCCAGTTTGTGGTCTTTACCCATGTTTTCAGTCTGGTTTGGATTTTTTTGTTGAGACTTGAAAGTAACATATGTTTCCCACTGTCAGGGTACTAGCATGACGATAGGTATCATAGTGGCAGGACTGCCACCTTAAGGCAACTAGGGTTGCCTTTCTTATTTTAAGTAGATAGTGGAAACTACAGTTTGAGAGGAAAGGGTCACCCCCTTGCCCTCGAATTGCTCTAATAGCACTGTGGGAAGGAGTAAGAAGTAACAGAGAGTAGAGGAAAGAAGAGTAGAAGACCAGTCTACAGATATGATATACCAAGTGTATATTGTAGCAAGTGAGATCAGGTCTAGCTCGAGTATCTCGGGTTTGCCATGCCAGTACTCACCAATATGAGTCCCTGAGATATTATTATTATTATTACACCCTCTATGGAGTCAGCAGACTCATCTTGTGAGGTTTATTCAACTGACAACATATTTATCATACTAAACCTTAAAATCTATAACACTCCTTGCATTAACAACACATTCTTGTAATGTGTTCTATTCATTCACAATTCTCCACGTAAAAAATCTACTCCTCACACCCTTCTTCACCATACTCTTATGTAACTTCCAAGGATGACTTCTGATTCTTCCCCTCCTGTCTTCTACTCTTTTTATAATCCCATCTGTATTAATCCAATAAAATCCTCTCACTAACTTAAACGTCACTATCATATCATCTCTTTTCTTCCTATCCACCAAAACTTTGTAATCTACATTTCTTCAACCTCTCTCTCTCTCTCCATAGCCAGCATTCCAAAGTCCTGATGTTATATTAGTCATTCGTTTCTAGACATTCTCCAATGTTTCCACATCACACTGAAAACCAGGTGACCAAATTTGAGCATAATAGTCCAGTTCTGGTCTGACCAGTCCTTTATACAGTGGTACAGCCAGTTTTTATCCCTTGTTCAAGTACTTCTTTTCACAGCAGCACTATATGCAGTCTTTGCAACACTTGCAATATGCCCTCTAAACTTCAGTGTACTGTCAACCATCACTCTGAAATCTCGAATCTCATCCACTTCCTGCAGTATAGTACCGTCGATATAGTACACAGCTTTATATTTCTGCACTCCAATATGCAACACCTTGCACTTATTATTATTAAAACTACAACCGCACTCCTTTGTCCAAGTCAAAACTCTATTCAAATCTTCCTGAAGGGAAATGACATCAGCAATTCTACTTATAATTCTTCCCAACTTTCCATCATCGACAAACTACTGAAGATCCCCAGTTATTCCACATGATATGTCATTTACAAACAAGCTAAACAGCAAGGGCCCAAGAACAGAACCTTGGGGCACGCCACTGGTTTTGAGACACTGCTCCATCATACCCAACTTATTGGTATTGTTCAGAGAGCCAATCTCTGATCTATTTAACCAATATACTCTCTATTCCCATCCTCTGCAGCTTGTACACCAACTTATAACATGGTAATCTATCAAACACATTTGCAAAGTTCGAGAATATCACTGCAAGTGATTTTCCCTTATCTAACACACTTGTTACTTTTTCATAAAATGCAAGCAAATTGCTAAAATAAAAACTATCCTTTACAAATCCATGTTGGACCATCATAAAGAATGTCATGTTCATCAACCCAGTCCTGTATTCTATTCACCAATCTCTCCAACACTTTGACTACAACTGCAGTTATACAGACTAGTCCACAGTTGGAAACTTCTGTCCTAGAACAATGCTTGTGGAGTGGTACTATTTTGCCTTCTTTCTCTCCTTAGGAACCCTACCCACTGTGCAAGATTTGCATTAAATAACCAGGTTAAGGGTATAGCCAACTGTTTTGCACATTCCTTAAGAATACGTGGTGATATGTCATCCATTCCCACAGCCTTATTAACATTTAATCCAATTAACACTTGATACACCTCTGATTCTTTCACTTCCAATTCTCATCATTCAGTAATTCCACTATATCCATTGCAACAGTTATTCTGCATCCATGCCTATCCACCAGTTTCAACCTGCCATAATTATTCTTTCTCTTGCTTGCCATATAGCAGAAAAATTTAATATAATAATTAGCCAAGCTTACTCTTCATTTTTTTATATTTGTGCTGTTGGCATTCTCTTTCTTCCAGCATGCAATATAAGTGATCTTTTCAACAGACTGTAGGTTTGAATCCTACTATGGACATGAATGTTTTGTGAATGCCTTTAGGTTGGAGAGCCGATGTTTAAACCACTTTCCAATGAGGATGACATAATAAAGAAACTATTGAGCGTCTCTGTCCCATTAATTTACAGGTTTGGAGATGCTTAAAAATTTAGTTTGCTAAATTAATTTATTTTCTTGGATTAATAAATTAATCCAAAATTATCTATCAGAATATCTTGCAATAATTCAAAAATAATATAAATGAGCTCCAAATAAAATATCTTGGCTCTTCATTCATGAAAATTGTACACTTATTTACAACATTAATATGCATAATTATTATGTATGTAAACACAGCTAAATGAATTTTGATGAATGAAAACGTTTACTTATCTGTTGTCATCCACACTGTAAAGTGATTAGTAGGAATTTTTGATTTCATTCAATTCAACAATAGCATAGAGAAAAAACAAATCAAATGATTTGAATTTCATAAGGCTAGGTTCAAAAGACATACAGAATTTCACAATAAAACTCCATACCTCAATACTGATTCATGGAAAACACATCAAGGTTATAACTCTCCAGTGCTGTTTTTGGGACACTATGCAATACTGCATACTCTTTTTGACCTGTTAATAAATGTGTCTGGACACAGATGCTGTTGATTTAAAAATTTGTAATATTCATCAATTATTTACACTTCTATTTATATACTTAATTTATTATTCTTATTCCAATAACATTCTTCTTCTTTCTCATCTGTCAGATGATGGGTTGAGTCACCTATGTGCAAATCTTTGCCATCTGGTTTCCCATCCAATGATTCCATTCAAGACTATATTTGATAATCTTTGAAAGGACATTCTCTGGAGGTGTCCAAACCATCTTAATTGCTGTTTAAGATGGTTTGTGTTTGACTTGTGTTCTGACCTATGTTATTTTTCTTAAGCATTTCATTTTGAATGCTCTGATTTTCTGTATTTCTTTCTGATCGAGTGTCTAAGATGTCTTCATATGTTGCTGTAGGTATAACAATGGTTTTATAGTTTTAGTTTGATGCTTTTTGAAATGCTATTGTTTTTCCATATTTTGTTTAATTTATTCATATCAGTCCATCCTTTGTTAAGTTTGTATTTTACTGTTTCTGTGTTGTCAAGGTTGTGAGTAATGACACTGCCAAAATACGTAAATTGCTTTACTTGTTCAAATATGTGATTTTCTAAATGTATTGATAATTTTTCCTCATCTCTTGTTGTTTTCATTGTTTTAATTTTGCTTAGATTGATTTTCAATTGGAAAAACAATTGTTTTTCCAGTTGTTCTCTAGATTCTGCAAGAATAATAATATCATCTCCATATTTGATGTGGTTGATATTTGTGCCATTTATTTGTAGACCTGATGGATTCTTCAGCTATGGATTTGTGTATTTCTTCAAGATAGATAAACAAATTTGGTAAGAGTACGCAACCCTGAATGACTCCTTTTTACTTTGAATTTGTCTGTTTTTATTTTATTAAATTTGACAGTTGCTTTGGTATCTTTATAATAATTCTTCATAAAGGTTTGTAGTTCTGAATATAGCTTCATAGAATTTTAAGATGTTTATCATTTTGTTCCTGTTGATGGAATCAGTTGCATGTTTGAAGTCAATAAAACTGCAGTATATAGGTAAGTTGTATGTCCAGAACTTTTCTGCCAGTCTATTAACTGTAAAAATATAGTCCTTCCAGGATCAGTAAATGTTTTTTTTTTTTCCATATCCATATTTTTTCCATTTCTTTCTGATTGAGTGTCTAAGTCTTGGCTCCATACATATGACAATGGTTTATAGTTTTAGTTTGATGCTTTTTGAAATGCTATTATTTTTCCATATTTTGTTTAATTTATTCATATTAGACCATCCTTTGTTAAGTCTGATATGGAAATTAGCAATAACAAGACATCATCAAATTTTTGACATGTACCCTCAAGGGGTATACAGGATATGATAGTACTACATGAAAAACTTACATAATTACTAACCTCCTATCTACAGTTTATGTCAAGATTCCAACATTATGAGATCTTATATTTCTATCTTCTAAGGCACTTTTTAATGTATCAATCCACCTATATCTTGATCTTGCTCTGGGTCTTTTTCCTGCCAAGCTTGCAGAGAACACTTCTGTTGTTAATCTCCTCTCCCATTCTGTTTAAGTGACCATACCATCTGAGATTAGCTCTGCCAACACATTCTTTCCTAATGTCCTCGTTTTAATATGATATTGACATTGATGCCATCTGTTGATACCCCTAATCTCTCTCAGGACTCTCATATCCATGGTCTCTAATCTTTGGTCAAGTGTTTTCTAACACATTTTTTCTAACCCAGTTCTCAGATCCGTAAGTTAAAATTCGTTTGAACACTGTCTTGTATACAACTAATTTAGTGTTTTCACTAATTTCTCTTTTACTCCATATAAATTTATTCAGTTGATTTCCTACCATACCAGCTTTGTTGATTCTGTTGTCTATTTCCATATTTAATTTACCATCCTCACTGAAAATTGTGCTTAAGCAGCTGAAATGTTTTACTTGTTCTATAGGTTATTCATTCACAATGCAATTGATTTTCATTGTCTGTCTTGTTATTGCTGACCTTCATACCAAATCTATTACAACAGTTATTCAATTTAGTCATTGAATGTTGCAGACTTGTCCCAGATTTATTAAGAAGTATAATAACATTATCTGCATAACATAAAGAGCTGAGATTAACATCTTTTAATTTTGATATGAGGTTTAATACCACTTTCCTTCATAATGTGATACATATAGATAATGAATAACAGAGGGGATAATGCACATTCTTGTCTGACACCAGATTTAACATTAAACCACCTTCCTGTATTTCAATTCTAACTGATGAATTACAACTCAAATACCATTGACACCATATAACTGTAGTGTTTCGAATAGCTTCTCTCTTGACACCTTGTCATATGCCTTTTCCAGATCTACAAAACTTAAATATAGTTCTTTGTTATGTTCCCATGATTTCTCAACTATTTGTTGTAAAGTGAAAATCTGATCCTGACAGCCTCTATTTGGCCTGAATTCAGCTTGTTCTTCATCCGGCTTCCCTTCCACAATCCTTCTCAACCATTTTTCAAGTATACTTGCATAAATCTTACCAGGAACAATGAATAGGGGAATACATCTGTAATTCTCACATTCAGTTTTATTTCCCTTTTATATATGGGTACTATGAGAGCTCTATTCCAATCATCTGGAATTCGTCCCTTTGTCCAGGTCTTCTGAACTATACAGTGCAGCCACTGTAAGACTTTTATACCTCCATACTTGAGTATTTCTGGTTGAATAATCTCCACATTTCAATCTTTTGATGACTTTTCTAAGGTTATGTATTCGTAATTGCATACCTTTTGAATGTTTTTTTTACCACTGTGCTATCACTGCTTGTTTCATTTTTCGAAGAATTACTCAATACTTCAAGGATATCTTTTTCTCCAGTTTTCATGTCATCTTTATTCTTCTTCTTTCACTATGCCTTATCCCATGTTAAACGGGGTTGGCACACCAATCTTTAACCTTCCTCTTCCAAGTTCTCCGGTCCAGGGCGTCCTTCGGACTCCATCCTTTCTCCCTAAGATCCTCTGTCACCTTATCCCTCCACCTGAGCTTGGGCCTGCCTCTTTTCCTCCTTCCCTCCAACTCCATATACTCCACTCGTTTACTAACATACTTCTCACCCTTCCTCTCTACATGTCCAAACCACCTCAGCCTACTTTCATGTACCCCGCTCATCTTCTTGCCATTTGGTCCCACCTTAACCGTCCCTCTGATGTAGTCATTCCTTATCCTGTCCTTCTTTGTCACACCACTCATCCATCTCAACATCTGCATCTCCACTACCTCCATCTTCCTCTCCTGTGCCTTGGTTATAGGCCATGTCTCCGCACCATGGAGCATCGCCAGCCTCACCACCATCTTATACAGCTTTCCTTTCCTCTTACAACTCGCTCTCTTGTTGCACAGGACCCCGCTTATCTTCCTCCAATTCATCCAACCGCATGTTATTCGGTGCTGTATTTCCTCATCCAAGTCACCATTCCTCTCAACAACCGACCCAAGGTAATTGAATTTCTTCCTTGAAATTAGCCTTTCAACCTGAAGTCGTATGACCATATCCTCGTCGCTCCCCGTTGACATATATTCAGTTTTCTCCCAGTTCATTCTCATGCCTCTCTCCTCCAGTACCTTTCTCCACTCTTCCAAGGTATTTTCAAGCTTCTCTTGGGATGATTCGCATAGAACAATGTTGTCGGCAAACAGCATGCTCCATGATGCCTCCTTCTTGACATCCTCCACTAGTACATCCATGACCAGGTCAAAGTGGTAGTGGCTCAGAACTGACCCTTGGTGTAGCCCCTATGACAATGGGGAACCCTTCTGTCATGCCGACACTAGACCTGACCTGAGTTTCTGTTCCCTCATACATCTCCTTCACCAACCTCACATACTTCTCCGACACCCCCTGCTTCCTCATACACCTCCATACCTCCTGCCTGGCCACTCTGTCATATGCCTTTTCCAGCTCTATAAACATTATGTGCAGCTCCACTTGCATCTCTCTATATTTCTCCATCAATAGCCTTAGCGCAAATATCGCATCTGTTGTCCCTCTTCCTAGCATAAATCCAAACTGCTCCTCACTAATTTTCGTTTCCTGCCGTATCCTCCCTTCAATTACTCTTTCCCATATCTTCAATGTGTGTGACATCAGCTTGATCTCTCTATAGTTGCCACAGTCTTGAACATCTCCTCTTCCTTTGTAGATTGAGAGAAGAATACTTTTCCTCCATTCCTCTGGTATCTTTTCCTGTTGGGCTATTTTCCTCATCAGATCCCATAACATATCCACGCCCTCACTGCCCAAACTTTTCCACACTTCCCCGGGTATCTGGTCTGTCCCCACAGCCTTTCCATTCTTCATTTTTTTTCAGTACCCAATCCACTTCCTCTCTACTTATGTCTTGCACCGGTCTCTTGTTTGCCTCTCCCTGAAGTCGTATGACCATATCTTTGTCACTCTCCATTGACATATGTTCAGTCTTCTCCCGGTTAATTCTCATGCCTCTCTCCTCCAATACTTTTCTCCACTCTTCCAGGGTATTTTCAAGCTTCTCTCGGGATGATTCGCATAGAACAATGTCGTCGGCAAACAGCATGCTCCATGGTGCCTCCTTCTTGACATCCTCCACTAGTACATCCATGACCAGGTCAAAGAGGTAGGGGCTCAGAACTGAGCCCCTACCTCTTTGACGGGTAGGGGTTCCCCGTTGTCGAGTACCTACGACAATGGGGAACCCTTCTGTCATGCCGACACTAGACCTGACCTGAGTTTCTGTTTTCATGTCATCTTTATCATCTCTAATTCCTTTTACAGGACTCTTTCCTTGATTTCTGAGCTTTTTCAACAGCCTTCAGAAAATTTTGCCACCTTCCTGATATTTATTTTCTATATTCTTATTCTTACCAACGTCTTCTCATGACTTTTGTTTAGCTAGTTTGACACAGTGTGTTTAGCTTTCTTACATTTGTGTCTGTATTCTCTAAGATCACAAGCCAACTTTCTTACAAGTTCTTCTTTTCAATATGAAATTCAACTTTATCCTGCTCAAGACTAAATGGTGACTTCCAATTTCAAATCCTCTGTACACTCTAGTGTCCTGCACCAGTGAGAAAACATCGCTATTGACAATAAAATAGTCAATGAGATTTTTTTTTTATTCCTTGCCTCTTCTCCACATGTGAATTTGTGCACATTTTTATGTTGGAAGATTGTATTAGTAGTAATAGTTCATGTCTTGAGCAGAAATCCAACAGGTATTTGTCATTATTATTAGCTTTGCTCTTTCTCCAAATTTTCCCAAAATATATTTGTATGTCTGACAATTATTTCCTACTCTGCTATTTAGATCCCCAACAAGGATCAACTTTTCCTTTTTCATTGTTACTTTCTCAGTTACTTTCTCTAAAGCTTCAAAAAATTCCTACACCTCTGTCTTATTAGAACTTTCTGTGGGACCATAGGCACAAAAAAGTCTCATTATCTAGTTCCCCATTCTGATATTTGCCCACATCACTCTACTTGATAATGCCTGCCATTCAAGAAGATTATCCTCGTATTTAGTGTTGAATAATAGCAACTCCTTGTTTTCCCTGATTGTTATTGCCTGAATATAACATTTTGTATTTATTGCCTAGAAAGATCTCATCAGTTTTTGTGTTTTTTATTTCATTCACCCCTGTTATGTCGATCTGGTACTTATACAATTTTTCTGCTAGTTCCATTTCTTTGCCACGGAGACTTCTTATGTTAATAGTACTGATCTTGAACTCTGATGTTGAGTTGGGGGTGTGTTTCAGGATTTGTTCCAGTAACTGACTTTTCGCTGTTCGTCCTGGTTCTCTGGTAGAAACAAGGGTTGGGAGCCCTTGTTTAACCGGTTGACTCCCCTTCTGGCATGAAATTCTGTCATGTTGTACCATCATTTTTCTTGTGGTTTAAGCCAATAAGAATTAAACTAAATTTATTACAATAAGAATACAATTTGGTTGGCTAACTAGGTATGGTTTTCCATTCAGGCCATCATTTCTCACCTGTGCAACTCCTAACACCGAAAAAAAAAAAAAAAAAAAAATTCCCAAAAATCAGCTAACGCCTTTTTTTTTTTCCCCGTATACGAGAGTAGGCGAGGCCATTTTAGCCCTATCTAACTTTTGGAGACTGAGTGGGCAGTTCAATCTCCACTGGTACCCAATCAGCGACAGATGGCCCAAGGCCATCACTAATTAAGCGGTATGCAATGAAGAGAGACGGCTCAAATGTGCCGCCATCTCGTGGTCCCTAACCCTAACACAATATATTTAATGTCTGAAAAATAATATGGGTTCTACGGTCGATTTTCTTGAGTTTACAGGATGAAAAACCCGAGTTTCCAGGAGGAAAAACCTGCTTGCCCGTGCCAGAGATCGACTAACTCGGGAACCGGTCGAAAAAAGGCTTAGAAAAATTTCCTCTAGTCAGTCTTCCCTAATTTAGAATATTGTTTTCACATATGGAGTAGTACACCAAAAAAACTTTTCAAAAAATTCCTGATGCTGCAGAAAGCTATTTGCTTGATTAATCTGTCTGTTATGATTTTCATTTTATGTATCTTCTACAGTTATTTTCATAGGTGCTGTTCCACTGAACTGGCTAACACCATTCTTCCACTTTTCCTCACATAAGTATCTGTTTTTCAACATTCATTCACTGTGCGGCTCCAAAATACCAATCTGACTTTTCCTCTTTCATACCTCTACTTTTACGCTCTGAACTGTCTTCATCACACAGCTTTCCCTAAGAATGCAATTTCTAGTTCAAAAACATTTCGACTGCTTTCTTCTTGACTACTTGCCTACACATGGCATTCATGTACTATAGGTTTTGAAATTTCTCACATGAGATCGATATTAAAAAAAAAAAAAAAAAACTCTAATGGATCTATCTAGAATGTTTACCTCACCAACAATGTGTTCCCTGTAAGTGTGTGCATGCACATGGGTCAAAAAAGGGAGTACACACACACATACAGTAGCTGCTAGGCTTGAATTTTGCCATGTGTAAAATTTTTGCTTTCAGAATTTCTGACTTAGTCGATCATTTTTTAATGTACTATATGATAAAACTTACTTTATTTAGTAATTTCTCCAATGTCTCCACTCCAATATTATTCTAACCCATTCCATATTTTTTAGTTACTTTTATCCTATGCTGTGTGGGAAGACCTGACACTAACATCAGCAAAATACAGAGACATTTGTTTCGAGTGACTATTGTCTGGCCAGTAAAGTCACTTGGATTCGTGCAAACATTGTCTGATTTTTGTAGCTACATGGATTTAAGTAATTAATTTAGGGTGCATTTTACAGGTTGTAGCAAGAAAAAAAAAAAAGGACAACATTAATATGTGAAATATTACATTAGCAGTTTCCGTGCAGCAAATCCTCAAATTGTCACTGTGAAAATAAGGCTGGAAAAAACTGCAGATTTGATTACATTTGAGTGGCTGGATAAATGTGACATAATTTGTTTATAAACTGCATGTAGTATTTAAGTAGCTGAAGGAGTAAGCATTTAGGTTGCTTTTATAGAAGTAAGAACAACCTGAGTACTTCTTTAAGAGCAACCTAAATGCTTACTCTTTCAGCATGCAAAGCACAAGATCTTTTAACAAACTTGTGCCACACACACACCCACACACGAACACACACACATGGAGTCTGAGACTGGAAACTTGCATACAGAACATTTTTCATGCACACATTGGCTGGTAAAAATTAGAGGGAATTGTTGGATCGTCCTTCTTCCTTGTATTCGATCTGCCATCTTGTTTTAACTTAGTTTTTAAACAAGTAATTAGTTGCTGGTTGATTACTAATTTTAATATAGAGAAATTTATATTTTTAGACTGCGCCACTCTATATCTAGATTAGTCTATTGGAATACAGTGGAACCAACCAATAACTAATTTTTTTATAGTAACTTTATTTCTTATACAGGCCGAGTTTATCTCTTAATTTTAAGGCTCCTGCTAGGTCCGATAATTTTATGAACGGTGCAATAAACAAGATTCAGGCAAACACAAATTTCAAATCAATAAAACAAAACATTTAATTCACGGTTATATAATATACATTTAAGCTCAACTCTGACAAGAAAATAATATAAATATCTTAGTATACAGGTCACAACATCTTATAGATTCAATCTCTAAGCATTCTGCTGTCAAACTTACAGCTTTCACAATATTGAATTAACTTCTAACAGTGTTCAATATCACAAAATCTCTTAATAACAATTTTTACTATTATCACACAGTCAGCAAAGTCTCAATACATTATGGTGGCAACAACTGCTTCACAAGTATACACCTTCATACTTCTTACTCCGGCTGATTTCAGCAAAAAAATGTTATAGTTAATGTGGGGAATAACAGGAGGAATCACACATATATTTCTGCACTGAAGTAACACATAAATGGACAGTTCTTACCGGGTAAATCCTTTGCTCATCAATTTCACTATGGGCACACTTAATAACTGTATTTATTTTGCACACTATGGCAGCACTAATTAGAATAAATCTTCTCAATGATAACTGAACTTTTAATGGTTGCACTTTACGTGTATGGATGTATTTGGATAAAGGAAAATGCTCATTCCTTCCTTAACACTATTTGATTAATTCAGCACTCTGTTAAAGTTCCATGAAACTAATGGAACACGCCGTAATTCCTTCTAGAATTATTCTCAGTTGCCTAATACTTTCCCGGTAATTTAATAGCTTAATTACAGCACTAAGGTTCTAGTTACAGCAATCCTTTGCATTCCTTTTCTGCTACTCCATATTTTCCTCGTCTGCCTGTGCTATACTAAAATGCTCTCCTATCCCTGAGTGGTCCGTCCTGATAAAGAAAAGAGCCCTGGTTTTCTCCGCTCTTAGCTTATATACCTCCCTTTCATTTTCCTGCCAAAAATGTTTCTCGTGCTCTGTTTATGTCAATTCCTTCTCTCCGTTCAATACAATATCTTGCCATTCATGCACGTGCCAGCTATTTCTCACCCGTCTCCATAATAACAAACAAAATAAAATAAAAACAGAAGTATTGCATAATATTATACCTTTACACACTGGTAATAATAAATAAAAACTAAATATTATAATTCACATAAGGCATATTAAATTTATATATACAGTTTCTCATACTATTAAATCAGAAATAAACAAAATAAACAGAGCGATATTTCAATGCAGAGTTCTATTATTGCTAACGCATATTTTAAATTAATTAATAAAACTTAATAAACTCAAGGCAATTACATGAATAATAATTTATAACAATAGATTTACATAAAATAATATTTACAAATGTAGCCTTTGCCATGGTGGATTATGTTGAATTCTGAAAGGAATATTAATAATCTATATTTCTCTTCATTCAGAATTCAACAGAATATTGTTTACCAAAGTCATTGTTTAATAATCAGCTATTTCATAAGCATTTGACTATTTGTATTCACTAACGTTATCCTTCTTTGGCCATTCTTCCTTTACTCACTAAAACAAAAGACAGATTCTTTCATATTTCCTCCCCTTCATCTAACTTCTTTTTCATAGTCTGATTTTGCCTTTCTTCATCTTCTCTCCTTTTCTTTGTACTGCTCATGTACTTAGTTATCACATGATATTGGTTCCACAAAATGTTTTTTATGTAGCTCTTTTCTCAAAGTTCTGTTCATTCTCCTAACTTAGGGGGTACAGTCAGTTTTAGCTTCTTTTAGATATTTAGATAACCCGTGACCATTTCTTATGCACTGCTGATTCCTCTGTTATAGTTTCTCGTACCTCGACACATTTGCAAGATGTCCCCCCCCCTCTCTCTCTCACACACACACACACGCACGCATGTGCATGCACACACACACACACACACACACACCTGCTCGATAGTTCCAAATATATCTCCTTTTTAAATAAATCTTATATATGATTTACTATCATCCATTAAACTGCATGATCTCTTTTGCTAATTAGAAATAAAACTGTTAAAAATAACTCAAAGCAGATTCTTGTATATTGTTACTTAATTGCACTCCAAGTTCCTTCCATGATGTGCTGCTTTTATAAATTCTCTTTTTTCCTCTTTCATGCTTTCTGATCTGATTTTCCCTTTCAGTCGTTTCCAACCATAGGTGCCTTTGTAAAGTATTCCTGGTGAGATTTTTACAGGATAGTTCACCATTGCTTTCCACAACCCCCAATTTTATCCAGGCTCGGGACCGGCATATAGCTGGGACATATTCATGACTGTAATTCATTTGTGTTGACGGGGCTGGTTTGCCTGTTCTGGGGGAAGAAAAACCCAAGTTCGGGGGTGAAAAATCCCCTACCACCTTATGAGACACTCTAACTCACCTTTAGTCGAAAGAGACCAGATAAAGGTTCCTCACATCACTGACAGGAATCGAACCAAGGTTTTTCCAACCAAAGCGCTTCATCTATACTGACTGAGCTATAGAGGCTACTCCTTCCTATTTGTATTGTCTTAGTTGAAATAGCCTATAATGGCAATTACATTGAGGATGCCAGTGTTGTTCTTAGAAGTGGCTGTGTTCTGCATGTGTTATTCAGATAAGTTTATTTTTAGTAAATATTTGCAATACTACTAATCATTTTAGTTATAATCTTCTTATTTTTGACTTTTGTTAAGTGTGTTGTTTAACGTTCTGCATTCATGACACCGATGCATACGAGAAAAATGGCAGACAAGACTTTCATCAATATCAATATGCAGGATTTAGTGCAATGTAGTGTATGTTTAGTATATTCATTGCCAAGAGTGCATGGTTTGTGGTATGAGAGAATGAGTGGAGTGTGTGTTGGAAATGTTTCATGAGCAAGCACAAGAAATGCCAGTTATGTCTAAAGCTGGAGAATGAAGTAGATGATATGGAAGTAAGGCAAGATTCTGAAAGTGTTGCAGTAGTGGAAGCAGTGAATGATAGTGTATGAAATACAAATGAGAGTATGAATGAAGTAGATGAAAGTAATAATGTGAATAATGAGGTGACTGGGTCTAGAGAAACAGCACATGTATGCAGACTTGTTCACAGGACAGAATGTGAACTTGAGTGATTGGAGAAATATAGGAAAGGATCTGAGAGGAACTGTTCAGTTTTTTGCCAATGATGCAAAGTTAGGTAGAGCAATAGTTAATACAGATGATGTCAAAATTTATTTTGCAGGATGATTTGGATAGATTGGCAGACTGGACAAAGGAGAATGGATGTCAGTTTAATGTGGCAAAGTATAAGGTTATGCATTTTGGGGTGAAAAGATTACCAGTTGTATACCACATTGGTGGAACTGTACTCCAGGAAATTAATGAAGCCAGAGAGACTTCGGGTGTTAGTGGATAGCGATTTAAAGTTTAGAGAGCACATAGCATAAGTGGCTAAATCAGCTCATCAGATCACTTGGTTACTGAAGAATACTTTGACGAGCAGAAACAAAAAGGTTATTGTTCCTCTTTATCAAGCTTTGATAAGACCCCTGCGTGCAGGGGTCTTATCAAAAACACATCTCCTTGCGGATATGTAATGTTATGCATTAAGGGAAGGGCCACTACCCAGACTAGTTTTGACCTTTATTGAGGTCTCTTCAGTGGGAACCAGGCCCAAGTGGAGATACCAGGCACAAGCATTAGCAAGGTCATCTCTACCTATTGGCAACTACTCTACCTTTGGCAACTCCTATAGGTTTTGCATTATGGGAGATACTGAGATAGGAGTGATGTTAGCTTGCTCCACCTTTGCAACGAGTTTCCCAGTGTTGTACCACCTTACCCCAGTCCTGAAGATACTTTCAGGCGCAAACTTTGTTTGCTCACACTTGGATAAAGGATTAAACTAAATTTATTATAGTCTAACCAAGTGAAAAATAAACTTTCAACATCAAGACTCTGGCAACATATTCCACTGCTTCACTACTCTCCAAGCAAAAACTCTAATTTTAACATCCTTGCTAACTACACTCCTACTCAGTTTCCATGGATGGACCCTAGTTCTCCCACCAACACATCTGTTCTAAAAAATTTCCTCTGAATTAGTCTTGTAAAAACCCCTCAGTAATTATGATTGGGACAGATATGATTGAGACATGACCCCTTTTTCACCTATCAACCAGTTTCTGTAACCTACAAATCTTCAACTTGTTCTCGTAAGGTTCATTCCATAAACCTACCATCTTGGTCACTTGCCTCTGGATCCTCTCCACCTCCTCCTCCTCCTCATCATCATCACCACCAAGAAACCCTGGCATCCAGATCTGCACGCAGTAGGTCAAAATTTATTATTGTTGCCAGAGTGTATTGTGGGTGCCATGACTGTGAATGAATTCAAAGCAAAGTATGATAGCTACTACGCAAATGTTTGATAGTTCTTGTTTAGATCCTCCCTCGATGAATCTAAGGACTCCATGGAGTCGCCCATAATAAAAATAATAATAATGATGATGATGATGATTGACTTATGGTACAGCAAGAGGGAGAATGAAAGTAAAAGCGAATGGGAAAAGTATAAAAGTACAAGAAACTGGGAGTAAACAGAAAGTATTTTATGTGAATTTGATGATAAGAGGTATACTTAATGTGAAATAATGGAAGCATATTTCCCAGGTGCAAAGATCAAGCATGTTTGTGAAGTATCAGAATGTAGCAGTGAAAGAGTTGATTGTTTTGGCAGGCACAAATGATTTGAAACGTGAGAAATATGCCTTGTGAGAGGATATGAAAGAGTTATTGAAATAAGCAAAAATGAAGAGTAAGAAAGTAAAGACTTTCTTACTCTGCCACTCCAGGACAAATGTGTGTGAGAGAGTGCAGGAATGACTGTGTAAATAACCAAATTGAATGCTAGAGAAGAAATGAGTGTAAACAGTTTGGTTGCACTTTCCCAGATTTCAGATCTGAATGGGCTGTTAATGACATTATGCATGGATAATTGTGAGCCCAAGGGAATATTCAAATACATGCACACAAATGCCTCAATTATCAGAAACAGAGAGGAGCTTTTGCCATTAGTCAGCTCAACTTGGCCAAAAATTATCAGCAAGACCTAATTGTCAGAATGTAATAAATATTGTATTCTCAGAGAAGATAGAGAGAATAGGTCAGGAGGAGAGTATTATTAATGATGGCTGAAGAACCTCAACCAAGGTTCATTTGAGGCTGTCTAGTGTGAGATCAAAGCCACCAGGACAAAATATATTGTTGGTTGCTGCTTATAGATCTAGAGGTGCAGAGGAGGATGTGGGTGCCATGTGTTGGTAGATGGAAATGGAATGTGTACAGTTACTAAGGGATAATTACCTGAAACAGCATGTGATGGTGTTGAGAGAGAGTGTGTGTGTGCTAGATCTGGTACTAGCATCAGAAGATCTATCTATAACTACAGCAGCATTTCTAATCAGGGAAAGTGACCATGTGGTCTTGTTTTGGGAGGTTGTCCAACATGTGCAGTTCAATTAAGAAAGGGTTTCTGTGGAACTGTAAAGCTGGCAATTATGGATGATTGAGATGAATAGTGCTGGGGGAAGGTGAAATTTGAGTTTCTGTTAAGAAGAGTAGGTAGGGTTTGGTTGACTGTGGATGATAGTGGACACTATTAAGGTTGGAGTTGAGACCACAGATGTTGGTGTAGTGGATATGCAAGGGTCTGTGGGGCATGGCTTTGACTGCAGGGATCTTGCATGTTTCCTATGCAGTGCCTGCATACCAGTCTCCTTGGTGGCTACTAGTGGCATCGCTTGGTTTTTGCACTAGTTTGGTTTGTTTGCAGTCTATGATCCAGCTGTTGTCTCCATTTTGGTGTTTTTCTTCTAGCTGTCTTCGGAGTTGGCATCTTTGTTCCCTTTGTGCAAAAGTCAGGTCAGGTCAAGCACATACATGCGATTGGGGGCAGCTGTCCTTTAGCTTGCTATTTATCGTCGTTATTAATTTGGATGTGTTTGTTGGTGTATCACAGATTACTTTCACGAGATGTGGAAAGTTCATTCCGTCCTTTCTTTTGTTTATGAATCCGAAACGATGATATTTGATGATATTCCTGGGATCAAAGTTGCATTCACCTGCAAGTTTGCTTATGTCTTCTTTTAAAGATTTACCATTTTCCTCCAGAAAGTTCAGAATAACAGCATTGAGTCTCCTGTTTTTGGCCATGAGCGATGCGTGTACCATTGATGCAATTAAATCATGGAGTTCATTAGCGAGTACAGATATACTTGCAATCAGCCACTGGTCGTCGAGTATCATGAGATTTGTTTCCGACTTTCGGATTTTGGACGAGAAAGTATCGATCGTGTTATTAAGGTGTTTGAGATTTTCAACTCATTTGCCTAGGTTCAGCAGCTGTTTAGCTAAAGGAAGGCACATCGAACAGAAACAAGACTGGTTCAGTTCGATAAAAAGCTTGAGCAGCGATTCATCTATTTTCACGCAGGAAGTACGTAGCCAGTTGCAGTAGAAATCGCAAGATATACCTTTTCTCCTTTCGGTAACTTCAGATTCGTAACTGTGACACTTCGTATTGTCTTTCAGTTTGTTGGCTATCGGGTGCACTACGTTGATGGGACTCAAAGTAATCTTTCGTTGTTGGCCTTGGTTGCCACCATCTTTACTATGCACGGTAGGCATAGCGGGCGCTTTCACATGGCTGTTTTTTTAATTGTAAAAATAACTGATATGAAGGACTATGGGTACTTACGAGTTGTGTAGACATAACTGGCTCCTTAGTACCCTCTGTTTTTTGTTTACTGGTTATTTTGCACAAAAAAAAAAAAATTCTTGCAATTACGATAAAATTCAAATTCGGGAGCACAAGTTTAACGAAACTTATTCAAAGGCACCGCCTTTCGGAACTGATCCAATCCAAACATATGCACCGAACATATCACCAAAGTAATTCTCACTGGCATGATAACATACATTCCCCACACTTCTCTGAACTGCCGTCCCCTATCCAAACCCTGATTCTCCAAAAGATGTGCCAAGGTTGTACAAATGAAAAATCAGGCATACCACAACTGGCTCAAATTAAGAACTTCATCCTCCTTCAGTGCCTATACTGAAGCCCAAAACAGATGCAAAAAAAATTATGAATGATTCCAAAACAGAATTTGAACAGGCAAAAAGCAGGAAACTTGCAGCCTGTCCTAGCGACAGCCATGCCTTTTGATCTCTTGCCAAAGCAATTGGTAGGAACTTTTGCCCTACACTACTCCAACCTCTATCATACCCAGATGGCTCAATTGCAACATCACCCACAGAAAAAGCTAATCTCCTCGCTTCACACTTTGCCTCCAAATGCATGCATAACTGACAATGGCAAATGTCCCCCAGTCATTCCAACTGCCCAACATACAATGTCCCTTATATCCTTTTGCCAGAAAGAGATCATAAACCTGTTGTCAAAATTAGACACAAAAAAAAGCTCCTGGCCCTGATGGCATTCCTCCAATTGTCCTGAAGGTCTGTGCAGCAGAACTGACTCCTATCCTATGCCATCTGTACACACTCTCTTACTCCACTGATACATCCAAAAGCCTGGAAATTGACCTATATTCAACCCATTCCCAAAAATGATGACAAATCGCTGCCATCTAACTACTGCCCTATCTCATTCACTTCACTCCTATCTAAAGTGATGGTAGAGTAGGAGTTGAGAATTACCATAAATTCTCAACTCCTACTCTACCTTGAAGGTACCCAGCTATTAAGCGACCACCAGTACGGATTCTGTCAATGCCGATCAACAGGTGACCTGCTCTCATATATCATCCATCTCTGGACATATGGCATGGAAAAATTTGGCGAATCCCAAGTAGTTGCACTTGATATCTCTAAAGCCTTTGACTGGGTCTGGCACAAAGGCTTACTAAGCACACTTTCATCATTTGGACTGTCTCAGGACTTCTGCAGTTGGATTGCCAGCTTTCTGTCTGGATGCACCTATGTGTGATGGTAGATGGCTCCCTATCCTTCCACCATCCAACTAATGCTGGGGTCCCACAAGATTCAGTTCTCTCACTGACCCTCTTCCTTCTGTACATCAATGACCTACTTCACTTGACCTCCAACCCAATACACAGTTTTGCAGATGACAGCACATTGTACTCCTCCCTTTCATTTGATAAACCTTACCCTACACAACTCACTTCAACCCACAGAACATTAACCACAACTTTCCTTAATTCGGACCTCCAAGAGATCCTCCAATGGGGCTCAGATAACCTTGTCAACTTCAACGCTAGTAAAACCCAGTTCTATCTTATTTCCCACAAAAAAGAACCATTTTCCCCCAATACTATTTTTGGTAACACTCAAATTCCCAGACAAGATGAAATTTCTCTTCTAGGAATTACCATCAGGTAATTCCGAGAAGAGAAATTTCATCTTTAAACACATCACAATCATTGCATTCTCAGCTTCCAAAAAACTAGGCTTTCTCTTTCACTCAAGACATTACTTCACTTCAAAACAGCTGTTAACCTTATACAAATCACAAATCCACCGAGCTATCGAATACTGTTCTCACATTTGGAGTGGGGCTCCTTAAAGCTCCCTCAAAATGCTTGACTCAATACAGAGGAGAACAATTAGACTGATAAATGATCCATCTCTTACCAACTCACTCCCCCACTTTCACATAGACGTTTAGTCTCTGCGATTTGTATATTCTACAAATATTTTCATGAAAAATGCTCATCTGAAACAGCATCAATAATTCCCCTACTCTGTACTAAATCCATTGGAACACGTACAGCCACCGCTCAACATCCCTTCACAGTACACCTTGAAACCCACAGAACAAGTTTCTTTTCCTCCTCCTCCATCCCTGCTACTGCTGTACTGTGGAACAGTCTTCTCCCTGATGTATTTCCTAAGGAATACAATATACTGGCTTTTAAATCAAATGTCAACAAGTTTCTCTTTTCCCATCCTACTATCCATATACGGTACTAAAGTACCATAGGTTGACCAGCCAACTTCTTGTATATGCTCCCAACATAAAAAAAAAAAAAAAAAAACGATAAACTTAAGTGGCAGCTTGGAGCAGTGCCATGGCATAAAAAGCTATAAGGAATGGATGTCAGTATTGTGTACTCAAGAACAATATAAAGCATAGGCAAGAAGAGTAACTAGTATGGTAAGGAATGCTAAATCAGATTATGAAAGAAAATTAGCTGAAAGGAAATACAAGAGAGTTTTTTGCTATGCAACAAGTCAGAGAAAAAAAATGATTGTGGAAGGATAACCTTACTCAGTGCTAGTTGTAGGACATGACAGAAGTAGAAATAGTTGAGTTGCTAATTGATCACTTTGTAAGAGCATATCATCCAGGTGGAGAACTTTGCAGTTACTGATGTGAGAATTGAGATATTTGAACTGAAGGTACTCAACATTTTAAAAAAATCAATGTGAATACTGCAGTGGGACTGGATAGTATTTCAACTTGTCTGCTACAAGAATGTGCAAAAGAATTGGCATTGCCTCTGACAAGTTTGTTTAATCTAAGTCTCAATTCTGGTAAGGTTCCAAGGGAGTGGAAAAGGGTTAAGATAGTTCTGGTACATAAAGGTGTTCTAAGACAGAAGTAGCAAATTACAGACCAATTAGTATTTCTGGAGTAGTGGATGGTTAAAGTATTGGAAAAGGTGGGCTAAAGGTAAAATTCAGGAATGGGTGGGTAGATAAGATGCTCTATAAGAGGTGGCATGGCTTTTTGAAAGGTAGACCCTGCCTTAGCAATTTATCCACATTTTATAATAATGTGATAGCAGAATTGGATAAAGAAAATGGCTAAACCACATTACTGTTGGGCTTTGCAAAGGCATTTTGACAGAATACCATATGGAAAACTATTACATAAGCAAATGGGAATGAATATGAGGCTGGTGGCATGGATGGGAGGTGGCTGATAGACATTAGAAGGTAGTGTATGGTGGCAAGGGTTGGCAAAATAGCTGAGATGATTACTTAAATTTGAACACATTGGCAAGTAAAGATAGGGAGGTTATTATCCCTCTTTATAAGGCTACAGCTTGATTTGGCCACAGCTTGACTGCTGTGCACAGATTTGGTCACTTGGATTTCTTGGAGATCAGGAGGTGGTGGAGAAGATTCAGAAACAAGTGATCAAGCTTGAGGATAGATTGAAGATGTGTATGGGATGCAGTTTGGTTGATAGGCAGAGGAGAGGGTCATGATAGAGACTTTTAAGTTACTAACAGGATTCTGTAAGATTGACATAAAAAGAAATTTTCAGTGCATCAGTCTTACACCACTGGAAGTTGTGTAAAGAGTGTGGTTAGTAAGATTGTGGAGACTAGGTTATTTGCTCGGAGAGTGGAATTGGTTTGCCATGAGGTAGTTGTGTGTGCCCCAACAGTGAACAAGTTTAAGGAGAGGTATGATAGATATTGTGTGAATAATCAAGTGCCTCCATAGCGCAATTGGCAGAACGACGGTATGTTGCACCCTTCGATTGGAAAAGGCCTAAGCTCGATTCTCGTCGTGACAGGAGGAATCTTTTTATGGAATTTTTCAATTGAAGGTGAGTTAGCCGATCTCTTATGGAGGTAGCAGGGTTTTTCATCCTGCATACAAACAAATCAGCCCTTCAAAACACATGCAATTTACAGACAAAAAATACTATTTGTGGTGGTGGTGGGCAGTGGATGGTGTTGATGTGGATGATTGATAGTAGAGGCGCTGTGTGACGGTGGAGATGGAGAATACAGTGGGTGTCCTCCCTCGATGAATCTTCGGCCTCCTTGGAGGTGCCACGAATAATAATAATAATAATATAATAATAATAATATTGTAGGTCTCACAATAAGTCTTTTGACCCTGCAAAGATACCTATATTATAATAATAATAGCTTATAAAGGTAAATTGCACAGGCAGATTAAAGTCATCTTCAGTTGCCTCTGCTCTATAGTAATATGCAACTGTGTATTTTGTCCTGTAATTCTCATCATCACAGCAGACAGCCTCAAACTTTCTGCCTTACTCATACTATCACTGCCATTCTTAATATCTGCTTCATTCAGTTCATTTGCAGCCATTAGCAGTACTTCTCGTGCCTTGCCAAGAAGCTAACATTCCTTTCACCATCCATCAATTAAGAGAAAAATGCAAGAGTGCATTGAACATTCAGTGTGGTTCAATGTTCTCTTCTTTGTCTATAGCTTGGATTTATCTGCTCAAAGCTATGTTATTGGTCACAGATAAGATTCTGCAAGGAATCTTATGTGAATGAGCCTGCTCTTTTTTTTAATTTTTATTTATTATTTCTGTAGTCATTTTTTTTTACTTACCGAAACAAAAGATGGATTCTCTCATACTTCCATTGGCCTATTCATCTTAACTTCTTTTCACAATCTAATTTTTCCTTTATTATTCTCCTTTCCTTTATTTTGTAAAGTAAAGTGATTAATTTATCACTTTATTTTAAAAATAAGATCCTTGCCTGGTATAGCATATTTTGTCTCGTTTGGAAGCTCTGCACAATGTACATAATACATAATATCCCTGCTATTTGCTGCTTTGACTCTCACATCACTGTGCCACTCCATTGTCACTACCATTAGTTCATATACATAAGTGTATGTATATGTGTGTCATGGTCATCTGTTGGATCTTCTGCTACTGTTTTTCATGATCACACATCCAGTCAAATTCTCCTGGAATGTGTTAGCTTTATTGCTGAGCTGCATGCCATACAACTTATTTATTTTTTTGTTGTAACCATTTTGTTTAAATGGTGTAAGTAGAGCCTGTTCTAGATGAAATGCAGATTCTGAGGATGAGAACAACAAAAAATGTTCTTATTTGTTCTTTTCTTCTTACACCCTATATGAAGAAAAGAACATGCAGATACCTACATGCTACTTCACATCACTGGACTCCTGCCCAAAATCTTAGAAACTTTTCAAAACTTTAGCCTACAGGGAGAGTAAATTTTATCCTAATTTTACTTTTGTACTAAAATGCAAAAAAAAATGTTATTAAAAATACATAAATTTACAAAAATATAGGCTATATATTCTCTTGTTTACAGTCTGTCTAGATGTTTAATTGTGCTGAATAAAAAGCTAAATTTCAACCATTGTAAATGCAACTGCTATCATCATTTACTAGGGCTAAAAGAATTCTTACACTTCTTCAATAATGTTCACTCCCAAACTATTTTTACTGCTGAAGAGGGGAAAAAAAGTCTCTAGCCTTAGGCATGTTAATTGCAAGGCAGCCAGAAGACCCTCACATATTTGGTCTGTTGTAAGCATTCGTGAGCACGCATGCACACACACACACACACACACCTTTATGCCATTTCACATCACTGACTTGCCCAAAAATTTTCAAAAGTTTGAAAATTTTCAGTTTTGAAAATTTTCAAAACTTTATTCTCCAGGGCAGAACAGATTTCATCCTCAGAACTTCTGTTTCATGTGAAACAACAGGCTCTACTTATACTTTTTTGAACAAAATGGTTATAACACATTAAAAGAAAAAAAAAGAAAAAACTTTTTTTTTCATATCCCTACTCAACATTAAAGGTACAACAAATAGACTGGGCTCACTCCTAAAACAGCAAAAAATTAAAACATTCTATAAACCTCTGGACATAGTCTCCATCCTGAGATGAATCAAGGACTTTTGGGATTCTCTCCCCTTCCTAGTTGTCTGTAGTATCCCCTGTTAATGTAGAGATCCAGTATTTTGGACAGACAGGATGAACTACCTTGGTAAGAAGAAAATAAAATAAAAAGTATATTTGGTATGGGCATTCTAAAAACTGACTAGAACAACATTCCTTGGAAGAAGACCATATCATTAGGTAGAAGAAAGTCAGGTTACTAAACAGATCCTGTTTCACATTACAGAGATTATCCCTCGAAGTAGTTCATGTTCTAGAACCCAGTAAGTTGCAGTAAAACTGATGGTGTAAGCTTGCACAAATTTTGGTGCTCCACCCTATCCCTTCCATCAGGAGTAATCACAAAAGATTGCTGTATAGCATCACTGTCTCGCATATGTCTGTATTCTCGAGGTTATGCTATTCCCATTCTTCGCTGTGTGTGTGTGTGTGTGTCTTTAACATACCTGATAATGCTAGCTTGAGCTGTTGAAACATCAGTGTGTAGATATTCAATTTAGTTAGTAAATAATTTATTTTCCTGTTCTACATATTTTTTATTCCAGAAACTTCAACATGAATCACTACGATAGCTATGGAAATTTGAATATGGAAATATAGAGAAAACAGAGTAGAATAATTATACTTTTTTTAAATGCAAATTATCTTTTCTGACATACCTCACATAAGGGATGGTTATGCGGTGAGTATTTTCTGATACAGCTTGTCTGTCATTATAATTCATTAATGTTTCTAGTGATTGTAAACAGACATAGCCATTAAAGGAGAGTTTTTTCATGATTCATTCATATTTGTTAGACATAAGACTATTTTGTAGAGTACAGTATTATTATTTTCCTGACCTCCATGGAGTCACAGCTCATGGGAAGTCAACACTAGCTAACACAAAGTCTATCATATCACTCCTTAAACTCATCTACAATCTGCACATTCACCACCTCTCAGGTAATGCATTCCATGCTCTTACCACTCTTCAGGCAAAAAACTTACTTCTTACCCTTTTACTCACTACCTTAATTTGTAACTTCCAGGGATGGCCCCTTGTCCTTGCTCCTTTCCCTACCATATGAAAAATCTCTTCAGTGTTAATACGGTAGAATGATGAAATCATCTTAAATGTCTCAGTTATATCCCCTTGCCTTCTATCCACTAAACTCGTCAGTCTACATGCCATCAGTCTATCTCTGTGCAGTCCTGATATCATTTTTGTTATCTGTCTCTGCACCTTCTCCAAGGTTACTTCATTCCCTTCAAATCCCAGTGAAAAAATCTAAGTGCAGAAATCCAGATGTGGTCCTGATCAAAGCTTATACAATGGGATCAGCACACTTTTATCTCTCATAGTCAATGTTCTCCTCAACCGCAGTTCTCTGAGATGTGTTCATAACTTTTGCAATATGTCCTCAAAACTTCAAATCTTCCACAATCACTCCAAAATCCCCTGCTTTCTCCAGTATAATTCCACTAAGTGAGTATGAAGTATCCCATCTGTGGATCCCAAATTTTAAAACCTTACATTTAGTTGCATTAAACTGATATCCTTATTCATTTGTCCACCTTTTCAGTTTATTCAAATCCTCATTCAAAGAGCCAAAACATCAGCACTATTATTAATAACCCTCCCAAGCTTCACATCTGCAAACAACTGACTATCTCTCTGTAGTCCTGTGACAATATCATTCATAAAGATTGAACATTAATGGTCCCAGGACTGAACCCTGTGCAACTCCACTTAATCTTACTGCTTGCCCATATCCAACTATCTGATATCTATCAGAGAGCCAATCCATTCCACAAACCTGATATCCAAACCCATATGATCCAACTTAAAAATCAACTTGTCATGTGGCACCTTGTCAAATGCCTTGGGAAAAAAATCCCAAAAAATGACAGTGTATGCCTTATCCTCATCCACTGCTCTCTTTACTCTGTTGTACAAGGTAACCAGATTACTAAAATCAGGGCACCCTTTATATGCTGGTGTGCATAAATAATATTACCCTCATCTTTCCAATTCTCTATACGAGCAAGTTCTTACTAGTTTCTCCAAAATCTTAACTACAGAAAAAATACAGTTTGATATATAGTTTGATACCTTCATTCTACCACCACCCTTATGCAATGGTACTGTCTTACCCAGGGCCAGCGCTAGGCTGGACATTGCCCACCTGCAAATCTGAAATGGGCACCCCCTCAAACAAATGGCAATTTATTTATTTATTTTTATTTTTGTCATAATCATGTGGAAAAAATTTACAAGAATTTTTTGTAAATTTGTAACTTTTTTTTGTAATCGTAAATTTGCAGCAATTATATTGACTTACCTAATTATTATTACTTAATTCGTTTACAAAAATTTAAAGAAAGAATGAAACTTCACTCTAACACTTTGAAATGGTGCCCACCTTGTAGTGGTGCCCTCCTGCAGTGCAGGCCCTGGTCTTACCTTTCTTCCACTCTCTCCAGAAATCTACCCCATTGCAAGACTTTCATTAAACGCCAAGTTAATGGCACACTCAATTCCATAGCAGATTCCCTTAAAACATGTGGTGAAATTCCTTCTAGGCCTCCTGCCTTATTGACATTTAGCGTAATCAGTATTTGGAATACATCCTCTTCATTCACTTCTAATACTTCACCATCATTATCGTTCTAGGATTAAAGCCTGTAGTACCAGGATGGAGCACTCTAATAAAGTGATCATTAAATAGTTTGACTATGTCATCTGCTTTGGTCACCTGATTCTCATCTCCATCCAGCAAGGTAATCCGTCCCCTATCATTTTTCCTCTTACTTGCCACATAGCATAAAAACTCCTGGGATTGTAGTGCCAGTCTCCTCTCATATTCTAATTTTTCTCTTCTTACGATACTAGTCACTTTCCTAGCCTGATCTTTGCATTCCTCATGCAACCATTGTTTTGCTGCTGTAGCCTCCATAGCGCAATTGGAAGAACAGCAGAATGTTGCACCTTTCAATTGGAAAAGATCTGGGTTCAGTTCTCGTCATTATGAGAGGAATCTTTATATGGGCTTTTTCAATTCAAGGTGAGTTAACTGATCTCATATGGAGGTAGTTGTTTTTTTCCCTTGTGTATGGACAACTCAGTCTTCAGAACACATGCAATTTACAGACAAAACATACCATTGTTGCTGATGATGGGTGGTAAATGGCATTGATGGTAGTAGTGTCGTAGTAGGAGAATTAAGTAGTAGTGGAGACGGTGAGATGCATGTAGTAAAGTAGATTGTCCTCCTGCAATGAGTCCTTGGACTCCTGGAGGCTTAATGTAATAAAAATAATAACTATTATCCACTTCTCTCTTTATATGCCTTCCATAATCTTTTTTTCTTCTGCAATTTCCCTTTTATTCCTTTTGTCATCAATTTGACTCAAAATTTCTTTATCTTCTTTACTTGAGGTATATAATGTCAGCTGGCAACAATTTTTTTCTTAAGTGTCTCCCATGCACTAATGATCCCTCTTCCTTCATATTCTTTCATCTATTGTTCTGTTGCAAGCTGGTTTCTAAGTCTGTGATAGTTGCCTTCATTATAATTTCATATAAATTCTTTCTGTTTTGATACCTTCAGATGCCTATTCATCCTCCAAGTCAGACTACATGGTCCCTTTCACCAGCCAAGAAGAGGAGCATGTCATCTTGGTCACAATCAGATCCTCTGATGCTATGACCAAATCCAAAACTTTTGATCCTCATGTGCCCTCCACCACATGCTACCTAAGACAGTTCTCCTTCAAGAAATCCAAAAATTCAGTTCCTTATTACTGCATGCTGTATCCTCTGCCCAGTTTATATCGCTATAGTTGAAGTCCCCCATAATGATTATATAATAAATTATATTCTACTTCATAAAGGCTCATAATGAAAATTATATTTGCTTTATGAATTAGGGTTTTATGATACCAAGCTTCTGATTAATTGAATGGTGGAATCATTATGAATGTGATTTCTACCTATATCAGTAAATTAGTCAATTTTCTTTAACTTAAAAGCTGTGACAATCATGAACTAGTTTCTTAAATATTCACTCAAGAGATGGTAATGATTTTTTTTTTTTTTTCCTGAGTTCACTTGACTTGGTTTAAGTTCAGTTGCATTAATATTTCTTAAATTCAATTTCATCAATTTTATTAAGTTCATTTTCACAAGAACTGTGTAGAACACATTATTCACAAATCAATTTCCCATGAGCAAGACCAACAGTTTGGTCTTCATAATGTGTCGTCATAATAATTATATATCAGTGAGATATTTAATAATCAATGAGAAATCTGTGATAATTAATAATTAATAAGATATCAATGAAAAATGTATGATAATTAATAATCAATAAGATATCAATGAGAAATCTATGATAATTAATCATCAATAAGATATCAATGAGAAATCTATGATAATTAATAATCGTTATTATTATTATTGTGGGTATCTCCATGAAGTCAGTAGACTCATCGCAGGTGACTCAACCTATCAAAACAATATCTATCATACCTCTTCTTGAATTCATTTACAGACGAAGAACTCACAACTGAGTCAGGCAATGCATTCCACTCATTCACCACCCTCCAGGCGAAAAATCTAGTTCTCACACCCTTGTTAACCACACTTTTCCTTAATTTCCAGGGATGACCTCTTGTTCTTCCATCACTATCACACAGCTGAAATATTTCCCCTGCATTGATCTTATAAAAACATTTTAGTAATTTAAATGTTTCTATCATATCCCCTCTTCTCTGCCTATCAACCAACCAATGTAGGGAGAATTTTTTACATCACTCACCAACTTAATCACTTTCCTCTGAACCCTCTCCACAACCTCCTCATCTCCAAGGAATCCAGGTGACCAGACTTGAGCACAGTAATCCAAATGTGGAAGTATCAACGGCTTATAAAGGGGAATAATAACCTCTTTATCTCTGGATGTTAGTGTATTCTTCAGCAACCAAGTAATCCTATGTGCAGTCTTGGACACCTTAGCAGTGTGCCCTCTGAACTTCATCTCCCTATCCACCAACATCCCCCAAGTCCCTAGCCTCATCAATCTCTTGGAGTACCATTCCATCAATGTAGCACACAGTTGGCAATCTTTTAATCCCAAAATGCACAACTTTACACTTTTCCACACTGAACTGCCCATTTTGCCAGCTTATTTAAATCATTCTGCAAACTCAACATCAGCTTGATTTTTTATTGTGCTACCCAACTTTGCATCATCAGCAAACAACTGAATATCTCCCTTCAAGCCATTTCTTATATCATTTATATACAAATTAAACAACATTGGCCCAAGCACAGAGCCCTGAGGCACACCACTGATCATCTGCCTCATCCTGAACTCTGCTCCTCCATACACCACTTTCTGGTATCTCTCCCTGAGCCATTCTCTTATCCATATCACCAGTTTAGTATCCATCCCCATCTGCTCTAATTTGCACAACAGTATTCCATGGGGAATCCTGTCAAAAGCCTTAGCAAAATCCAGGAGTATCACTGTGTAGCCATTTCCCTTGTCTAACTCAGATATCATGCTATTATAAAAAGTTAATAAATTACTAAGGCAAGATCGACCTTTAACAAAACCATGTTGGCCTCTATAGAGTATCATATCCTGATCCACCCATTCTTGAATTCTGTCTTTAATCAACTTTTCCAATACTTTTACTACTACTTCTGAGATGGTGATTGGTCTATAATTAACTACTGCAGTCTTAGAGCCACCTTTATGCAAAGGAACTACTTTGCCTTCCTTCCACTCCCTAGGGACCATACCAGAGTTCAAACTTAAGTTAAATAACCAAATAAGAGGCATTGACAATTCCTTTGCACACCCAAGCTGTTATTCCATCTAAACCTACAGCAGTGTTTGCATTTAAATTCTGCAATATACTAAGTACCTCTGATTTATTAACTTCAATTCTCACATTAATTATTGCTACAGGTACAGAGATATCCTCACTTGGGTACCTTTGAAAAGTGATCACTCAGTAACTCTACTATTACATCTGAATTGGTCACCTCATTATCATGTTGGAAGGAACTACTTTGCCTTCCTTCCACTTCCTAGGGACCATACCAGAGTTCAAACTTAAGTTAAATAACCAAATAAGAGGCATTGACAATTCCTTTGCACACCCAAGCTGTTATTCCATCTAAACCTACAGCAGTGTTTGCATTTAAATTCTGCAATATACTAAGTACCTCTGATTTATTAACTTCAATTCTCACATTAATTATTGCTACAGGTACAGAGATATCCTCACTTGGGTACCTTTGAAAAGTGATCACTCAGTAACTCTACTATTACATCTGAATTGGTCACCTCATTATCATCAGCACCCACTTAGGTTATCCTTCCAAAGTCATTTTTCCTTTTACTTGCCACCTAGCAGAAGAACTCTTTGGGATTACCCTTGATCTCCTTGGCTAAGGTCTTCTCGTAATCTGATTTAGCTTTTCTTACTATGTTGGTAAGAAAAGCTAAATCAGATTATGAGTATAACCTTCAGATTATAACCTTCCTAGCTTAAGCCTGTACTGCTCATGGATGTGCCGATCACCTTTCTACTTGTAAATTCTTCACAACATTTTTTTTTTTTTTTGCAGATCAAGCCTGATACTACTACTCATCCATCTAACACCTACCTTGTTTGTCTTCCTGACCATGGGGAATACATTCTGATATTGCCTTCCTCAGATACCTTCTGATTATATCCCATGCGTTGCTAACATCTTTCCCCTGCAATATGTTCTGCAGTGGAATGGCTGTAAGCTCACTCCGAAGCTTGTTATAATTACCTAACCTATAGTTCCATATGTACCACTTCTTAAGAGAGAAATCCACAAATTTTGCAACCTCCCAAGTCAATACCACATGATTGCTCTCACCAATTGGAGGTAATGAGGACACCTTACTTATGCATATGCCCAATGACCAGGTCCAACACTCTCACGCCATGAGTCCCTTCATTTATGTGTTGTTTCAAGTAATTATCTCTTAGGTGTATGAATTCTGAAAGTATGAAAAAGAAAAATGCAGCACATCTGAGATGAAATGACAGGCACGGTGCAGGATGATGAACACTTAAGTGGAATGAATTCCTCCACTTCATCAGATGAGAGGAAAGACAACTACAGCACTATTTCGGACTTTCCTCTAGTTGCTAAAAATTGATGCTCCACACAAATTTGAAAGCAGGTAATCATTGAGATATAACTTCTCATGATAGTCTTTCTCAACAATATTCTTGGTTCTCTCATTGACTTATAAAAAATAAATTAAAAAAATACAAAAAAAAGAAATATATATATATATATATATAAAATTAATAAAAAAAATCCTTACCCCATCAAATATACAAAATGTACTATGTGGGGGTAACATAAAAAAATAAAATAAATATATATAACCTCATATTTTTCAGCTGTGGCCATCATATTTAGTGGATATGTGTCCAGACCAATTTTGTATTGCTCATTAATTGTTTTGATAAGATCATGTGGGCCTTGCTGTGATGATGCTGTTGCACTAGCTAAATTTAAGCAAGTAAATGATGGAAGATATGATCATGTAAACCTCAAAAGTAGTCTGTTTTTTTATTCTGAACTATTTGTATAATATGTAACTTGATCAGATAGTTAAAAAGAAAAAAAAGATTTCTGGCTCTTTTTGTAGCTTTAATTCTTTTTCTGTTTGTTCCTAATAGTTCCCATCTTTACTGCTATTACTAGTCTGTCATGATACTACACACCATATGCTGATGGGATGCTATATTTCATGCAAAATAGAATAATATTAAATTAAACTAGCAGCTGATTTGTTATTTTCACATTTATGAATTCATGTCAATGTGTTTGGGTAATCAAGAATAGCTAAGAGATATCAAAGGTTAGAGTTATAGAAATATTAGGGAAGTATTAGGACAGACACAAAAAGAAATTCAAAGACTAAAAAGATCTAAAATCACCAACTTTTTTTTTGTTACTGTACACAAACACAATAATCCATTCTTTTTCTGCAGTTTGATCCTTTAATTAACCAACTTTTGCATCTACAGCACCATATTATTGTATTTCAATTATCTGACACCTCAATTATTAAAATAGTAAATTTTCTTTCCAATGTGGTCAAATAAACTATAGATTATTCTATATTTTTATACAATATATGAGATACACATATTGAAATGTTTGAAAGTTTTTTCACTTGGTTATACTATAAATTAATGATGCCAAGAAATTATATTCTTGGTTTAATCCTTTACCCAAGCGTAAGCAAATAAAACTTTATGCGTGAAGTAACATCACAACTAGGCTATTTGTATACATAGGCTCATGACTTCACATTAATTGCCTTAGTATCCCATAATGCAATGCACATATCCTTATGGACATGTATAATGCTATGCATTATGGGAAGGGCCACTGCCCAGACCAGTTTCACCTGGTTCCCACTGATGAGACCTGTATTGAGGTCTCATCAGTGGGAACCAGGTTAGGTTAGATTAGATGTGATACAAGGTTGAAGTAATGCAGGAGTCACATTTTCATATACAAGTAGTCAAAAGATGTCACAGCCTATTACTAAAATACTCTGGATTAGAGAAAAGTGTTTGAAAGAAGTTTTTTCACTTGGTTATACCATAAATTAAAGATGCCAAGAAATTATATTCTTGTTTAATCCTTTATCCCAGTGTAACCAAATAAATGTTGAAAGTTTATTTTTCACTTGGTCAGACTATAATAAATTTAGTTTAATCCTTTATCCAAGTGTGTGTAAACAAAATTTGCGCCTGAAAAGTATCTTCAGGACTGGCAGCTCCTATAGGAGGAGATGGCCTTGCTAATGCTTCTGCCTTGGTATCTCCACTTGGGCCTGGCTCCCACTGAAGAGACCTCAATAAAGGTCGAAACTAGTCTGGGTATTGGCCCTTCCCTTAATGCATAACATTATACATATCCGCAAGGAGATGTGTTTTGCATTATGGGAGATACTGAGATAGGAGTGTTGGTAGCTTGCTCTACCTTTGCAAAGAGTCGCCTGGTGTTGTACCACTTTACCCCAGTCCTGAAGATACTTTTCAGGTGCAAACTTTGTTTGCACACACTTGGATAAAGGATTAAACTAAATTTATTATAATCAAATAAATGTTTGCATGTGAAATAACATATGATTTCTGCATTACTTCAACCTTGGTATCACTTCTGTCTGGCTCCCACTGATGGCTCCCACCTTTCCATAATGCATAGTATTATTCATGTCTGTAAGGATATGTGCATTGCATTATGGGATACTAAGGCAATTAATGTGATGTTATTAGCCTCTATATACAAGTAGCCCAGTCATGATGTTACTTCACGTGCAAATTTTTATTTGCTTACACTTGAATAAAGGATTAAACTAAAAATATAATTTCTTGGCATCTTTAATTTATATGTGGGAATTACTGCCATGAAAGCAAAGCTGGACATCTTTTCTAAAGGAAGCATTAATAATGTATGTTTTTAAATATAAAATGCATTTTTATAACTTCAAAAAAAAAAAACTTGAATATTAATAATTTTTGTTTTAAATATATAATATTTTTTGTTTTAAATATATAATATTTTTTGTTTTAAATATATAATATTTTTTTTTAAGTTTGTTTTTAAGCATAACAAATGAACCTCCTAATGGACTCCGTGGACATAAAGTGCACTTCGTCCAAGCCGCTTTGTATGAAAATGGTGAACATATTGTGCTAGGAGATCAGACTGGAGTTATATATTGCATTAATTTAAAAACAAATAGGTAAGTTGAAAAACCTGAACAAGTTTTGTAAGAACTTACCCATTTCAAAAGCATTAAAACAAAATAATATGAAAGAGATGGGTGTCCTGGCTGTGCACTCACAGAAATAAATGAAGAAACTGTTTCTTTATTGTTTATTTTGTTTTTGTGCACTGATTTTCAGTTTCTAGGCTAATCAATAAGAGACTGCCACTTCAGATTGTTTAAAAAAAGTTTAATTTTTGCTTTTTCATCTACACTAATTTTTTCTCTTGCCTAAACAGTGCATTATGTAGATATAGCTCATCTAAACAATTTAAATGAACTTATTGATAATATAAAAATGCGCAAAATATGGAAACAAAAAATATGGAGCAATTAAGTAATATTTTTTTCCACTATTCCAACTCTTCCCAAAGTTATGAGGGAACACAGAGCCAGAGAAAATGTTAAAAAAAATGCAAGTTTACTTCAGTTCATGTAATCAAGATTTCATTACCAGTTTCCTGTTAATAGTTTTTTTTTTCCAATTTGTCTGAGTTATTAGAGAATATGCACAATAGTTAGCTATGCTGTTGATCTGGTTGTATAATAAGAGTTGCAGTGAGAAGGGTTCTTAAGAGATAGAAAGAGGGCAAAATAGTAGTATTGCATAGCACATGGTTCTAGGAACAAGTTTCCAATTATTGACCAGCCTATATATCTGCTGTTTAATTAAGCTATCAGAGTGGTTAATTAGGAATAGAATACAGGATTCTCTTAATGGTCAGTATAAATTTCTGATAGTAGGTCTTGCTTTAGCATGATTTGCATTTTATGTTAAGGTAACAAATGTGTTGAATAAGGGAAAGTCATATACAGTGATTCTTGAATTTCGTACAAGTAATTTGATAGATTGCTACATTTGATTTGATTTGATAGATTGATGTACAAGCCAGGGAATTGATAGGGTTGGATAATAAATTGGTTAGATGGACTGGATATAAACTGAAAGATCCCCCACAGGTTGTTTTATTGGATTGGTGGGGGGCATTGTCCTAGAAAACAGACATAACTACTGGTGTGCTGCAGTGTTATATCATGGATCCCTACCATGTAATTTATTTGTTAATTATATTTCATGTGGATTTACAAAGGATCTTTGGTTGTTTGCTGATGATGTAAAATTAGAGTTATAAGGAGTGATGCTGATGTTACCTCCCTTCAGTAAGATTTAGTTTGGAAATGAGTGGAGTTGCAATTTGATAAGTGTTCTGTATTGGAAGAACTTGCTTCAGGAGTTGGATTCTAGATCTGGGGACAATGGTAAACATTGGCCTAAATTTCCAAGGCATATTGCCAAGTGTTGCAAAGACTACATTACTGCTATGATAAGGTGCATACTGACATGTAGGGATGAGGAGTTGGTCATGCCACTATAAAGCATTGGTCACACCACACATAGACTGTTTGTACTCACATTTAAACACTTGGGTTCAGTTACAGCATCACAGAGTTACAGTATCTGTGATGCTGTAACTCTGGAGAGGGTCCATGATAAGTAAATAATGCAATATCAGGACTTTGGATAGTGGTTATGAGGAGAAGTTGAAGAAAAGGAGACAGATGAGGTGATATGATAGATGTTTAAGTTAATGAGGGAATTTTATCAGATTAAATACAGAAGAAATTATACATAGAGCAAATAGTGAGAGATCAAGAGGCGATCACTGGAAGTTGTGTAAAGGTGTGGTGAAGAGGGGAGTGAGAGTAGATTTGTTAAATATGTTACATGTTTTAAGGCACAGCTTTATGAAACACATTTAAATTTAGTATGGATTTTATTCAGTGAGAAAGAAAAGTATCTTGACCTTCAAAGATATGAAAAGAAACACTATAAAATTGGGGGGTGATCACAATTCATTATTGGAATGTGTTGAGAATGCTGGGAGCATGAATGAGTTGGTTTAATATAGTATTACTTGTTGAGTGGAGAGTAGAGTAGACCTCTCTTGATGAGTCTTTTGACTTCACAGAAGTTTGTTACATGTTTTAAGGCACAGCTTTATGAAACACATTTAAATTTAGTATGGATTTTATTCAGTGAGAAAGAAAAGTATCTTGACCTTCAAAGATATGAAAAGAAACACCATAAAATTGTTCTGTATGCTTTCTTTCTTTCTTTCTTATTACCCTAATAGAATTCACCTTGAGATCAAATTTGCCATTTGAATGAATTTTAAGTTTAGCAACTACCTTCTTTTTTTTTTTTCTGGATACATAAATTAATACTAACTCCATATAATGCCTACTAATACTCAGATCTACAAACACTAACTTATGCTAATTAACCGTGCTTATTTCAGAGTCTGCCATCCAGCACAGAAGCTTCTTTTTAGTAAGACTTTTCTTTTTTCTTTTTTAGCTACCAGAGCTTCTCTTATTTTATCTTTCTAGAAGTCAGTAAAAAAAGCTCTTTTTGCTGATTCTCTCTCTCTCTCTCTCGTGGGTAAAATAGAAATGCAATAAAAAAAATTATTTATCTGCAGAAATGTGGAAAAAGGTCTTCTTTTTCAACCTTTTGGTTCTGTCCACTGCTGGACGAAGGTCTCCTCCATGAATTTCCAGATCACTCAGTTTTCTGCTTCTCCCATCCATCTCACTCCTGCAATTTGTTCTAGTTCATCCCTCCACCTTCTCGATCTTCCTCTTTGTCTTGCTCCATCCATTGGTCTCCACTCTGTTGTTTTTCTAGTCCATCTCCTGTCACTGCATCTGCCAATATGGTCAGCACATCTCCACTTAGCCTGTTTAATGTATTTTACAATATCCGTGACACCTGTTTGAGATCTTATTTAGGTATTTGTCTTCCTATCTCTTAATGTTATTATTAGCATACTTCTTTCCATGCGATGTTGTGTTGTTCTCAGCTTTTTGTTTAGGGCCTCTGTTAAAGTTCATGTTTCTCCTCCATATGTTAGGACAGGAAGTATGCACTGTCAAAAGCTTTCCTCTTTAGACTCATAGGGATGTCACTTCTGAATGTGTCTTTCATTTTCCCATAAACCATCCATCCAAGGTGAATTCTTTGTTCAATCTCTTTTCTTTGGCACTCCTTGCAGGATAACAATTGGCCCAAATACACATATGAGGTAACTTGTTCTATTTCATGGTTTTCAACTTTGACAGTTCTATGGTTAATATATTTATTCATCATTATTTTTGTTTTTTCTCTTTTATTTTTAATCCAATTACTCTGGAAGCTTCATTTAGCTGATTTAGCCTTCCAGATCTTCCAGATTATCTGTTATTAGGACATCATCATCTGCAAATTTCAGATGATGCAACCTTTCCCCATTTTTGTTTATTCGTTTTGTTTCCCAATCAAGGCTTCTAAAGACTTCTAATGCAGCTGTAAATAGTTTTGGTGATATAATATCTCCTTGCCAGATGTCTTTTTGTATTGGGAACTTTTCACTGTTTTTATATAATTTAATTATGGAAGTTGCATTATTGTAAATATGTTTTAGTGTTTCAATATATGGTTTCTCAGTTCCCTGGGTTTCAAGAGCTTTTAGTGTTGCAGATGTTTTAACTGAATCAAATGTAGTCTATATAAGCCAGACATAAGGGTTTATTGTATTCATTTGATTTTTCAATGAGCTGTCTTAATGTGTGAATATGGTCCAAAGTATTGTAAATCTTTCTAAATCCAGCTTGTTCACAGGATTGCATTCCCTCTAGTTTAGATTTTATTCTATTATTTATAATTTTTATACCATATTCACACATTAAGACAGCTCATTGAAAAATCAATATTTTTCAATGAACTGTTTTTCAATGAAAATTTTATATATGGTGGGAGTAGACTTATAGGTCTGTAGTTTTTAATTTCTTCCTTATTGCCTTTTTTTAAACATTAATATTAGAAGTGAATTGTTCCAATTTTTTGGAATTTTTCTCTGTTTTAGGCATTTATTAAAGAGTTTAGTCAGTTGTTTGATGACAGGGCTTCCTCCCAGTTTTAAGAATTCTACCATAATTCCGTCTTCTCCTGGGGCCTTTCCATTCTTCATTTCTCGCAGTGCCATTTCCACTTTGCCTTGTAAGATCTCAGGGGCATCATGTTCTTCCTCACTTGATTTATCCATAGATGATTCTTGGATGTCATGGTGTTTGTCTTCATAGAGTTCGGTATAAAATTCCTGAATTCTTTTGATTATTGTATCTCTATTTTTTAGAAGTTCACCATTTTTTCCTCTTACAGCTGCTATTTCCTTTGTTCCAACTGATAATATTCATCTTAGGACCTTCATATTACTATTGTTTTCTATTGTTTCTTTAATTTTCCTAGTATTATATGATCTAAGTTCATGTTTCATCCTTTTACATCCTTTTACGTATTGTTTTACAAATTTCTGCATATTCTATTTTATTGGCGTCATTCAAATCTCTTTTCATATCTCTTCTTTTCTTCATCAGATCTAAGGTTTCCTGTCTTAATTTTTCCTCCCTTTGGTGCCTTTTTACACCTCCTGTTTCTAGTGCACAATTCAAGATAGATTTTGTTAATATTTCATTAGCATCATCGATGGTAGTAGCTGTGTTTAACTTTTTTAGTTCATTTTTGAGTGATTTTCTATAACAGCTTTTATTGTGGTAGAGGTTTTGTAGATTCACTAAATTGGATATTTGGAGTGACCGTTGTTTGCTAAGAGTTGGAGATTGAGAAGCAGGTTGTGGAAGGGCAAGAAGTGGATACAAAGGTGAAGAAGTGATTTTGGCAGGGCAGAGTGAGTAGTGCAAACAAAAGTAGAGATGAGAGGGATATGAATGAAAATCAGTCAGGGAAACTTTCTCTTGTGTAAAAATTTCTCGAGCGGAAAGGGGTCACGAGTGGAGAAAGTTTAAGTCCTGATCTAGTTGATCAAATCATTGTCTCTTCGGCATACTGTTTGAAATGTAATATAGCTTGTCTCTGTATATATGTGTGTGTATATTCCAGATGATGACCATAATGTGAAGATCAAAATGTCAGGAAATTAAAGTGTAATTATTTCTAACATGGTTGTAATTTCCTTAAATTGTGTAAAATGAATACCATCTAGATGTGTGAGAAGTTGAAGCATGAAAGGGCAGAAATTTCAAATTACATCCAACAGCCTTGGCAAAACACCAATAGGCTAAACTGTCATTTGAGAATGGTGCGATTGTTGCAAGCCACAGCATAGGCTGAGTATGATGTTGGAATATTGGTTTCAAGTTAGTTGTGATACTCTGAAATCTTCCTATAATTGGAAAACTCAAGGTTTATCTGTGTAGGTGGGGTATGTGCCATGAAAACCTCTGCCAGTTTGATGAATGGCTAGGCTAATTCACCTACAAGTGAAAAGCCTTGTAAAAGTTTTCCATGTCCTAGACAGGATTCAAACTTAGATCTTGCAAAGGAAATTTGGATTTTTTTTTAATTTTTTTTTTTTATTTTTTTTATTTTAATAACTACCTTGGCAACCTACTAAAGAACCATTTTTCTCTAGGCAGTGAGGGATGAAAAATCCTACCACTTCCACATGAAAATGGTTCTCACCTTCAACTGAAAAACCCTTAATAGTTCTTAGCCAGGATTCTAACTTGGATTTTTCCAAATGAAGTGCGAAAACTCATTTTACCATTATAATAGATTTAGTTTAATCCTTTATCCCAGTGAGAGCAAACAAAGTTTGCGCCTGAAAATATCTTCAGGACTAAATATAGTGTTGTACTATCTTATCCAGTAAGTAGTGCAACACCAAGGCGCAAACTTTGTTTGCTCTCACTGGGATAAAGGATTAAACTAAATCTATTATAGTCTAACCTAGTGATAAATAAATTTTCATCATTTTACCATTACAACTATATATTATGAATCTGCTTGCAGGTGTCACAGACTTTATTCCAAATGATAAGTGAGTGGCATATGACCATCTTTCTGCTTTTCTTTCATCACAAAGTACAATAATTTCATAGTAACATTCATTTTGTTAATCAAAAAGATACAATGACATCAACAGTTGCAATAAATAGTGAATAAAGTTTATGATAAATTTATTATAATAGACAAGAAATTATATTCTTGCTTAATCATTTATCTAAGTGTGAGCAAACAAAGCTTGGGTGAAATATGTGCCTAGTCATAAAAATATGTGCAAAATATCTTTATGACTAGGCAACCTACATATAGAGGCATATAATTTCACATCAAATTGTTCTAGTATCCCATAATGAAAAGCAACTTCCTTTCAGACATTTTTTTTCAGACCCAGACAAATTTAAACATTTATTGAGGTCTCCTCAGTGAGAGCAAGATCCACGAAGATCTTGAGAACTGAATCGATGCAGAAATAATATTTTTCAGAGAAAAATATATTATTATTGTTTCATTAATTCATTTACAATAAAATAATAATTATTGATATTTCTTTTACGGACTGATACAATATTTCTGCATAATAATTTCTTTGATTTCTTCCTTCTACCAATGACCACATATTTATTTATAACTGATAATATTTAAACATAAATCATTTTTATGGTGTAATGCTAGCCTGTGGTGGTTTATCAGATAGCTATTTTATCTATTTGGAGTTATGGGTGAAGCAAATGTCTGTTAATGGTATATTTTGCAAAATGAAAAATGCATATTTCCAGGAGGAGGGGGGGAACCCCACACTTCCATATAGATGAAATAACATTTTTGCTCTCCTATCTACAGGCTGTGAGTTTCAGTCCTCTGGCAAGTATTCATATATTTATGCAGTAGGTGATTTTGAGGTATAAGTGGTTTGAAAATGTGTTACTGTCATCTTTTTCTACAGAACAAAATTTCCAAGACATGTAGAGCTCATACATAGTACATGTGCTACAGGTTTACAACCTTTTTGTTGAATAGGACTGTTAAATAAATAAAAAAATAATTTTTCTATTCACTGGATGAAGTAAAATTTATTTGCATAAAAACACAACTAAGTGGGTTATGATAGTGTTCTTTGGTTGGAAATATGCAAGTTCAAATTTCATCAAGGATGCATTAGAAGAGTATTTTATGAATTGAAAGTGAGTTAAATGGTCTACTAAGGTAGCGGCATTATTTCTCCCAAAAATGTAAGCTTTTCTTTGTGCAAAACAGGCCAACTGGCCAGAGAACTCATATAATTAACAGAGAAAAAGTGTTTGCAGGCAGAATCTGCAGATGATGATATGATGCAGATCAGGTAGCATGGAGTGGTGGTAGAGGTAGATTAGAGGGTGTAGTGGACAGCATGATAAATGTTTGAACTTCATGGCGGTAATGTTTAATAACAATATTTCTTAATATAAGCAATTCAATGAGTACTTTGATTATGAACTGATTCATAATCTGAGTGCATAAAATTTTTTGCATTGCTAATGGAGTTAATGAAAGTTTCCACTTCATTTTAGTTGGTTACTATTCTCACCCACTACAGTAAAATGACCAAATGCTTATGAGAAGATTCTCTACATCCACAGGTAATCAAACTGGTAAAACAATGATAAAATTATATCACTAACAAGCAATGATGTAAGTTTTTCATGTAGTATCCTGTACACCCCTTGAGGGTACATATCAGGAATTTGATGATGATGATACATTGTGCTCTTATGTTCTGCTTAAGCTCTTTTATAGCAAGAATTGAATTATATCAAATATCAAATCTGCCTTTTTCAAATATGTCTTTAATGAGTAATTTATCATGAAAGCTTTCAACAGCTTCAGTCTACTAGTCTTTAGATCTCCTGAAGATATCTTTCAAATTCCACTTCCATATATTAAAGAAATTTCCAGTCAAAGGAATTTCCATCTTTTCCAGTCAGCTTTCCAGGTACCAGATCCTTTGTTACTCTTGGTTATCTTACTTTGGGCAGTCTGGCAGATCAGCAGTTGTCTGTCATGAGGAACCTAAATCATATATTATATCTTGTATCATGAACCCGAGCGATTCATGTTACCAGATATCATGGCTTAGCAGAACATGCCATCTCAACTAAACATAGGATTCTCTGGAAGAAAACTAAACTGTTACATAAAAGTGGATTCCTTAGAGCAGTTATACAAAGAGCTGTGAGGCCTTTTTATGTAAACCAACCAAACCTAAACAGATATGATGGCCTTCGGTTATCTCCTTAATGGGAAATATTATTGCATCATCAATCTTATATAATTCCTGATTATTATCTTGTATTAATTTTTTTAAATTAGGAAATTACCGAAATCTGCTGTCTTACTTATTTCTTTTAAGGTTATACGATGATTAGCATTCATATTTATGAATTTAGGGACACAAAACACACGTGTTGAAATGATTATTTTACTTAAAAATGAGACTTTTTGTGGTTATGAGACCATCGGTACTTGTACGTGTGGCCTTTCATATATTGGGCAAACTTCAAGAAGCCTGGAAATCAGAGAGAAGGAGCATGTTGGGGATGTCAGTCACAACAGGACAGTCTCTCGGGCTTAGCACATCACTTTGCAACTTCCAACCATGCAATTGACTGGGAAAATAGCTCTATGCTGTATTTGGATGATGATGATTGCGGTTACAGAATTTTCAAGGAAGCGGCAGTGGTATTAAGAACAGGTAACAACCTCAACAGAAATCAGGGTGCCATACTGAAACATATATGGAAAAACTTAATCAACTCACTCAGTTTAACGGAACTACAATACGCGAAAAATCATGTAACGCATGTGCATACAACACATATCCATGATACTGACTGAAGCTTCTCAACACATGCATGCATTGTCACACATAGTTTCAAACTTAACTGCCTAACTGTTAGCAACGTTTCTGTATTCTTTCATATTTTTTTGTGTGTGCCGTTCAGCCTTGACAAAGCTAGACAGTTGCTAGCGAAACTGGTAGGCAGGATTATATTAATAAAGTACTGATGGTCTCATAACCACAAAAAGTCTCATTTTTAAGTATTTCATGACCAAATATGTATAATTTAAATAGATTATTTTACTTATTATTAATAAAATAACAATTGACATTTCGACCCCTGTATTGAGATCATCATCCACATGCTCTTGCACTCGTATTGAGGTCATCATCTACATGCTCTTGCACTCTACAAAGGTAAATTCAATCTACGCTGTTAATTGATCTTTTACTTAGCCTGACCTCTAGTGGTAAAAAAAATACAATAAATCCTGCTCAAGTCCTCCTGTACTAAGATTTTCTTCTGGATTTGTACAGATCAGGTTATTATTATTATTATTATTATTATTATTATTATTTCGGGCGACTCCAGGAGTCCTTAGACTCATCAAGGGAGGCCCTAAACATCATGTCCACACAACTATGCGATTACATTCTCACAGTATCTATCATACCTTGTCTTGAACTCGTTCACCGTCATAGCACCCACAACAGACTCTGGCAGCTTATTCCACTCATTTACCACTCTAAAAGTAAAGAACCCAGCTCTAACACCCCTGCTAATCACACTCTTGCCCAGGTTCGGTACAGAGGTACAATAACTTGCTTGTCTCTGCTCGTCAAGGTATTTTTCAACAACCAAGTGAGTTGATGAGCTGATTTAGCTACTTTTGCAATGTGCCCCCTAAACTTCATCTCCTTATCCACCAACACTCCCAAGTCCCTGGCCTCATCAATCTCTTGGAGTACAGTTCCACCAATGTGGTATACTGCTGCTAATCTTTTCACCCCATAACCTTACATTTTGTCACATTAAATTGACATCCATTCTCCTTAGCCCAGAACTCCAATCTATCTAAGTCATCCTGCAAGACTTTGACATCTTCTGCATTCACTATTGCCCTACCCAACTTTGCATCATCAGCGAACAACTGAATTGTTCCACTTAGATCCTTCCCTATATCGTTAATGAACAGGTTAAACAGCAGTGGTCCAAGAACAGAACCCTGCGGCACACCACTAGTCACAGGCCATCTTTTGGACTCTACTCCTGAATAAACTACTCTTTGATATCTCTCCATCAACCAACCACCTATCCATCTCACCAACCCTATATCCATTCCCATATATTGTAGTTTACGGATTAGTATTCCATGTGGTATCCTGTCAAACGCCTTTGCCAGGTCCAGCAGTATCACTGTAAACCCATTTCCCTTATCCAGTTCAGCCGTCACCTTGTTATAAAACTTGACCAAGTTACTAAAGCGTGATCTACCCTTCACAAAGCCATGCTGTCCCCTGTACAGTATCTCGTTTTCATCAATCCATTCCTGTATTTTTCCCTTGACTACTTTCTCTAAGACCTTGACAGCGACTCCTGATATGCTGATCGGGCGGTAATTTGCAACCGTAGTCTTGGATCCTCCTTTATGCAGTGAAACTATTTTCCCTTCTTTCCACACCTTTGGGACTAAACCAGACCTGAGACTCAGATTAAACAACATGGTCAAGGGCACGGATAATTCTTTAGCTGCTTCACGCAAGACCCGTGCCGGTATACCATCCAATCCCATAGATGTGTTCACATTAAGGTTCTGTAATAGACTAGTCACCTCCACTTCATTCATCACTATTCCCGTATAAACTAATGGTTCCTTCATTTTTTCAATGTCACCACCTGGATGATATGCTTTTGCAAAGTGCGCGCTCAGTAACTCCACTATATCGACTGATTCAGTGACCTCCTTACCATCGTCATTCCTTAAAATCATTTTGCCGTGTACAGTTTTTTTCTTGCTTGCAGCATATTGAAAGAACTGTTTGGGATTCTCTTTTGCTTGCAAAGCTAGTTTCCTTTCATAATCCACTTTTGCTTTTTTTACTACACTCGTTACCTTTCTGGCCTGCACTTTATACCGTTCGTGTACCTGCAGGTCACCCCTTTCTTTAAATTCTCTCCACAGTTGTTTCTTTTTTTTGCAGCTCAAGCTTAATGGTGTTATTCATCTATTTAACCCATACTTGTTTTACTATTCGGACCCTAGGTATACAATCAGCCATTACCTCCTGTAAATGCTCCTTGACCACTTCCCATGCTCTATCGACGTCCAGCCCTTGCAGTTGTACATGCCATGGCACTGATCCAAGCAATCTCCTAAGCTTGTCATACTTGCCAGCACGGTAATTCCACATATACCCTGTCTTAATCGAAAATTCCACACCTTTAGCCACCTCCCAGGTCAAGACCTTATGATCACTCTCACCAATAGGTGGCAACATGGTCATATTCATTACAGTCAAATTCTCAGATGCTATTATCAGGTCAAGCACTCTCACACCCCTAGTATTTTCAATTACATGCTGTCTCAGATAGTTAATCTGAGACAGCATGTAATCATTATATATATCATATAGATCCTTAATAATTGAATAAAATCCTTTGCCTTCCTCACATGTGTCCTCTCCTCCTTCCAATCAATGTTACCATAGTTGAAATCCCCCATAATAATTACTTTCCTTCCACTCATTTCATCAATTTCCCTATGCATACTATCTCCACCATCTCTTCCATCACATGGTCTATAGCAGCACCCAACTGTATATTTTATTCTGCCAGTCTCAATCTCATACCAAATAGCCTCAAATGAGCTCCTTTCACTATCCTGTGATATAACTTCAATTCTCCTTGGCTGCAGTTCATCGGCTATCATCAGTAATACCCCTCCCCCCATTTTATTCTCTCTGTCCCTCCTAAACACACTATAACCTACACATTCTATCCCACTAACTATATCTTCTTCCGTCAGTCATGTTTCACTAATGCCAATAACCTGTGGCCAGGAAGAGCCAATCAAGGCCAAAAATTCTTCCTTCTTGTTCCTAATACTCCTGGCATTAGTATACATGAAATGTAGTGATCCCTTAGTCCCACCCCTATATTGATGCGTTATTCTAAATGGCCCATTCCCATTTTTTGTCCTTAGTGCTGGCTCGGGTACATTATATACATTCTTACACTCATTTGTCTCACTGATGTCTGCATATCCATTCCCCCCCCCCATCCTTTGTAGTTCTAGTTTCCCTGATTTTGCACATCCATTTTCACTTCATTCAGCAACACTCTTTCCAGTCTCCGCACACCAAGTCCATTCAAATGCAGGCCATCCATCTTGTATAAGTCCTTTCGCCCTTCAAACTCATTCCACACGTCCACGAATTCCACACCACACCGTCTGCATAACCTACGCATAATGTCATTTGCGATTATGGCCCTCCTCCTAAACTCCTCTCTGTCATACCGCGGCAACAGACTAACCATTCTAACTCTGTCACTCTTTTCTTTCGCTACCTTTAACAATACTTTCAAGTCCTCTCTCATAAAAAATTTATCACCTTTCAATTCATTCGTACCTGCCACAATTATTAATTCTTTCACCCTCTGTTTTTGCACTCTAATACTCTCACTTACATCCTTAAATTTCGCACCCGGGTAGTACGATTTAGTTACACTGCCATCTATCACCCCTCTTAATAACGAGTCACCATACAACACTCTTTCCTTCTTTTCAGAAACTCTCTCATTCTTGCACTGTTTTTTTACGTTAGCCGAATCACTCTGGAAAGAGTTTTGCAGGTGCTCTAATTGCCGCTGCGCATTTTGTATCACTGCACGCAACCTAGCGATCTCACTTCCTACAAATAATTACTCATTATTTTTATAATTTAAACCATTTTCTCTCTCAGTATGGTTGCTTTCACTCTTTCTTAGATCACCGCTCTCATTGCCATCTTGTACATCGCAATTCTCTATCAAGCCACTATTTTCACTCACATTCTGACAATTCTGGCTTTCTTCAACCATAACTATCTCACTACCTGACACATACTTCAACTCCTCACTTTGCTTACACTTTCTGCACATTCTCCTACCACTATCACTTTCAATCCAAATTCCAGCCTCATTCGGGAATGCATACATCCCACACACGTCACATTGGACAAACTCTCTCACATTATAGTTTTTGAACAATGCCGTCGTATTTTTGGACACCATTATCTTACGTCGCATTGGCGCCATATTCAAATCTATGAAACGTAACGTTATATACTAAATTAAATAATGTAATTCACACCAAAATCCCACAGACACAACAAGCTACCAGAATTAGGCAATATCACGTTATGATTTTAACCTATATTCTAATTTTTACTCAAAATTGTACTTAGCTTTCGGGAGCTCTCTGAAAACACAACCATCCATCTGGCCCTCTAGCGGGCAACTCTCAAAGGCATAGAAGAATTTCCTCTAGTCGCCGACTAGACTCGAAACCAAATATTCCTTCTTGCGGCCAAGCGCCGTGGTGTGCAAACGCCACATCCACTGAGCTACACAGGCTCGTGCTAAAATATTGCGCCCAACGTGGGGCTCGAACCCACGACCCCGAGATTAAGAATCTCATGCTCTACTGACTGAGCTAGCCGGGTGCTTGCTATACTAAAGTTGCTGTACTAAAATTTTCCTCTGGACTTATACAGTTCAAGTTGCTATTGAATGTTAAAAAAAAAAAAAAAAAATTCACCTAGTCTTCTTGTATTGAGATTTTTCTTTGGCTTGTTCTAGTTGCATATGGATCCTCCACATTCTTGGAATGGTTGGACCATCATTTTTGTTCAGGTTAGGATTGTGTTTGAGCATTTCTCATGCTTCTTTAAATTTCCTCTTGAACCAGGTTTTGGTGAGGTGTAGGAAATTGGTATGTTTTGAGTGCGTGGTCTGAAAGGCTGATTTTTCCAAAATAGAGGTATTTAATGTGTCATTTATGTTTCTCCTTCCTAATTAGGTTGGTTCGCCCTATTTCCCCTGTGTATGGTAGGTTACATGTGCATTGTATTTGTGAATCCCTGGGTGGGCTAGTTGTGGAAGAGGATCTTTGGAAGAACTGAGTAGGTGTCTTAATTTTGTCGGGGGGGGGACTTGAAGGTGGTTTTGATGTTGTATTTGTGTAGTGTTCTGTCTATTTTTTCTGAAATGCCGGTATTTCGTATAAAATGCCGGTATTTTTTAGTTATAGTTCTAGAAGACTTCATCGGAAAAAATTATGAAGTCTTCTAGAAAGTTGAAAAACTAGTAGTGCCTTTGGAAATAGTTATTTTTTGTTTTATCATTTGGCTATATAAGTCATATAAATTATTTTTGTTAAAATGTGTGTATATGTGTACATATTTACTCGGTAGATAATGTTATGAAAAAATTAGTTTGAATAACTATAATACCGAGAATAAAAAAGAATAAAGTTTAATGCTGAGATACCTACTAGTTTCTTTGAATAAAATTCAACTTCTTCAGGTATCAAAGACAAAGAATTATGTAAAATAACAGAAACATAATAAAATTACATCAATAGAACTAATATAAAAGACCGAAGTACAATTTAAAACAAGAATGCGTGCTGGAATTCCAATTAAAGTTGACACGAGAGTTGTCACGAGAGCGCCAGTATTGGACAGTGGCAATGTGTATGTCAGAAAGATTGTAGCTAAGGCTGTTGTTTATATGGGATGAATCAAGGGATATTTCTTTAGATTCGACTGTCTTCCTTTTGAGCTCATTAGTGCACATGAAAAATTAGAATATTAGAAGGTTGCGGCCAGTCTAAGGCTGTTGTTTATATGGGATGAATCAAGGGATATTTCTTTAGATTCAACTATCTTTGGGATATTTCTTTAGATTCAACTATCTTCCTTTCGAGCTCATCATAACACCTATGAATATTAGATAGTTGCGGCCAGTCTATGAGGTGTTGAAGGCCTTCATCCGAGTTAATAGAGAAGAGAACGTGGTTTGAGAGAGAGCTGGTCCTATTGTAGGATATGTCTCTTCTGTGTTCCTCAATACGTAAAAGGATAATTTAGCCGTCTGACCGTAATATGGTTTGCCACATTCACACAAGATCTTGTAGACTCCTGGATACTGAAGAGGGAGATGTTTTATTTTAGGTCTACTTAGTATTGATCAAAGTTTTGGAAACGTAGTGAAACAATTTCAAATGTTGAATTTCCTAAGAATTTTCACCAGTTTTGGGGAGAGACAGCTGATGTATGGTAAAGATATGAATGCTCTTGGGGAAGAAGAATCTTCAATAGTAGGAGAACGATGGTGAGAGATAAATTTATCAATTTTCTTAAGAGAGAAACCATTGTTGACAAAAGTCCTTTTTAGTAAATTAAGCTCATTTTCAATCTCTGTTTCATCTGTTAGTAAAGATCTGGCGCAATGTGCAAGGGTTGAAATAATTCCAAATTTCTGCAGAGGGTAGTGATGGGAAGAAGCGTGAAGTATCTGTCTGTATGTGTTGGTTTTCTAAAAATAGAGATTTTGATGTTATCAGTCCAAAACGGAAAGACAGTTGTTGGATTCCAGTTCGTAGGTGAAATTGATATTCTCATGAAACTTGTTGAGATTGTCTAGAAAAATATTGAGGTTATTTAAACCGTATTCCCAAATGAGGAATACATCATCTATATAACAGTACCAGATTTTGGGTTTCAGTGTAGAGGAATTTATCGCCTTTTCTTCGAAGTCTTGAAGGAATATATCAAAAAGAATATATCACCATGTCCTACAATAGGACAAGGGCCAGCACTCTCTCAAGCCACGTTCTCTTCTGTTAACTCGGATGAAGGCCTTCAACACCTCGTAGACTGGCCGCAACCCTCTAATATTCTAATTTTTCATGTGCACTAATGAGCTCGAAATTCTTCGGTAATTCAACATTAGAAATTGTTTCACTACATTTCCAAAACTTTGATCAGTACTAAGTAGGCCTAAAATAAAACACCTCACTCTCCAGTATCCAGGAGTCTACAAGATCTTGTGTGAATGTGGCAAACCATATTACGGTCAGATGGCTAAATTATCCTTTTACGTATTGAGGAACACAGAAGAGACATATCCTACAATAGGACCAGGGCCAGTGCTCTTTCAAGCCACGTTCTCTTCTCTATTAACTCGGATGAAGGCCTTCAACACCTTGTAGACTGGCTGCAAACTTCTAATATTCATAGGTGTTATGATGAGCTTGAAAGGAAGATAGTCGAATCTAAAGAAATATCCCTTGATTCATCCCATATAAACAACAGCCTTAGCTATAATCTTTCTGATGCACACATTGCCACTGTCCAATACTGGCGCTCTCGTGACAACTCTCACATGTAGTCAACTTTAATTGGAATTCCAGGATGCATTCCTGTTTTAAACTGTACTTCGGTCTTTTATATTAGTTCTGTTGATGTAATTTTATTATGTCTCTGTTATTTTACATAATTCTTTGTCTTTGATACCTGAAGAAGTTGAATTTTGTTCAACGAAACTAGTAGTATCTCAGCATTAAACTTTATTCTTTTTATTCTTGGTGTTATAGTCATTCAAACTAATTTTTTCATATATATATGTGTGTATATATTACTTTAGCACACACACACACATTGAGTTTGAGACTGGAAACATGCATGTAAAATATTTTTCATGTGCACATGGCTGGAAAAAATTTAAGGGAACATTATTAGTTCTTATGAAAATTTTTAAGTTGTTTGGTGGTGTGAATTTGAAATTAATAGAATAGTATATTTAATAAGATGTTATAGACTAGAGAATATGGAGAGCAATGATTGTGAAATGTTTTGATAAATTAGTTGGGCAAGTAAAAGGATAGTGATCCAAATGGAGGAGTTTAATTATAGGAATATGGGTTGGGAGGAAGGGAGAGTGTATGGTAACAAGGAGAGTGAATTTGTTGAGTTTACTGAGGGGATAACTATCTTAAGCAGCATGTGATGGAAGCAACATGATGTTTTTTTGTTGGTTTTGGGGACATTTTTACAGGATGCGGTTGTGAATTAAGTATTAGCACTGCCACTTGTCAGTGAGAGTGTGTATTAGGTATTGATTTGGAAGGTAGTCAAACAGAAAAAGGTTGTCATCATCAAGAAGGTACGTATGTGTAACTATAAGGTAGGTTATGATGAGAAATTTTTCTGTAGTCAACTAGCAGCAGTATATTGGGTTGATGAGCTTTGCAGAAAAGATATTGACAGTGCATGAGAAATAAGTAGCTGACACAAGCAATAAATAATTGCATCCTAAGAGTTAAGTGTAAGTGCATTCATTTCACTCTTACTCTAGTAAGAGTGAAATGGATGCATATTGAACTCAAGCAATGTGGGGTTAAAAAGATGCTATGAAGAGGTACAGCAGTGAACAGATGCATAAGGAATATAATTCTGAAGGCCAGAAATTTCAGCAACAAACATGGTAGAAAAAGTAGAATGTGAGAGGACATTGGCCAGTCAGTTCAAACATAATCCAAAGGAATTTTCTGCTGTGTGGTAAGCAAGAAGAAAAATAAATATGGAAGGGTAACACTGGGGGATAGTTATGGTAACAAGGTAACAAAGTGACTATAGCAAAGGACAGTGGAGTTATATGTATGATCGCTTTATCAGTTTATATCATGCTGGTATAAATGTTGCTGTTCAGCATTTATACCAGTATAAACTGTTTACACATTTGGGATGGTTCACCTAAAACCTCTTTAAAATTAAAATTCTTGATGCTATCCAGAGAAGAACACTCTGGCTCATAGATGACTGTTCCCTCACAAGGTCACTTCATCCTCACTTCATCTCACAGACACATTGTTTCTGCTCTGTATCTCTTCTGGTATTTCCATGGTCACTGCTCCAGTGAATTGGCAAACATTATTCCTTCACTTGCTATTAGGCCTGTTAAAACAAGAGTAGCAGCTAGTAGAAAGGGGGATGGTAAATCCCTTTATGTTTTAATTTTTTTCTATGTTTTTTCTATTAACAATTTTGCTGGTAAAATAGCCTTTTGGCTTATTAAAAGAGTAGCAGCTGTCCAACGTCCCTTTATAGTACAGCTGCAAAATCATTATACCTGCTTCTCCTCTTCCTCATTTATTCTATCTGCCTCTATCCTCAGAAACAAACTTTCCCATGATGTGTTTCCCAACAGTTTTAACCTAGAGCTTTTTAAGAATGTCAATATGTTTCTTCTTTCTCAATTTTTATCTGCACCTCACACATGGCATTGATGTGCTGTAGGTTCTTGTACTTCTTGTGTGTGGGATATATATATATATGTATATAAACCATGCATAAAGGAAGCATATAGAAGAATTAGATGCTAACGAATCAGTTGTGCATCAAGTGTTGCTTAGATGTTAATAAGGTTGTGGGAATGGATGGCATTTTGCTATATATTTTTAAGGAATGTGCAAAATAATTAGCTGTGCCCTTGACCTTGTTATTTAATGAAAGTCTGGCAGTGGGAAAGATTCCTAAGGAGTGAAAAGATCTTGTATTCCATTCCTAATAGAATACAGAATTGGATTGATGGACATAGTATTCTCTATGATGGTCAGGTCTTGTTTTAGCAATCTGCTTACATTTTATAAGATAACAAACATGTTAGATAAGGAAGATTCATTTAAAGCAATAGTCTTGGACTATGCAACGGTATTTGATAAATTACCACCTCAGTTGGGGTATAATCTGCAGAAGATAGGAATTGAATAACAGATTGGTTAGATGGATTGAAGATTGGCTTTCTGATTGATATTGAACAAGTTGTGTATGATGGAGTAGTGTCTCAGAAAAGGAAGATGACCAGTAGCATAACTTAGGGCAGGGTTTCTCAAACTGTGTTCCGCAGAACACTAGTGTTCCGTGGAAGGTGTTCCGCGAGAAGTTCTGGAATTTGTCATTTTAGTTTTCTAAGCATTTTTCATGAATAAATATTTTATAGTAGAAATATTCTGAGGAGAATAATGTTCGTGAATACATCGAAAAGCTCAGACCCAGAACACCTAATAACATCTATGTATCATTAATTTTCACACATCGAAACCTTTCAACATTTGGGAAAGGGAATACCGCTGTTTATGACAGGTCATAAAAATTGCCTGCAGCAGATTATAACAATGGCTGGCATATCCTCTGTTCTCAAAACGGAAGGAAATGATATTTGCTACATCTGTGTAGCAAATATCAGTGACCAAGCAGCATATTTTTAAACATGGAAATATTCATGAATTATCGTTAATTTTCACACATCGAAATGTTTCAACGATCGGGAAAGATAATATCGCCATTTATGATCGATCATAAAAATTGCCTGCAAGCCGATTACAACAATGGGCAGCGTGTTCTCAAAACTGAACGAAATAACATCTGTGTTGCAAATGTCAGTGACCAATCAGCAAGGAAGTATAAAGAAAATTTTTCCACTGAGATTGAAGATCGAGGTAGTCTGTATGCGGTTCTCAAATCTATTAATACTGAATACTTTCTTCGCAAGTTCATATTGCAGTGTGTAAGTGCTTGTTCTGAAACCGGAGTATCGTGATTTTTTTAAAAGTAATAGGAATACAGATTTAAATTCTAATATGAATAAGAGACAAGGCACTTTGTTTAATTTTAATAAAGTTGGTATTAAGAAATCTCTTATTGAAGGTGTTTGTGACGGAACAGATAGTGAGTCATCCACTTCAAGCCTACAAAGATCTCCAGGATGTACAAAAGGAGGGGAAAACTACTAGCACACGGGAGAAAAAGTCCGCATTCACTCGTAAGTACTTATAATAATATTATAAGTACTTACATATATTTGGTGATCAGAATGGGATATGTCAATGAAAATCAGCACAAATTAATTTAATGATGTTTGCCTGAGGAAACTTCAACATGCTATAAGATTTCATTAGTCCAGTGATTGATAACTAATTTAAATGTAATTTTATATTTGTCAACATGCCACACTGTATACATAAGTTTACTAATACTCTTTATGATTATGCCATAATTAATTATTAATACTTTTGTTAATATATGAACTTTAAAAAAATTTTGGAAAGGTATTTACAAGTAAATTTGTTCGGACCCGGCCCTTGTCTTTTAAAAAAAGAATTCTTCTTACTATTTTAACTAATTTTATAATTAATATATCTGATTTGTTCGTGCAGTTAGCTTGGTGGCTTTTGCGCTTTGCAACCATATGTCTGGGGAAGGAGTGTCCCAGGTTCGATTCCTTTTGAAGATGTGAGGAACTTCAGGATCTTCCTCAAGTATAGCCAAGTTAGCCAGTCTTGGACACGGGCGGTAGGGTTTTTTCTGCCAGTTTATCTGGCGTTTTTCATCGCGCAAGCAAGCAAACCTGCCTGTGAACATACGCTTCTGCAGCCAAAAAATATATATCCCCCCCCCAGCGGAAGACTAGGCGACAGATCGGTTGGGAGTAGTACTAACAAGTAGTCGCATCTAAGTAACACGTGGACCCTGCATAGGAAGCGGGAATAACGCATAGTGAAAGAAGTTAATTAATATATCTGATTTATTTTGAACTGTTTAATTTTTATTACTGAAGATTTTATCAAATCATTCTTATTACAATTGCTTTTACATTATTTGACACAGTTTTATTACTTTTCTTACAAGTATTGTTACAATTCATATTTACTTTTGTGTGTTGCAGTCTTTTTTTACTATTTTGCATTATTCATTTACTTTTATATTATTCGACATTTCTTATTTATAATCTTATTATTTTTCATATTAAAGTTACCTTTACAACACAATTATATTTGTTTTTATTATGGCTTTGACAATTATTGGAATTTGAATATTATTCAAAAATTACCCATGGATTCTTGCTTAAAGACAGGAACTTTAACACAAGGAGGAGCAAATACTTCTGCTGGCACATCTACTTGTTATATAGATTGTAGAATATGTGAAATTACAAACTGTGGTTTCTTCAAAAGCTAATATTAAAGAACAAGAGTCATCGAAGAACAGACTAAAACGGAAATACAATGAAAGTTATTTAAATTATGGATTTACGTGTATTGGAAATACACATGCTCCTGATGCAATGTGTGTTTTATGTAATAAAATACTAGTAAACAGTTCTTTGGCTCCAGCTAAACTTTGTAGGCACTTCGAAATGAAACACACTGATTACAAAGGAAAAGATATAAATTTTTTTAAGGGACAACGTGACTTATTAGAAAAAAAACTAAACTTCAAATGGCTGAAATTGCTACAACTGAAAATGCAACGGAGGCATCTTTTCGCATGAGTTACCACATTGCACTTCATGGTGAAGCTCATACAATTGGTGAGACGCTCATTAAGCCTTCTGTGAAAGACATTGTATCATGCATGTTAAACGAGCAGGTTGATAAAAAAAAATAGATGCAATACAATTATCAAATGATACTGTTTCATACTGCATCAAAGATCTTTCTGCTGACATAGAGAATGAGCTAATTCATCGACTTAAACTTTGCAGTGAATATTCATTGCAAATGGATGAATCTACAGATATTGCAGGACTTACTGTATTACTAGTGTAATACAGTGAGTCCTTTAATCAAATATGTTCGTTACATATTTGATAAAAGTATTGAAGAATATTTACTCATGTGCAAATATCTACAAGAAAAAACTACCGGAGAAGATATATTCAACTGTATTAATAATTATATTACAAAACAGGGAATCGATTGGCAGAAGTGTATTGATATTTGTACAGATGGTGCTCAAGCAATGGTAGGAAAGATGAAGGGAGTTGTAACATGTATCCTGCAAGTAGCTACAAGAGTCACCAAAAGTCATTGTGTTTTGCATAGACAAGCACTAGTAACAAAAAGAATTCCTACATTTTTAAAAACTATTCTGGATGAAGTCGTAAAAATGATCAACTATGTAAAATCTTGACCACTGTTTCAATCCAGATTATTTAAACTTTTGTGCGATGAAATGGGTAGTGCACATAACACTTTTATTACATACTGAAGTGAGATGGCTATCCAGAGGAAAAGCATTATTGAGGCTTTTTGAACTTCGTAGTGAGTTAATTGTCTTCTTGACGTCACATAATTTAGGACAAAATTTTATTGAATTATTAAGAAATTCTTCATGGTTGATGAGTCTTGCGTATCTGACAGATATTTTTATAAAGTGCATTGAAATTAACTTATCATTACAAGGAAAGAATATTACAATTTTTAATACCAGAGATAAAATTGCATCTTTTGATAGGAAGTTGCAATTTTGGATTTCTACAGTTGAACAGAATAATTTTGATTGTTTTCTCACCTTGCATGAATTTTTGACTGAAATAAATTCTAAAGTAAATGAAGAAGTTTATAACATAATTTTAGAACACTTGCATGACTTACAATCAACCCTTTTGCAATATTTTCCAAAATCCAGTGAGGATAATTCCTGGGTTCTGAATCCATTTACAGTAACAGCTAATCCAGCAGGCTTCAGCACAAGTGATTATGAAAATCTAATTGACTTAATTAGTGACTCTGATTTAAAACAAAAATACAAGGAACTGCCAATAAATGATTGCTGGACAAATTTAACAGAAGAGTACCCCAGCGTGTCAAAACTAGCTATTTTTGTTTCACTTCCTTTTACAACGACATATTTATGCGAGGCAGGATTTTCATATTAGGCCGCAACCAAATCAAAGTCCAGGAACAGACTCGCTGTTACACCAAATATGAGAATTCAACTTTCTAATATTTTGCCTGATATCAAAAAAATTTGTAATTCAAAGACCCAAAACATCGGGGTCATTAAGAACTTAATTTGCAATATACATGTATATACCCTAGTTTATTTTACTATTTTTATGTGTTTTGTTTTTAATAATTAACATTTGACAGTAAATGTTTGTTTTTTCTTAACGCTTAGATTTATTCATTTATTTTATTTATTATTTATATTTACCTACCCTACAAAACAACCAAGGTGTTCCGTTAAAATTTCAGGATTTGTGAAGTGTTTCGTCATAGGAAAAGATAAAGAAAATTTTTCGACTAAAATTGAAGATCAAGGTAGTCTGTATCCAGTTCTCAAATCTAGTAATACTGAATACTTTCTTGAGGGTGAAAGTTTTGAAACCATAGTGCCATGATTTTTTAAAAGTAATAGGCCAGCAGATTTAAATTTTAATATGAATAAGAGACAAGGGACTTTGTTTAATTTTGGTATTAAGAAATCTCTTATTGAAGGTGTTTATGACGCAACAGATAGTGAGTCATCCACTACCAGCATACAAAGCGATCTCCAGGATGTACAAAAGGAGATGAAAACTACCAGCACACAGGAGAAAAAGTCTGCATTCACTCATAAGTACTTATAATATAAATTTTTGATCAGAATAGGATATGTCAATGAAAATCAGCAGAAATTAATTTAATGATGGTTTGATGTTTAATTATTAATTAATAATTATCAAGTATTAATTAATAATTAAAAACCAGCCAAATTACCAATTAATTATTAATTAATACATTACAAAATAACCAAGGTGTTCCGTGAAAATTTCAGGTTTTGTGAAGTGTTCCGTCGTAGAAAAAGTTTGAGAAACCCTGCCTTAGGGTTCTGTTCTTGAGCCTTACAATCTTTTGTAAGGCTAACAATTTACAATTTATTAATGATATTTGGTGTAGGTTGATTCCTCCAATCAAATTAATCTTGAAATGCTTGCTGATGATGCAAAGTTAGGTAGAATTATTTGGAAATGCTATTAATTCTCTACATGAAGATTTGAATAGAATTTTAGCTTGGGCAAATGAGTGGGGTTATAGCATTAATATTAAAGCTATAACCCCACTATATTGCTGCACCCCAGAGTGTAGTACCTTGCAAGGTGCTACACTTAGGGATGCAATGATGCAGTATAACACTGCATACTATATTGGTGAAGCTGTGCTTAAGGAAGTGCACTACTCCAATAAATTTAAGAAAAAAATCACGATAATGTAGGAAGGAAAAAACATATGAAAGTCGTGCAACTTATGTAAAAAGTAAAACCGAGTCTGACTTATTGTATACAAATGAGTGACACTATCAATAGTATATACAAATGAGCCATGGCCTAAAAGTGGGTGTTTTCGAGTGGTTTTTCCATTTTGTGTCTGGAACGAGAACAAGACATTTCATGATAACAGAATTCTTGGATATGTCTGCAAGACAATCATTTAGCTGATGAATTCAGTTGGTGAACTATTGTAAAACTAGAGGCCAACAGAAGTCAGACAGAGATAGCCATATAATTGCACGTGAGTTCCATGAGTCACAGACTGTGGAACCAATTCCAACAGTCACCAACAGCATCCCGGAGATACAGTGAAGGAAGGCCATAGGATACAGCTGCAGTAGGTGACCAACATCTCCAATTAATTGCTTGCCAAAACAGGAGTGCTTTTCTCAGTCAGCTATGATCTGATGTTACATCAGCTACTGGAACATTGTTATCTCCCACTGTGAGCAGAAGACTTCACAAAGGCAGTTTGTATGCCAAGCAGACTGGTAGTCTGCCTGCTCCTATCTTAATCCCACACAAGAGTGTTTGAAATGGGGCAGGCTCTACATCAATTGTACCTAAGACCAATGAGGATCAGTGTTGTTAACAGACAAGTCCTGATTTGCTTCACAAAGCAATACCAGGCATGTGTTATTATTCCTTTAATATCTGTGGAAGGAATACTAATAGTGGAAGTATTGTTGATGTTTTGGGAAGGCATCTCATTGGGTGGATGTACTGATCTGTATGTTCTTCCTACCAGAACCACAAATGCTGTAATTTATAGAGACAATGTCCTGAATCCCCTATGTTCTCCCACATACAGGCACAATTGGGAGATATTTATCCTACAAGACAGTAATGTTTGTCCTCATTGAGCGAAGCTCATGGACCAATATCTTCAAGAAGAAACTATCATCCATATGGACTTGCCAGCCAGGTCTCCTGACCTTAATCCTATTGAGCATGTCTGGGATGCTCTAGGTAGACCTGTTACTACTCTCAACTCCCTCCCCAAAACCTTGAGGGACTTAGGCGAGCTTTGCAGGAGCAATGATTATTATCGACTGAGCTTCTGGACACCATTATCAGCAGTATGAAACATCGTTGTCATTGCTGTACTGCTGTGTGGGTGACCATATTCCTTATTGAGACCCTTTGACATATACTGATTTGTTACTGAATTCAAGTATGTATTTATAATTTTGTGGTGTTTCTTTCACGTTTCATATACTGCTTTTCACCAAATTGCATTTTTCTTTTATTGCATTTTACCATATTCCTTATTGAGGCCCTTTGACATGTACTGATTTGTTACTGAATTCAAGTATGTATTTATAATTTTGTGGTGTTTCTTTCGCATTTCGTATACTGCTTTTCACCAAATTGCATTTTTCTCTTTATTCCTTAATTTATAGAATCAATGTAGATGAGATTCTGGGTCTTGGGTTTATGGTAGACACTGGGCTAAAGTTCTGAGGGCACATTGCAAATATTGCTAAGACTGCACATCCTATTGCTACTCACCTGTACATTGACATGTGCAGGTGGTGCCTCTGTATAAGATATTGGTCAGACCACACATACCATTGTATTCAGATTTGGTTGCCTAATTTTAATTGTGATGTGGAATCACTAGAGAGGATCCAGAGATGAATGATAAAAGCAGTAGTGGGATTGTGAAGTGTTCATTATGCAGAGTGGTTGAGGGAATATAGATTGCAGTTTGGTGGATAGGAGATAAAGTGGTGTTATTGGTGATATGATAAACCTTCAAGTTGGTTAAGGAATTTTACTAGATTAATATAGAAGAAATTATAAAAAGAGTGGAGAATAAGATGGGAAGAACATGTGAGTCCTTTCCTGGATGTAGTATAAACATGCGGTGAAGAAGAAGGGGTTGATTTTTTACAGGGAGAGTGGAATGCATTGCCAGAGTGAGGTTCAGTATGATAAACATGTTGCTGGTTGATTTAGTCTTCTGCAGTGAGTCTACTGACTCCATAGAGGTTACTGTAATAATAATAAAACATAAGAATTATCCAGACAACAATTGCTGTGGCATGATCATGTTTCCTTATAATTAGAGATGATGATAAACTTAACAGAATATTTTAACCAAGCATAACTGAAATTTAATGTCTCCTAAGAATTTCCTGTTTAAAGAGATGTCTTTGAATTGCTTTCTTATTGCATTTACAGAATAGATAAAAAAAAAAAAAAATTGGCATCCCTTATTTGCTTCACCAAAGATCAGCTGCCTAGACCTGCCAGATGTTTTCCAGGTGCCTTGCAGTTGTAAACTGTAAGGGATCTGGCAAAACAGGCAGGAAGCCAACATCAGAAAGAATTGTTGAACATAAGGACTATATCCATTTCCATCACTACAGCCAGTCAAGACTTGCTGACTATTTTGCCCAAATATTGGAAATATTACTTTAATTTATTGTAGTTAATATTAGTCTACATTGTAATTTCCCTGAAAAAGTACAGTTATGTGATGTCTTGCTTGTCAGATCTGCATATTACAGTGTTGTTCAATGTGACATATTTATTCTATAAAGTACATTTTCTTTTATAGTTTCAGTGATGTCACTAGAATGATGAAATATAAGTTTGTTAAATGATTTCCTTTTACTTGGTGCAGTCAAATCCAAATATGTTAAATGTCCAGGCAATATGCAGACAACTTTTAATTATTGAACCAAATTATTTAAATTTGCATGAAAGATCATAGTATTTTATTCATTTTTTGGCTTTTGAAATTTTTTCTTAATTTAGCATTTTTACTTAAATAATCTATTGTAGGTTTTGGTTGGTTTGTCGATTAGGTCATTGCTGTTCAGCTTTAGCAACAACCTCTGTGAAAGGAAGAGACATTATTTCAGTTACCACAAATGGCATTCTTCACTGCATAGATAGTGGTAGGTTTTTCTTGCATACATAGATTGAATACTTTTCTATTTTACATAGCTACACAGTGTGCCTTTTAAGTAATGATATTGATTTTTTACAGGCAGGAACAAAGGGCTGTCTTTTTATTCAAAGGACAGCCCTTTGAATAAAAGTAACAAATGTATTTTAGTTTTGACTGCCAGAGTGTGTTCTAATTGCAGGTACAACTTTCGAGTCAGTTGACACAGCAGTTTTTGTGTGTCAACTGTTGAAGTAAGAATGTGTGAGTGGAGCTTGTCAGAAGTTGCATCATGGAGCAAAGAGCTGTGATAAATATTTTCTGTAAGTTAGGAAAAGCTGATACAGAAATGTGCCAAGATCTAAAAAAAGTTTATGACGATGACTGAGCCAAACACAAGTGTTCTGTGGTTTTCAATGTTTAGAGAGGGAGGGAGTCCCTGGAGGATGAACTATGCTGTGAATGGCCAGGTTCTGCACAGACAAATGAAAATGTAGTGAAAGCTAGGGAAATTGTTGCCCATGACAGCCAAATAATCACTAGGAGTAATCCAATGCCTGTATGCGACGTGTCAGGAAAGAACTGTTCCACAAAAACAATTGGTTTCTCTTGCACAACAACAACACAGCCGAGCACTTGCGTTGCCTGTCTAGCAGTTTCTGGGCTTTGAAGTCAATCTGTGTGATTGAACATCTCCACTGTTTGCCAGATATGGCTCCCGCAGACTTTTTCCTCTTCTCAAAGATGAAGTGTACTTTAAAAGGGAAATGCTTCAGCAACATTGAGGACATTCAATGTGGTATGACCCAGAGACTGAAGGAAATTTTCCTTCAGGACTTCCATCATGCCTTTGAACACCTGTACAACAGGTGTAAGACTGCTTCATTACACAGATGTCAATTACACAGATTCAAAAGATTCTTTTGAATCTGTGTAATTGACAATTCCAAATATAGTTCTTTGTTTTGATATAATAATTGTTGTCTCATTACTTAATGGGCACACTGTGTATGTTTATACTTTTTTTATTGTTAATAAATAGTGTTTAATTTTTTTAGTGTTACACTGATTGACAAAAAAAAATAAAACCTTAAGTATTTGTGGAGCTTATAAATTTTTAATGTAAAGTTCAAAAATGACCTCAAAATTTGTTTATCCAAAGTTTGAATAAAATGAAAATAAAATTTTAACTCACTCAAGACAGTATCAAAGTAGAAACTGCATGTTGTTCTTTTAGCTTAGATTGTATTTATTGATTTTATACATCAATAGACAATTTATGCTTGTATTTTGCATATTGAGAAATTACTGGGACACTGGTTTCCCAGTAATTGGATCATTAGTAATAATACCAGTGCAAGTGGATCAACATGTTGATCTACTTGCACTGGCATTACTTCTACTCTGTTGTGAATATTTATTGATGATAGTGTTTCCACTTGCTCATTACTTACAGTGCCCAGTTTTTCTTTAAAAAAAAGTTAAGATCACTTGATGTATAGGAGTGTAAGACATAATAATTAATAAATAATGTCAAATGGATTACTTAGGTATATATTTTTATTAGCATAAAATTTTTGCCCTAGTATCAAAGGCATCTTCAGTATGCTTAAATTAAACAGCAAGAATGGAAACAGTTATATTCCACAGTGACACATGCAGCTGCACATACATGATGTAAAGTGTTATGGTCTAATTATATTAAGGTTTTAGTAAAAATAACTTTAACAAGATTTAATAATAAATAATCAAATTTAAGTTAATTCTGGAATTTTTGAATTAGAAGTATTTCCCATAAGCAAGATAATTTAAGTTCTTCATTTAGATTCAGTCGATGTAGAAAGGTCTCACAGCTCTCTTTGTACAGATATTCCAGGAGATTATTACTTTTATGGAGAAACTTAATTTCTTCTGAAGAATGTGATGTCTGGTGGTGATAATGTGCTCTGCAAGTCCCAATTACTCTGGCTCATAGAACTTAACACAGTCTAAATGTTCATCATGATGCACAGCTGCTGATCTATCTGTTTAACCAAAATACAATAATGCATACTGGCAAGGAATCTGATACATTTCAGATTGGGCTAAAGATAGAAGGTTATCTTTAGCTGATCCCAGAAATGTGGATATCTTGTGGATAGACAGAAGGACACTTGTTGGCCAATGGATCTAAGTAGTTTGCTATTCCTTCTGAGATGCATTTCACATAAGGAAAATGGTGACACAGTGGACTACCTCTGTATCACTATTTTGATGACTGATGGATGATAAGGAACTGCTGTGATTATTAATTATCTTGTTGACATACAATTCATTAAAGCCATTAGCAAGGAAGGTGGACTCGATGTAATTTATTTTATGGGAGAGCAACAGTTCAGTGAAACAAAGAGAGATTGTGTTTGATGTACTAAAGTCTTAATGGTGCCAGATTTTTGACAATTATGGTGGTATGAAAGAGGATGAATGTAAAGTCCATGATGTGTTTTCTTTCTGAATACTGAGAAGTGAAGGATACCATCTGGTTGATGAAGTAATAGGACATCTAAAAAGGTAATTCTCTTCTAACTTAAGAGTGAACTGGATACAATGGTATGCTGATCTTATTGACAAACTCTTGTCTGTACAGGACCCATGTCAAACTGCAAAAACATCAACACATCTGTATCATAAGGAAAGTACCATCTGTACCATATTTATGGTACAGATGGTACATAAGGATATTTACCATAAGGATATTTTATGGAAAGATTTGAACAATGTTCAAATCTTTCCATAAAATAGTTAGCTAGTGTGGGAGAAAGAAGACTACCTATTGATGTTCCCTCAATTTGTTGGTAAAGTTTGTTTTGCCATGTGAAGTAGTCAGAATGAATGAATGAATGAATGACAAAGTGATGAACATTTAGACTACATTAAGTTCCATGAGCCAGAGAAATCGGGACTTGCAGAGCATGCTATCACCAGACATCGTGTTTTTTGGAAGAAATTAAGGTACTCCATAAAAGTAATAATCTCGAACATTTGTACAAAAAAAGTTGCAAGACCTTGCTACATTTACTGAATCTAAATAGAAATGATGAACTTAAATTATCTCTCTATATGAAGGAGGAATTAATATATTGTAATTCTTTTTGTAATAGTTCTTCTGAAAAACAAAAGGAGTGGGCTCTATGAACTAGTGTTTTTATGGTACCTGCCTTTTGATTGGGATAGTGATGTGATTCAGCATGGATGTACTGGCCTCTACGAATCTCCTTCCTATAGACTGTGAATTGTAGGTTGCCATCTGGTTGGCAAAGAATTAACAGGTCTAGAAAGGCTAACTGCTTATTTACTTCTACTTCTAGGGTGAATTGGATCCTTGGATGAAGTGTATTTATTTTTGAGAGAAACTGTTGTAATTCTTCCGAAGTGCCCCTCCATATGGCAAAAATGTCATCCACATATCTGAACCAATGGTTAGATCTGGGTATAATGTTGTCAAAGATACGTTCGAAGTGCTCCATTAAGTAGTTGGCAATAGCAGGAGATATTGGATTACCCATTGTTGTTCCTTCGATTTGTTGGTATAACTGGTTTTTAAAGGAAAAATAACTGGACTTTATTACAAATTCAAATATTTGACTATGTCTGGAGGAAATTCTTGGTGTAGTAATTCAATGCTGTCTGCCAACGGAACATTCGTAAATAGCGAATATTGAAAAAACACCTAGACTAATCATGATCTCCGAATCATCTAGATGCAGATCAGAAATTTTATTTCTGAAATCCACAGAATTTTTTATATACGTAGCAGATCTTCTAGTTGAAGAAGTGAGTAAATTTGACAGAAATTTTGATATTTTGTAAGTGGGACAACCTATATAGTCTTCAACAGGTCTTAATGGAATTACTCCAAGAATTTCCTCCAGACATAGTCAAATTATTGGCAAACATGGAGCACTTCGAACAACGTTTCTTTGACAACATTACACCCAGACCTAACCTTTGGTTCAGATATGTGGATAACATTTTTGCCATATGGAAGGGCACTTCAGAAGAATTACAACAGTTTCTCTCAAATAATAAATACACTTCATCCAAGGATCCAGTTCACCCTAGAAGTAGAAGTAAATAAGCAGTTTGCCTTTCTAGACCTCTTAATTCTTTGCCAACCAGATGGTAACCTACAATTCACAGTCTATAGGAAGGAGACTCATACAGACCAGTACATCCATGATCACTCTCCACAACCTTTTTTTTTTCTTGTTTTCACTGTGCAGTTATGTTGAGAGGAAGTGGAATAGATTGTTTCAGCGATATCACTTAACTTTCCAACCAAGAAAACCAGTCATGGAGTTGCATTCATCTTGGAAAGGAAGTATCATAACTGAAGATTTCATCATTTCAAGGTTTCTGTGATAGTTTATCATTGTTTTAAGCAGAACCTGATACTTCAAATAGGGAAATAAGCATATGTCTTTCTAAGTCTGGCATTTTTTTAAAAAGTAGAAATTGCAAAAGGCATAATACAGTTATCTTTTTCAGAGTATTACAACTCGGTTACAACCGTGAAATCAATAGCAAATGACCTAATAAATTATTCTCTGCCTAAACCTAGCAGAAGAGCAGTGTAATAATTGCAATTATTGTCAAGGAACGTTTTGATCAGACTTTTTGAAACTGCATTCCCAGTTTCAGTTAGTTTTCATGTGAAATCAGTTCTTAATTTCCATTTTTATTACAGAATAATTAAATGTAATGTACTAAAAGTAATTTAAACTGATAATTTAATTTAGAACTTTTAATTGCATTCTAGCTTCAAAATCACAGATTAGTTCAGTAGCTACTGAGCAGTCATATGTATCAAATATATCTGTTGATAGAGATGGAAAGAGAGCCCTGACTACATCATTGGAAAAAGGTGTTATGTGGAATTTAGATACAGTTAATGTAATTCATCAGCTTTCGGTTAAAAGAGATGTAGATATATTAAAGGTATGTTTAAATATATACATGAATAGTGATTTTATAGTTCATTAATTTATACATATAGCTCTATGTATACAGGTTGGTCAGAATGCTGAAGTTACTAAATGCTTTTCATGTAAAACAAGTTACTATGCATTGAGAAAAAAACGAGACAAACACCTCATGTTTTTTTTTTGCAATACATTTAGTATGTCTCTCAATGTGAACACAGTTTTTCACACTGATCACATTCAATTCAAAAACTGCACATCTTTCCTTGAGTAGACCCAGCATGTCTTTGGTGATTGTGTGTCTCCATAGCTCAGTTGGTGTCTGTCTGACTTTTGATTGGAAAAACCTAATTGAATCCTGTTTGGAATACAAAGAACCTTTATAAGAGCTTTTTGTTTGTGAGCTAGTCTCTTACAGAAGTGCAGGTTTTTTTTCCCCATGGTAACTGGCTTTTCATCTTACATAATAGACATAAATACACTGGCCTCTTAGCCTTAGTTACTTTGGCCATAATTCTAGACTAATGGCATCTACAACGTTGATAGTTGCAGTAACATTTCTGATATACAATTGACTGCCACTGTAGGGATAGGGACCTCAGGAATAGTTTGCTGTAGTAAAGACCTATAGGGAATTTTCTTTATAATAACATTGTTTCTACGGATGGTTGGTCAGCCTTTTATTAGTTTGTTATGGTGAGCGAGTTTGTTATAACGGTATTTGCTATAATGAGGATTGACTATTTCAGATCCTCAAGTCCTGTCATCCTAGTATATCCCATCTTTTATATATTCTTGCCCCATCAAAAGAAGTCCAGTAGTGTGTAATGTTTGGCAATTGCAAAGGCCATGCCATGGAGCAATCCCATTGTAGATCTATAAATTTGGGGATTCCATATCCAGTTAGTTATGCACAGTCTTTCACCAATATAGAAGGACTGCCATCATGTCATGACATTTAACACTTATGGGACTGCAGAGGTATGGTTTCATTATATGTTTAGAAAGTTGACTAATGCATGTGCATGCATGAACACACGCAGCTTTCTCTTGTGGGGAAATCTTTACAAGTCTTTCCATCATCATAGGTAGTACTTTTATTTTATATTAAGAACTTTTGGTCAACCCTGTTCTCTGGCATATACAGGGTTGACCAAAAGTTCTTAATTCACCCTTCAGCTGCCACTTTCATCAAAATATCCATCATGCTTTTGACAGCTTGAATATTATATAGATAGCATTATAGCTTACTGTAATCCTGCTGTTACTGAACTTGCAACATGTGTGAAGCTGAAGATTTTCTGCAGTTTGGACATCATAGTGTTATAAATGTGTTCAACTTATCTAAATGGCTATTTTTACTTACTTACACTTTTACTTACAGTTAAGTTAAGACCACGTGGTCACTTTCACCAATTGGAGGTAATGTTGTCACCTTGGTTATTGATAGCTCTTCTGATCCTATGACAAGGTCCAATACTCTACCACCCTATTCCCCTCCATCACATGCTGCCTTGTAATTATCTCTCAGAAGGTGTGTAAATTCTATTTCCTTCCTGCCATGTGATCTTTCTTCCTTCCAGTCTATATCTCCATAGTTCTTTATGGATATTTTATACCACTGTTCTGTCACTGCTTATCTTGTCTACAAGAGGGTGCTTTGGATGAAGTCATGGTGAAGAACACTACAGGTTCACATAAGTTTTTTTATGCCTTAGTTAATTAACCTGTTAATTAACTGTGTTTTATTGTGTTTATGTGAGAGCTATTGTAGAAGTTTTGTTCCACTTTTCTTCAAACTTTAGAGGTGAAGTGATGTATAATGCAGGGCATCAAAAGTAAGATGGTGCTGGCTGCTTTTTCTATTAGTGAATTAAATTTTGATTTTAGTCATTTTGTGAAATGTGAGGTGTGCTACATGTATTTGTTGGACTATGTCTGGATAGTTGATTTTTAAGGTGGATGGAAGGGCTTTTTGTGTGTGTGTGTGTGTATAGTGCGAATTATTATTATTATTATTATTATTATTATTACGGGTATCTCCATGGAGTCAGCAGACTCATCGCGGGAGACCCAAACTAGCAAAACAATATCTGTCATATCTCTTCTTGAATTCATTTACAGATGAAGAGCTCACAACAAAGTCAGGCAATGAATTCCACTCATTCACCACCCTCCAGGCAAAAAACCTTGTTCTGACACCTTTGTTAACCACACTCTTCTTTAATTTCCAGAGATGACCTCTTGTTCTTCCATCACTATCACACAGCTGAAACATTTCCCCTGCATCAATCCTATAAAAACCTTTTAGTAATTTGAATGTTTCTATCATATCCCCTCTTCTTCGCCTATCAACCAATCTCTGCAATCCACAAGCTCTCAATCTATCAATGTAGGGAGCATTTTTTATATCACTCACCAACTTGGTCACTCTTCTCTGAACCCTCTCCACAGCCTCCTCATCTCCAAGGAATCCAGGTGACCAGACCTGAGCACAGTAATCCAAATGTGGAAGTATCAATGCTTTATAAAGGGGAATAATAACCTCTTTATCTCTGGATGTCAGTGTGTTCCTCAACAACCAAGTAATCCTATGTGCAATCTTGGACACCTTAGCAATGTGTCCTCTGAACTTCATCTCCTTATCTACCAATACCCCTAAGTCCCTAGCCTCATCAATCTCTTGGAGTACCTTTCCATCTATGTAGTACACAGCTGGTAATCTTTTAATCCCAAAATGCAGGACTTTACACTTTTCCACATTGAACTGACATCCATTTTCTTTTGCCCATTTTGAATGCTGAGTTGATGGATGATGACATATCAGTGGCAGAAGGTGAGAATAGAAAGAATATAACAAGAAGAATGATAGCTCTTCTGATCCTATGACAAGGTCCAATACTCTACCACTCCTAGTCCCCTCCATCACAAGAGTGGAGTGTGAAAGAGAAAAAATAATGTAAAAGAGCTTCATTGACTGGTAAAAAAAAGTTAAGAAGTGGGTGAGAGAGCTGGTGAAAGAAGTCATTGATGGTAGCATGAATGATGTAAGCAATATGGGCATAGTAAAAGTTGGGACAAGCAAATATAACATAAGTTTAACCTTTATATGAGTGACATTGTCAGTGGATTGCAAGGGGATATTCAGTTATTTGTAGATGATGCAAAGCTGAGGATTATTAGTAATAGTGTAGATGTGGTAGCCCTGCAAGAGGATTTGAATAAGCTAGATAGATGGGCAAATGAATGGGGGTGTCGGTTTAATGCAGCAAAATGTAAGGTCTCGAGGTTTGGGAGACATCGATGGGACGATGCATACTCTATGGGAGGAGTTACACTGGAGGAAGTAGGGGAGACAAGAGATCTGGGGTTGATGATTGATAGAAACCTGAAATTTAGGGAACATATTGCAAAGGCGGTGAAGGTAACACAGAGGATTGCTGCAATAATGAGAAGGACACTGACCTACAGAGATAAAAGTGTTATCATTCCATTGTATAAGACTGATCAGACCACATTTAGACTATTGGTCTCAGATTTGGTCCCCAGGATTTGAAGGGGATAAATTAACTGTGGAAAGGGTATAAAGGCGGATAACAAAGATGGTTTCAGGACTGTACAATGTTAGTTATGAGGATCGGCTGAGGGAATGTGGACTGCAGAGTTTGGTGGATAGAAGAAAGAGAGGTGATATGATTGAGACTTTTAAACTATTGAAATGGCTACAGGGTTGACACTGTGGAGTTCTTTTGCTTAGTTGAACAGAGGAAAGGGGGTGATGACAGGAGGCCATCCCTCGAAGTTATGAAAGGAAACCGTGAGCAAGAGGATGAGGATTGGTTTCTTTGCATGGAGGGTGGTTGAACCATGGAATGCATTGTCTGATGGAGTGGTGAGAGTCAGAACGGTCAGTGAGTTTAAGGAATGGTATGATAGACTTTGTGTTTCTTAGGTGGGACCTTCCCTCGATGAGTCTTTTGACCCCATGGAGGCCTGGATAATAATAATAATAATGGCGGTGAATGCCAGGAGAGAGTAGGAAGATAGGAAGATGCAAAAATCATTGGGACTGTTGAAGAATGAAGGCATAATAGTAAAGCTGCCATGATGATTTGAACATGAGTGAATTGGTAAGATTGAGGAATGAATTGAAGTATGTACAGAGTGAAATAGGACATATAGAGAAGAGATTGGTGGTTGGAAATGTAAGAAAGAAGATGCTAGTTGGTAGACGAGTCAGAGATGGATGATTGCATTAGAAGGGCGGAAAGTTGTGGAGTTCTGTTTGTGGACTTTGTGGTGAAACATGAAAATGGAGCAGTGAAAGGAAGGGTTGACTGAAATTGTGGAGAATAAAGTGAAGAAGAGTTGATTGTGCTTAGGAACAAATGAGTTGTGAGAAAGTGTAAATGAGGTTGTGCTGGATTTGCGAGTGTTGCTAAAGACAGTGAAGTGGCAGAATGTGAGAGAGAGAATTGTGAATGTGTTGCAAAATAGTAAGTAACTGAGGAGAAGAGTAATGATTATGAATTCCATGATGTCTAGAATGTACAGGAGGAGAGGACTTTGAGTATGTGAAAGTGGGATAAATTTGAAGGTAGAAGAGAGCTGTTTGCTGCAGATGCTTTGCATTTGAATGAGACTGGCAGTATGAAGCTGGGTTGATTTTTGATGAAAGCATAAGAGGATGTGTGGCCAGTCATGTAAATGAAAACTAAATGATGAGACTGTGAGTTTAAACTACCAAAATTGATGCTGGATAAATGATGGGGGAATGCAAGAAAAGAATAGGGATTGCCTCAGTTGGAGCAACATGCTCAAAAGGACTTGAATGATGTGAAGGAATTGTTGGAAGGAAAGGGAAACCATGTCCAAGCTACTAATACTAGGGATATTAGGTTCAGACTTTGTAACCTGGATAAAGTTAGTCATTCCTCAAATCATTAGTGTCAGTGAGACATGGTGTACACACTGAAATAGTGGTTATAAAATTTCTTGAATTGATAGAAAGGATAAAGAGGAGTGGAATGTTACTAATGTTCAGAAGAGTTATGTCTCTCCATGTGGAACTTGAAGAAAGAGGCAATTAATGGCTTTAATGTCATTTGGTGTTGACTGAACTGAGCACAAACTTTAGATATTTAATGGAGTGTTGCTACATGCTATGAAATGCAGAAGGAGATGATTTCAAAATGTTTAGGCAGATGAGACCGAGGAATGGCAGGAAGGTGATAATGAGTGACTAACTAGGGAAGCATTATACGCGTGGATAGGCTTATGTGTTCGTCAGACATGTTATGATAGGTTTCACGGTATAGAAAGAACACAGATGGTTAAGAAAATAACTAATTTATTAACTTAAAGGCTAATATTTCGCTGGTCTTATATCCAGCATCTTCAGAGCACACAACATAAAGTTTGTTACAAAGGCAAGACAACCACAATCCGGTGTAACAGTGGGGACAGTATAAGTGATTGCAGCGTGCAACACAAGACTAAAGTCCTAATATGGCGCCATCTAGGTTATAAAAAAAAAAAAAAAAAAAAAAAAAAAATTCAAAGTTTTGAAATAGTAGTCCAAGTGATAAAAAATAAAAGTAATAAATATTAATTTGGTCTTAGGATGACTGTCTCCCAAATCTTTGGTAGATTTATACAGCCATACTTGTTAAGGTTTGGGGTATGTTTCAAGGCTTCTGTTGATTCCAGGAATAACCTCTCTGACTTGTAGAAGCTTCTGTGCATTACTTTTGTTTCTTTCCAATTGATCCTGTGTGCAGGGGTATCCAGAGCATGGTCTCCCAGACCCGACTTACCATAGCGAAAGTGTCGGATATATTTTTTGTGTTCACTGAGGCGGATGTCCACATTTCTTCCTGTCTGTCCGTAGTAGGCTTGATGGCAAGAACAGGGCACTTCATAGACACCAGAATGTGATAAAGGAGTGCATTTGTCCTTAGGTGAACGGATGAACGTTGCTAATTTTTTATAAGGTTTAAATACTGTGCGTAATTGGTGTTTGTTAAGCACCCTAAATATCTTTTCAGATGTGCCTTTAATGTATGGGATGGTGATTGTTTTGTTGTAGTCTTCTGTGGTAGGTAGAGGGGATTTATGGGTAGCATTTAGTATGTTATCTATTTTATGGGGATTATAACTATTGTTTAAGAAGGTTTGACGTAGGTGAGAAAGTTCAGCAGTGAGAGCACTGTCATTGGAACAGATTGCTCTAGCTCTATGGGTTAGTGTTTTTAAGATACCATATTGTTTAGAAGGGTGATGGTGTGATTGTTTGTGTAAGTATCTCCCTGTATGTGTGGGTTTTCTGTAAACAGAAAATGATAAGGAACCTTCTGGAAGATGTGTGAGCAGTGTGTCCAAGAAAGGCAGGCAGTCATTGACTTCTTGTTCCATTGTAAAGTGGATTTTAGGATGCTGGCTATTTAGGTGCACTAAAAATGTATTCAATGTGTCTGGGCCATGTGGCCAAATGGCAAACACATCGTCAACATAGCGTAGCCAGAGGCTAGGTTTGAGAGTGGCTGTGTTGATCGCTAATTTTTCCAGATGTTCTATGTAGAAGTTGGCTAAAGGGGGAAAAAGAGGTGAACCCATAGCTGTCCCATCTAACTGTTTGTATATTTTCCCTTTCCATGTAAAATAACCTGCCTGTACTGTGAATTTAAATAGCTGGGATATATCTGGGGGAAATTGTGAATTTAGTAAGTTAAGTGTTTCAATCAGTGGTACATTAGTGAATAATGAGGTGATATCAAAACTCACCATTAGGTCTGAACTATTTAAGGTGTGGTTTTCTAAAATACTTTTTAGGTGGGTAGAATTTTTAACAAAAGAGGGAGAATTGTGTGCGTAAGTGGTTAGTAATTTTGCTAAATATTTGGCTAGTTTATATGTAGGACTGTTTATACTATCTACAATAGGGCGTAAAGGTGTACCTTGTTTGTGTATTTTTGGAGCACCATATATTCTGGGTGCTTTAACGTGTATGGGTTTAAGTTTTTTGACAATTTCTTTAGGCCAGGAAGTGATTTTGTTCAGTAACTTGCACACCTTATTCTTTTGTGAGTTGGTGGGATCTCGATCTATGATTTGATATGTAGACCGGTCTTGGAGCAGTGCATGCATTTTGCTTTCATATTCTGTTGTATTCATAACTACAGTGTCGTTTCCTTTGTCTGATTTGGTTATTGTAATGTGGTTATTATTGCGTAGTTCTTTTAGAGCTATTATTTCTTTATGCGGGATATTATTTTTGGGAGGCTTAGAATGGATAAGGATATTGGCCACGTCTAACCTAATATTATTGGCTATGGCTGGAGGCAAGTCGTGAATCCCACGTTCAACGGAAGCCATTATTTTGGTTTTAGGCACATCTTTTGGAGTAACGGCAAAATTGTGTCCAAGACTTAATGCACTGGTGGCCTCTTTGGATAAGGTTGTCGATGATAGGTTCACAACTACGCCATCTTGATGAAAATGCGGCCGCTGTGTAACATTGCGTTGCTGGAGGATTTCATATTTTTTCTGGTGTCGGTTTTTAACTTTAGCAAATTCTTTATTGGCTGTAGAGTCGGAGATCCTATCCAAAATCTCCCATAGCTGCGGGTTCAAAATGTCAGATAATGTATCACGAAGTACACTGATTGAGGGAAGATAGGGAAGCATTTACTGGAAGCTGGAAATAATGTGTGAGTAAGGAGTAAAGAGATTGAATTCCTTTAACTATTTAGTGATAACTATTTTATACAGCATGCATTCGAAGCAGCATATGGGGAAAACACCAGTCATGGTTTGATGTGGAAAGTGGCTAGGTAAATACAAGCATCACAAAACAAAATATATTTGTGAAATTGCAGAGCGGAGGACTATGATAAATTAAGGAGATAGATTGGTGACTTGCATTGGCTCAAACAATTTAGAGGGGGGAGGGAGAGAAATCGGCAATGCTTAGGACTTGTCAGAATGTATTCCGATGTCCTAAGCACAGGTAAAACCGATGAATCATAAAATTATGCAGGAGCTTTTTGAGAAAAAGGATGCTATGGTAAGAGATATGAAGAACAGAGAGTAGTACTCCTCAGAAGCATGAGGAGTATTTCTCCTTCCTTGCTACACTCATCGCCTTCCTAGCTTGAACTAGGAAGGTGATGAGTGTAGCAAGGAAGATGAATGTATGCAAAAGTTATAGTAGGTTATACCTTTGTACTGTTTTATGTTATACGCATAAAACAAAGTTATACTTTTGTATTGTTTTATGTCTAACATCATGCAGCTCTTACTGTTTCAAATCCATCCATTGTTCGTGTTCTACGTTGTAATTAATTATCATTGCCACTGATCATTACCACCTGTGATAATCAGGCTGAAATATATGGTTTTAAATAAATATTGGTAGAGGCTCTTTATTGAATGAACCCTTTATTCCCTGGAGAAGCCTGCATAAGAAATAAGAAGAATATATTTAAAAAAAGAGGTATTATTATACAGATATCTCCACGGAATCAGAAGGCGCATCATGGGCGAGCCATTATTTACACAATACCTATCATTCCTTTCCTTAAACTCATTCACTGATGAAGCACTTGCAGTAATCCATTCCACAATCCAAGCAAAAAATCCTAGTCCTAACACCTTGCTATTCGAACTCTTAGGTGGTTTCCATGGGTGTGCCCTCACTCTCTGCCTTCCTGCATGTACTGAAAAAAACTTTTCAGTGTCAGTCCTATAAAACCTCTTAAATAACGTATGCTTTTATCATGTCGTCTCTTTTTTGCCTATCAGCAGCTAACTTTTGAAAACGAAAGGCCATCAATCACCTATTCTCATAGGGAGTATCACATAGACCTGCATCAGTTTTTGTCACTCACCTTTGGATCTTCTCTACCACAGATAACAACCACTTTATCTGATGTTCTGTTTTGGCTACCCTTGCAATATGCAGTTTCACTCCTTGTCCATGATCATCCTAAAGTTTAGCTTCATCAGTTTCCTCCAGTTCAGCTCTATCAATATAGTACATTTGTGATCTCTTCTTCCCAACGTGTATCATCTTATACTTCATCATCATCATCAAATTCCTGCCATGTACCCACAAGGGGTGTACAGGATATGATAGTACTACATGAAAAAATTATTTCATTACTAATTTCCTATCTACAATTTTCCTCCAAATCAGTCTGTTACTTGTCAAGACTCCAACATTATCAGATCTTATATTTCTATCGTCTAAGGCACTTTGTACCGTATCAATCCACCTATATCTTGGTCTTCCTCTGGGTCGTTTTCCTGCCAACCTGGCAGAGAACACTTGTTTTGCTAATCTTTCCTCACCCATTCTGTTTAGGTGACCATACCACCTGAGATTAGCTCTGCTAACGCATTCCTGAATGCAGACAATGTCAAGTTCTTTCCTAATATCCTCGTTTTTAATATGATATTGCCATTGATGCCATCTGTTCACACCTATAATTTTTCTCAGGACTCTCATATCTGCGGTCTCTAGTCTTTGGTCAAGTGTTTTACTTCTGACCTAGCTCTCAGATCCATAAGTTAAAACTGGTTTGAACATTGTCTTGTATACAGCTAATTTAGTGTTCCGACTAATTTCTCTCTTATTCCATATGAATTTATTCAATTGACTTCCCACCATACCAGCTTTGCTGATTCTGTTGTCTATTTCTATATTTAATTTACCATCTTCACTAAAAATCGTGCCTAAGTAGCTGAAATGTTTTACTTGTTCCACAGGTTCTCCATTCACAACACAGTTGACATTTTCAGTGATTCTGCCCTATTTTCATTGTCTTTGTCTTTTTATTGCCGACAATCATACCATATCTATTACAACAGCTATTCAATTTAGTAAGAGAATCTTGCAGACTTGTAGTGGATTTATTTAGAAGTATAACATCATCAGCATAAAGCAAAGAGCTGACATTAACATCTCCAATTTTGATATCATGTTTAATACCACTTTCCTTCATAATGTAATCCATATAGATAATGAATAACAGAGGGGATAATATACATCCTTGTCTCACACCAGATTTAACATTAAACCATCTTCCTGTATACTTCCTTCAATTCTAACTGCTGACTTACAACTCAAATAAAGACTAAGTATTGCTTGATATAATACCCCATTGACACCATATAACTGCAGCGTATTGAATAGCTTCTCTCTTGGCACCTTATCATATGCCTTTTCCAAATCGACAAAACTCAAATACAGATCTTTGTTATATTCCCATGCTTTCTCGACTATTTCTCGTAAAGTGAAGATCTGATCCTGACAGCCTCTGTTTGACCTGAATCCAGCTTGTTCTTCACCAAGCTTTTCTTCCACAATTCCTGTCAACCGTTTCTCAAGTATACTTGCATAGATTTTACTAGGAACACTCAGTAGGGATATACCTCTGTAATTCTCACATTGTTTTATTTCCCTTTTTATATATGGGTACTATGAGAGCTATACTCCAATCATTGGGAATTCGTCCCTCTGTCCAAGCTTTCTGAACTATGCAGTGCAGCCACTGTAAGACTCTTATACCACCATACTTCAGCATTTCTGGTCGAATATCATCTACTCCAGCTGCCTTTCCACATTTCAAGCCTTTGATGGCTTTTTCTACTTCAAGTATGGATATGTATTCCTGCCTGCATGCCTGGTCAGTGTTTTTTATCACTGTGCTGTCATCACTGCTTGTTTCATTTAGCAGTTTTTCAAAGTAATTACTCCATACTTCAAGGATATCTTTTATTCCAGTTTTCATGTCACCTTTATCATCTCTAACTCCTTTTACAGCACTCTTTCCTCCATTCCTAAGCTTCTTCAACAACCTCCAGAATATTTTGCCACCTTCTTGATATTTATTTTCTATATTCTTGCCAAAGTCCTCCCATGAGTTTTGTTTAGCTAGTTTTACACAGTGTTTAGCATTCTTGCATTTGTCTCTATATTCTCTAAGAGCACAAGCTGACTTATTTGACAGGAACTTTTGATATGCTTTTTTCTTTTCCTTCACTGCGTCTTTAACTTCCTGTGCCCACCAGGGAGTTCTGATTTTTCTATCCTTGCAGACAACCTCACCACATGCCTCTCTGGCTGAATCAATCAGTGTTTTCTTGAAGGCTTGCCACTGAATCTCCAAGGTTTGGTTCCTGTTCTCAAACTCTTTCATTTTTTCTTCAATAATCTTTGTGTATTTTAGTCTACAGTTCGCTTCTGAGAGCTGCTCAACTTTTATTTGCTTTAAAACTTTCTTACATGTTATTCTTTTCAATATGAAATTCAATTTTATCCTGCTCAAGACTAAATAGTGATCACTTCCAATTTCAAATCCTCTGTACACTCTGGTGTCCTGCACCAGGGAGAAAACATCACTATCAACAATAACATAGTCTATGAGACTTTTCTTATTCCTAACCTCTTCTCTCCATGTGAATTTGTGGACATTTTTATGTTGGAAAATGGTGTTAGTAATAACCAGTCCATGTCCTGAGCAGAAATCCAACAGATATTTGCCATTATTATTAGCTTTGCTCTTTTCTCCAAATTTTCCCAAAAATATTTTTGTATGTCTCAAAATCATTTCCTACTCTGCTATTTAGATCCCCAACAAGGACCAATTTTTCATTGTGTCAGTTGCTTTTTCTAAAGCATCAAAAAATTCCTCCACTTCTACCTTAGTAGAACCTTCTATGGGACCATAGGCACAAATAAGTCTCATTGTCCAGTTCCCCATTCTCATATTTGCCCACATTACTCTACTTGAGACTGACTGCCATTCAAGAAGATTAGCCTCGTATTTTATGTTGAATACTATAGCTACTCCTTCTTTTCCTTGATTGTCATTGACTGAATATAACATTTTGTATTTATTGCTCAGAAAGATATACCAGTTTTTGTCTTTTTTGTTTCAGTCACCCCTATTATGTCGATCTGGTACTTATCTAATTCCTCAGCTAGCTCCATTTCTTTGCCATTCAGGCTTCTTACATTGATAGTACCGCTCTTTAACTCTGGTGGTGTTGAGTTGGGGTGTGTTTTCAGATTTATTCCAGTAACTGACTTTTCGCTGTTCGCCCTGGTTCCCTGGCGAAAATAACGGGGGCCTTGTTTAACCGGGCGATGCCCCAGCCGGCATGAAATTTTGTCATGTTGTACCATCATTTTTTATTTTGGTTTAACCAATAAGAATACAATTTGATCGGCTAAATCCCAAATTGCCAGCCTATCCTCGTTCGTTCAGTATCCAAGTAGATACCCAACAGGGTGCACCATGAGAAGGTGAGGATTGGACATTAAGTCAGAAGCCCTGGTCGGTTCTCCGTATTCCTTTAAAGGCTATGTGGAGGTCTCCTCTCAGTTATACAGCTTTGACCCTTAAGCACCCCTCATCTTATACTTAGCCGCATTAAACTGGTAGCCATTTACCTTTGCCCATATTATTAGAATATTTGTTTTCCTGCAGGATCTCTACGTCACCTTCATTTATCATTTCTCCTCCAAGTTTACCACCAACAGATCAAATCATTCATTTCCTATATCATTGATGTACACATTAAGCAACAGAGGACCAAGATCTGAGCCATATGGTATACCATTGATAGGTTGCCTGCCTTCTCCTGGACTCAACTCCTCTATAAACCACTCTGATATTTGTCCATCAGCCATCCTCCAATTCAACTCACTAGAATCATATCCATGCCCATTTGCTCCAATTCATGCAACACAATTCTGTGTAGATCTTGTCAAATGCCTTTGCAAAGTCTAGCAATATCACTGAGTAACCATTTTATCCAACACCATTGTCATTTTATTATAAAAAGTAAGCACATTTTAAAGGAAGACTTATCCTTCACAAAGCCATGTTGTTCCTCATCATCATCATCAAATTCCTGTCATGTACCTTCAAGGGGTGTACAGGATATGATAGTACTACATGAAAAATTTACATCATTACTAACTTCTTATCTTCAATTTTCCTCCAAATCAGTCTGTTACTTGTCAAGACTCCAACATTACCAGATCTTATATTTCTATCAACTAAGGCATTTTGCACCATATCAATCCACCTATATCTTGTTCTTACTCTGGGTCGTTTTCCTGCCAACTTGGCAGAGAACACTTGTTTTGCTAATCGTTCCTCACCCATTTTGTTTAAGTGACCATACCACCTGAGATTAGCTCTGCTAACACATTCCTGGATGCTGACAATGTCAATTTCTTTCCTAATATTCTCATTTTTAATATGATATTGCCATTGATGCCATCTGTTCATGCCTCTAATCTTTCTCAGGACTCTCATATCTGTGGTCTTTAGTCTTTGGTCAAGTGTTTTACTTCTGACCCAACTCACAGAACCATAAGTTAAAACTGGTTTGAACACTGTCTGTATACAGCTAATTTAATGTTCCGACTAATTTCTCTCTTATTCCATATGAATTTATTCAATTGACTTCCTACCATACCAGCTTTGTTGATTCTGTTGTCTATTTCCATATTTAATTTACCATCTTCACTAAAAATCGTGCCTAAGTAGCTGAAATGTTTTACTTGTTCCACAGGTTCTCTATTCACAACACAGTTGATATTTTCAATGATTCTGCCTATTTTCATCGTCTTTTTATTGCTGACCTTCATACCATATCTATTACAACAGTTATTCAATTTAGTCAGGAAATCTTGCAAACTTGTAGCGGATTTATTTAGAAGTATAACATCATCCGCATAAAAGCAAAGAGCTGACATTAACATCTCCAATTTTGATATCATGTTTAATACCACTTTCCTTCATAATGTGATCCATATAGATAATGAATAACAGAGGGGATAATGTACATCCTTGTCTCACACCAGATTTAATATTAAACCATCTTCCTGTACTTCAATTCTAACTGCTGACTTACTACTCAAATACAGACTAAGTATTGCTTGATATAATGCCCCATTGACACCATATAACCGTTGCATATTGAATAGCTTCTCTCTTGGCACCTTGTCATATGCCTTTTCCAAATCAAGAAAACTTAAATACAGATCTTTGTTATATTCCCATGATTTCTCCACTATTTGTTGTAAAGTGAAGTTCTGATCCTGACAGCCACTATTTGACCTGAATCCAGCTTGTTCTTCACCAAGCTTTTCTTCCACAATTCTTCTCAACCGTTTCTCAAGTATACTTGCATATATCTTACCATGAACACTCAATAGGGATATACCTCTATAATTCTCACATTCAGTTTTATTTCCCCTTTTTATATATAGGTACTCTGAGAGCTCTAATCCAATCATTGGGAATTCGTCCCTCTGTCCAGGCATTCTGAACTCTGCAGTGCAGCCACTGTAAGACTTTTATACCACCATACTTCAGCATTTCTGGTCGACTATCATCTACTCCTGCTGCCTTTACATATTTCAAGCCTTTGATGGCTTTTTCTACTTCAAGTATGGATATGTATTCCTGACTGCATGCCTGGTCAATGTTTTTTTATCACTGTGCTGTCATCACTGCTTGTTTCATTTAGCAGTTTTTCAAAGTAATTACTCCATACTTCAAGGATATCTCCTGTTTTCATGTCACCTTTATCATCTTTAACTCCTTTTATAGCACTCCTTCCTCCATTCCTAAGCTTCTTCAACAACCTCCAGAATATTTTGCCACCTTCTTGATATTTATTTTCTATGTTCTTGCCAAAGTCCTCCCATGACTTTTGTTTAGCTTGTTTTACACACTGTTTTGCTTTCTTACATTTGTCTCTGTATTCTCTAAGAACACAAGCTGACTTATTTGCCAGGAACTTTTGATATGCTTTTTTCTTTTCCTTCACTGCGTCTTTAACTTCCTGTGTCCACCATGGAGTTCTAATTTTTCTATCCTTGCAGAGAACTTTACCACATGGCTCTCTCTAGCTGAATCAATCAGGGTTTTCTTCAAGGCTTGCCACTGAATCTCCAAGGTTTGGTTCCTGTTCTCAAACTCTTTCATTTTTTCTTCAATAATCTTTGTGTATTTTAGTCTACAATTCACACCTGAGAGCTGCTGCTACTTCTGTCTTGCAGTTGCCTTTATGTAGTTGGACTATTTTGTCCTCTTTCCAGTACTGATGCTTAAATTAACCAGCTTGATCAGAGGAACTGATTCTCCTGCACATTTTCATAATACAATGGCTGATATGCCATCTAATTCCATGGTTATATTTGCATTGAGGTTCTACATATTTTAAGCACCTCCATTTCTTCAGCCTCTGTTCTCACAACAGTCAATGTCACGTCTGGCATTGTAACATCACCATCTAGATAGTACATGTGTGGCAAATGCTCACCCAGTAATTCAACTATTTGGTTTGCTCCCCAGCATCAACACTTTTTCAAGTCATTCTTCCAAAATCACACCTCCAGGGAGCCCACAGATTCATCGAGGGAGGGCACCTAGTCTACAGCTCTCTGTCTCCACCACTCAATCCACCAACTACAATGAACGACAACTACCATCATCATCTACGCCAACGCTATCTACACCCCACCACCATCACTATTATTTCCACAAACAACTATTATTTCCACAAACAATCACAAACATCCATGCCCACGGCAGGATTCGAACCTGCATTCATTTGGCTGGAGAGCAGGTACGCTAACTACTCGGCCATCCAAGGCCAACTGTTTTATTTGCCACATAGTGAAAAATCTCTTTAGGATTTCTTTCTTTTGGCCTTACCACCTAGTTTCTCTCATAATTAGCTTTGTCTTTCTTTACTATGCTGGTCACCCTTCTTGCCCATGTGTTGTACTGCTCATGGACATGCTGATCACAATTTTCTTTATATTTCCTCGAGAACCTTTTCTTTGTCTCCAAACTCTTGCTTGAAGCTACTCATCCAACTCCTACCTGATTTATACTTCTGACTCTGGGTATATATTCTGATACTGCTTTCTTCAAACATCCCTTCACCAGTTCCCATGCTCCAGCACCATTTCCCCCCTCCAAGTTCTATTGCCATGGCACTGCTGAAAGCTGACTCAGCTTGTTAATCACCTGCTTTGTAATTCCACATAAAATTCTGCTTGTCTGGCAATCTTTCAAGTTAAGAGTACAAGATAACTTTCTCTAGTCAGAGGCAGTGTAGCTAGATTGATTACCGTTAAGTTCTCTGATGATCGAGCATTCTTGAACCTTGTGTCCCTACCACTACATGAAGCCTTGAATAATTATCTCTCTGCTGCTATATAAATTTCATTTCCTTCCCTGCCTGTGACCATTCTACTTCTTAATCTATGTCTCCATATTGAGTAGTTGAAATCCCCCATAAAATTACTCAGTCTGCACTCATCATGCTAATTGCCAATACATGTTGTTTGCATTCTCCCTATACTCCCTGGATTATAACTGCAACCAGTTACATATTTCATTCTTTTGGCTTCTATCTCACACCAGATAGCATCAGTTAAACTGCTCTGCTTCCCTTTACTTCTATTCTTTTTGACTTCAATTCCTCTGCTATCATTAGCTAAACCTCACCTCCCAGTCTGTTCTTTTTGTCCTCTCTGAAGATAATGTATCCATTACATTCTATTCCTATGACTATGTCATCCTCAGTCAACCAAGTCTCACTAATGCCTATAACCTTTGACAAAGTTGAGCTAATCATTGCCAAAAAAATCTTCATCCTTATTTTGAATATTTCTGATGTTGGTATAATACATGAATTGCAATACCTCCTTCATTCCACAACTTCCTTTACACTTTGTGCTGCTTAGCCCACTAAGGATAAGAATCTGGGATGCTACATTTAGCATCATGTGATCACTCTCCCACTTAGTAACTAACCTCTAGGTTGCTGGGACCCATGCTTATCTGTTATTCCCTTCCTCTCAAACGTAGTTTCTCCCTGACTCCACACTTCAGAACTCTCACTGAACAACACTTTCTCAAGACTCCTAACCCCAAATTCATTCAAATGCAAGCCATTCACCTTATATAAATTCTTTTTCTATCAAACTCGCTCCACATGTGTATAAACTCCATACCATTCCTCATGCACAGCCTGCTTGTCAACTTATTCGCAATCAAAGCTCTCCATCTCAGCTCACCTCTGGCATGCCAGGGCAACAGATTCACAACTGACTTTTACTTTTTTTCACTCTTATTTTTTGCATTCACTAGCAACTCTTTCATATCTTCTCACATACCACACTTGTCATCTGCTAAATCATTTGTAACAGCCAAAATAAAACATCTCTTTCACCTTTACTCTCTGCATCCTTATAACATCACAAACTTCCTTAATCTTTTCCCTAGGAAAACAGTTTCATCACACTCTCCTCAAGCACTTCTCTTATTGATTAATAACCATATGAAATAATCCCTATTTTCATGCTTTTGCTGTTTCATACTCCACTTTCTCTCCCCTTGCATCACTCCCTTCTTTCATTTCTGTATCATACCATCCCTTAGGCATTTCTTCAGACACTCAAGCTCACATTTTGTTCTAGGAGAACTCCATGTAATTGTGCTATCTTTTCCATCACTATCTGGCCATTCTCTTTATTTTCTGCTGCTTCATTCTTACAGTCACTCATACTGCTTGTAACACCAACCTTGCCAATTGCATTATCACACATTTATTTTTCAACTCACCACTATCATTCTTTTTACTTCTTTCAAAATTCTGGCATTCACCGATGAAACACTTACCACAAACATTTATGTACAAGTCAGTTTCAGATATAAAAGTTGGTAAGCCATAACATTGTATTGTCATTTTGGGAAAATCCTACCTACTAACTAAGAGAATGGTGTTATTATGTAGATGATCACAACCTAATTTAAATGATTGAGTAAACTTAACCTTTTGAGGTCATGGTACAATAAATGATTTATTGTAAAACATTATACATTGATTATGTGTGCATACAGTAAGCTGCTGTTTACCCAGCTCTTCAATTATCTGAACAGAGAGTTCTGATAATTGAAGTATAATTACATGGTGTTTCTACCATAAGCAGTTGGTATGCAAGGATTAGTTAATTTGAAGGGTCACTGTGTTGAAGACTGGATAAATGATATATTACTGTGTGTGTGTTATATATATATATATATATATATATATATATATTGTTTTTTTCCCCTAAATAAATTTGTTGGCCTAGTTGCCTGTGGGTTTGAATTCTACCATGGGCATGGATGTTTGTGATTGTCTTTAGGTGGGATATCAATTTCATTAGCGGTGTAAGACCACCATCCCACTTATGTGGAAGCCTTAAAGTGGCTTGAGAAAAAAAAAAGTTTCATGCTTTGTCTCTAGCACAGGGTTTCCAGATTATGTAAAAAATAAAGAAAAATAGAAAATTAATAAAAATAGAAAATAAAAAAGTCTAGGTCATGCATACTACCAATGTATTATAGGTAATAAATACTTGCTTTTTAATTAATGAGCCAGTACTAATGCTTTTTTTTTTTTTACTTTGAATACATTTTGAGAATTAAATAAAGAAGTAGCTGAAAATGTTTTTGAAATGATGAAATAATATCTTATTAATTATATTTTTTATAAGGTATTTTTCCTTCCTCTGAAAGATCACATAATAACAGCCTTCAAAGATGGTTCTGTTTTCATGTGGAATCATTTAAACTTAGAACTTTTAGCACAATTTACAACCAATATCGGAGATAAATATTTGGACTTGAAGACAATTGAAGCTTCATGGTATGTGCCAGTAAATTCTTTTTTTTAATTAGCTATAATTTTACAATAATCATAAGATATAATTAGATTGTGAAGAGAACTGTTGTGATATTTTAGTAGACTACATATATTATCCTCCATCATTACTTTGTGGATTGTATTCTAAATTATGAGACTAAAATACCATATCTTAAAGTGCAGCTAGCAATCAGATAATTAAACATCTATTGTAAACATTATGGGAAGGCTACCCAGATTGATTTAGACCTTTATTGAGATTCCTTTAATTTTAATAAATTACTCTGGATTTAGAGAAAGATGTTGAAAGTTTATTTTTCACTTGGTTAGAATATAATAAATTTAGTTTAATCCTTTATCCAAGTGTGAGCAACTTGCTCACACATCTAACCAAGTGAAAAATAAACTTTCAACATCTTTCTCTAAATCCAGAGTAATTTATTAAAAAGGTGGCACACCAATTGGCAACTCCTATAGGTAGAAATGACCTGCTAATGCTTCTGGCTGGTATCTCCACTTGGGCCTGGCTCCCACTGAAGAGACCTCAATAAAGGTCGAAACTAGTCTGGGTAGTGGCCCTTCCCTTAATGCATAACATTAGACATATCCGCAAGGAGATGTGTTTTGCATTATGAGAGATACTGAGACAGGAGTGTTGGTAGCTTGCTCCACCTTTGCAAGGAGTGCCCTGGTGTTGTACCACCTTACCCCTAGTCCTGAAGATACTTTCAGGCGCAAACTTTGTTTGCTCACACTTGGATAAAGGATTAAACTCAATTTATTATTATCTTCTAACTACAAAACAAAAAAAAAATTATTTGCAAATTCTTCTAGGATTAATAACTTTGACTTTACAATACATTCAACATGATCAGTTCCAAAATAAGAGTCATCTCATTCTGACTCAAAGCTAACAGTCTTCTGAAATTATTCTCCCTCCTTAAATTGAAAGAAAACTATTCTTGTCATACTTCAGTAGACTCCACATAAGCAGTTATCAGAAGAATTGACCTTCTTCAGAAAGTTAGAAAGAGAGAAAGAAAATACAGCTTTCTCTCTTGCAACATCAAATTGTTCTGGCTTCAATTTTGTCTGTTAAAAGGAACAAATACAGGGTTAAATAAACAAACAGTAGACCAAAACTAGTACTGGAATTTGCTGTTTCCAAACATGTACCATTATTTATCCTTAAAACCATTAGAGGCCTTCTTTTAGATTTTTATCTTCTCATGGTCGTTCACTATTTGAAAGAAAAAATGCTTTCATATAAATCAGTCAATAGATTTCAAATTCATTTCCATAACTTTTTCTCCTCTCTAAACGGGACCCATATTCTCATTCCAATCTCCACAACAACCAAAACATCTTCACAGCTGTTCTTACCAGTTGTGCATGCATGCATGCATGCACGCACACACACACACACTTCAGACTGCCAGTTAAACTCAATGGCATTCTTCTTCTATGGGTAAGACAAAACAATATGTAAAATAAATTTTCAGGTAAAAATATAGCTATACACTATCATTTTAAGTAAAATGATAATTTCTTAATATTTGTTGGCTGAAATTAAATTCAGTTCCTGAACTTGAAAACTGTTAACTCCATTTGTTGTCTTCATCACCATTATGAAACATGAAGTTTAATCATATTTTATAACATAAACTAGAGTTATAAACTGTTTTAATAACAACTACAAAATTTTATATAATGTTTTATTACAATAATTTTTATTCTCTCTGTGGAGACAAGGACAAGTGAAATTAAATTATTTTTGTTGGAAGTTTTTCCTCTTGGTTATACTATAAATTACAGATGCCATCTTAAGTAAAACAATAAAAAGTTTATACAGAGAAACAAAAATTTTGCATAAAATTTGCAGATGGAACATTATCAGAATCTATAATTAGAAATAATGGAGTAAGACAAGGCTGTGGCTTATCCCCAATCCTATTCAACATTTATATAAACAGAATCCTAAAAGAATGGAAAACAGTTGTCAAAGAAATATTAAACTAACAAATAATATACAGCTAAATGGCAATACTTTATGCAGATGATCAAGTACTAATTTCAAATTCAGAAGATAAACTTCAAATTGCAAATAACCATCTAAATGAAATAACAAAAAAATATAAAATGAAAATCTCTGAAACAAAAACAAAAGCTATGGCAATTGTGTGGAAATACCATTTAAAAAATCAAAATTATGCTTAACAATAAAATAATAGAACAAGTCACAGAATTCAAATACTTAGGAAATATAATCTCGCAATACAATACTGATTCACAATTGGAAGCAAGACTGTACATTTACTATAGAATGAATAGCATAATTAAAAGAAATTTTGGAAAACAGAAGGCTAAAAAAACCTCAGTAAAGATTACATAATGTAGCCTCTAAAACATCTGTCAAATTTGGAAGTGAAACTTGGATTCTAAAACAAAGAAACAAACAAAGATTGGAAGCAGCACAGATGAAGTTTCTAAGCCCTCTCATGGGACTCACTAGATTGGATAAAAAAGAAAAACACAGAAATAAGAGAATAATTAGATACAAAAAACATCATACAAGAAAGAAGAAGAATACCAGCAAAATTGGTTACACCACATAGAAAAGATGAATAACAATAGGATTCCTAAACTAGCACTAGAATATAAACCTACAGGAAGAAGAGACTGTGGATGTACAAGATTAAGATGGAAAGATCAACTTCATCTGCAGAGTAGGAACAGGACATAAAAAGCATATACCTAAATTGCTCAGACAACTATGAAAGATGCCAAGAAGTTATATTCTTGGTTTAATCGTTTATCCAAGTGTAAGTAAACAAAGTTTGCACCTGAAGTAATTTCAGGACTGGGCAACTCGTGTAAAGAAGCTAATGACTTCACATCACTTGCCTTAGTATCCCATAATGCAAAGCACATATCTTTACATGTATAATGCTATGCATTATGGGAAGGGTCACTACCCAGACTGGTTTCGATCTTTATTGAGGTCTCATCAGTGAGAGCCAGATCCAGAAGTGATACCAAAGTTGAAGTAATGCAGGAGTCACATTTCCATATACAAGTAGTCAAAAGATGTCAATCTTATTATTGAAATACTCAGGATTAGAGATAGATGTTTGAAGTTTTTCCACTTGGTTATAACTTCTTTATACAAGTTGCCCAATCCTGAAATTACTTCAGGCACCAACTTTGTTTTTACTAAAGTAAAGAGTCCAAAGGCTTCACTTTGGCGATGCAAATTTATATAAGTAGATATTAAATCCAGCATTATTTCAAAGCCGAATGTAGAAACTATTAAAGTTTCATAAAAAAAAAAAAAAAAAAAAAAAAAAAAAAAAAAAACCAGAGAGCTTACGGGAATACACTTGCTGGCATTCACGAGTTGCTCTAGCACAGACCATATATTTGCCTTCTATTGGTCCATTTTGATAAAGTTTCACTGGTCTGACAGCTGTTTCAAACTGTTTGGTTCTCCTCAGAGACTAGACAGAACCCTTAAGAAAACAAAAACTGTCATTCAGTACTAAGGAACTTGAAATGTCAGTGGGGTGTATTTTTGTAAGCGAACTCTTGGGCAGTGTGTATAAGTATTTACTAAACTAAAGAGCCAAAAAGCTTCAGTCCAGTGATGAAAATTTATATAAGTAAAGTGGATATTAAATCAACATTATTTCAAAGCCAAATGTAGAAACTATGAAAGCTTCGTAATAAAAGTTGACTGGATAAAGGATTAAACCAAGAATATAATTTCTTGTTATCTTTAATTTACAGTGTAACCAAGCAGAAAAACTTCTAACATCTATCTCTAATCCAGAGTATTTTAATAATAAGGTGTGACACCTTTTGTCTACTTGTATATGAAAATATGATTTCTGCATTACTTCAACCTTGGTATCACTTCTGGGTATGACTCCCACTGATGTGCTTTTGTGCTGTATTTTTCTTGCGATATTAGTTGCTCTGCTTAGTGGTAGGATGAGCATGCCATTTGGCAGAGCCACAGCTGAAGGTTCTTCTTGGTGACAGGGTGAACCTGTCACTGAGTGGAACCACTGCTGAGTTAAATGATTCTTCAGGTCAGTCATTGTTAGGTAATCTGAAGGATTGCAAGAATTTTTGGAGAGTTATTCCCACACTTAACATACCTCAATAAAAGTTGAAACTGGTCTGGGCAGTCTGTAAGGATATGTGTCCTGCATTATGGAATACTAAGGCAAGTGATGTGAAGTCGTTAGCTTTTTCATACGAGTTACCCAGTTTTGAAATTACTTCAGGTGCAAACTTTGTTTGCTTACACTTGGATAAATGATTAAATCAAGAATATAATTTCTTGGCATCTTTAATTTATAATGAACTAAATTGTAATTATGAATTTAATACATCCCCCCCCCACAATGGATACATATCAGAAATTTGATGATGACAAATTTCACAGCAGAATATTAAAACTGCTTTTTATTACATTAATGTAAATAATGGAGGGGAAGAGATAATAATATATGTTTAATTATCCCAGCCTTTCCAATTTTTTTATAAGATTGCTTAATACATAAGTCACTTGATTTATAAAAAATAAAATGTAGTATATCTAAATGAAAGTCATCTACTCCACACACTACTTTTCCTCTGAACAGTTGATAACCATGTATAAATCAGAAATGTGCCCAGCCACTGAATATTGTTCTTAAATTTTTGGATTATTATTATTATTTTGATATTTATTCCACACATGAAGAGGTATGAGAACTTATAGCACAGCACTGATGTGCTATATAAGGTGCAGATAAAGATTGAGAAAGAAGAAATCTATTGACATTTTTCTTAAAGAGCGAGAGGTTGAAGTTGTTTGTAAACAAAGTTTGCACATGAAGTACTTTCATGATTAAGCTACTTGTATATAGAGGCTAATGTCTTCTATATACAATTGCCTTAGTATTCCATAATGCAAAGCACACATCCTTTTGGGTGTGTAAATGCTAGTGGCCCTTCCCATAATGCTTAGCTTTACACACACTCAAAAGGATGTATCCTTTGCATTATGGGATACTAAGGCAATTAATGTCAGGACATTAGCCTCTATATCCAAGTAGCTTAGTTGTGAAGATACCGTATTAACTCGTACTTTTTTCCCCAAAATTAAAGTTAAAAAATCATGATGTGAGATATATGCAAGGATTTTCAGAAACTAAATTGATGTTTATAATTATCCTCAATATTCATTATAATTTATAATTGCTCACATTATTTATAAAATGAATACATTTAAATGTTAATTATCAACGTTATTTATGTGATCAGCCGCTCATCTTCATCACGCGATAAATTTGAATCTTTAGTGAGAATGCTTCTGCAATTAAATTAATTATTTCTGGTGAAATCATGTCCCAAGCTTTAAAAACAAGTTGCACAAAAGTTCTGATGATGGGCTCTTAATCCACCCTTGTGCAATTCAAGATCGAGTAGAAGTCATTGCTCTCACTTCCACATTTCCTCTACTGGTTCCTTCCAACTCTAGGCATATGATTGGTGTTACTTACTTACTTATCCTCTTTGTGCCCAGTGGCACATAAGGCTAAGATCCTTTTTTTTCTACAACACTTTGTCCAGAGCCAGCGTTCTCACTTCTAACTAACTCACCCATCCAGCTTCATTTCTTTCCTTCTCCATCATCCTTTGCCATGTGAGTTTTGGTCTTCCTCTCCTATGCCTTCCTTCAGGGGATTCAAGTCAGAGCCACCCTTGGGATGTCGTCATAGTTCATTGGTGACATAAGTTGACTCTTTTTCCATCTTAGAGGCTTCCAAAAGGCTTTCACTCTGAGATTTCATTTTTGAGGTTTTTACTTCCCAGCTGAGATAGTTGCTGTCTGGTGTCTTGCAGGGTATTCTATTCTTTTCATCAGTTATGGTTTGTTCAGGATTCTTAGTTTCCAAAATCTTTTGGTTTTTATATGGAAAGGGGGGATTAGCCCTTTGTGAAACCCCTCCTCCTTTCTCAACCAGGCTTGGGGCCGGCTGTGGCAGAGTTTTGATTGCTGTGGTATTAACATTAGATTGCTCAACTCAACGAAAAAGGCAAACTGATGATTGTTGAGTTGAAATGCTAATTCTCTTCAACCAAATTCAAGAATATCTGAAACTCCATAACAACATTCACAATCTGTTTCTTAAAGTTTTAAACTTTTTTCATGTGCGAACTGTATACAAAACTTTTTTAATTTCTTTTATTCATAAAGTAAAATCAGGGGTGCAAGATATATACGTGAAGGCGAGTTATATTCAAGTAAATACGGTAATTCACATGCAAACTTTGTTTACTTACACTTGGATAAAGGATAAATCAAGAATATAATTTCTTGGCATCTTTTAAGTCTGTAAACACATATGAGCAAGGTTGTTACAGAAGACAGATGGAATAAATGAAGAAGAGGAGAAGCAGATTTGATGTGTTTGCAGTTGTACATGAAAAAGGATGTTTGGCAGATTCTGCTCTTGTTTTAAGAGGCTCAACAGTGCAGAATGATGTTTGCCAATTCACTGGAGCAGTGACCATGGAAGTACTTGTAGAAGAGACAGAGTTGAAACATTACATCTTTGAGATAGAGGTTGAAGTGAGCCTGTGAGGGAAGAATTATCTTGCTCTCCTCTGGATAGCATCAAGAATTTTTAGGGAAGTTTAGGTGTACCACCCCAAATGTCTGAACAGTATTCTAAGGATGGATGGATTTGGGATTTATATAGGATTAGCAGCTGGGTGGGTGTAAAATAGCTTCTTGATCAGAAAAGACACTGAGGAAGCTATGTGATATGTTTATACCAGCAGAAGCTGAAGGTAAATGTCAATCCAAGAAGAGAGTGATATGATCCTGACTAGTGATGTGTGTGTGTGTATGTGTGTTACTGAGGATTAGGGAAGGTGAGCTGAGATTCTTTTAGCATGAGAAAAGGCAGGACCGTATTTTGGCATCATTGAAGGTGACCAGGTTATACTTGCCCTACTGAAGGATGATATGGAGATCAGTATTTAAAGCACTGGTTGCAGCAGATTGTTAGGGATGTCTGAGAAATATGTGGTTTGTCAAAGGAGTAGGATGAATGAAGTGTACTATTGTTGGTAAAGCTAGGATTGGTGGTAATTGAGAATAGGTCATTTATGTACAAGGGAAAGAGGGTAGGTGATAGAACAGAACTGTGACGCACTTCTGTATTGGTGGCAATGCTCGAAAAGAGGGTGCTCTCTGCCATAACCTGAGAGAAAGCTGGCTATCCAGTGGCTTGGAGTGGTAGATATACTGAAGAAAGGCAGTTTACAAATTAGACCTTGATGAATAACAGTGATGCCATCTTAATGAGAATGAGATGAAAGTGTAGGCAAGCAAGAGTTGCATATTCTGCTATATCAGATGGATTTTATGAGGAACCAGAAGATTTGGCTTCTGTTTGGAAAAGAGGTGTTGTTTGTCTTTATGAAATTGGAGTTATTGATAGTTGTTTTATATTTATTGTGTGCTTTCACATAAGCTGAGTATGAAGCTGGGTTCTTGATGCAAGTCACCTGCAGTAAACTGGTACCTGGTAGGATAGTACGCTAATCCCATACTGGTCCCAAACCTGAATAAAGGAGGATGGTTGGACAAAGAACTAATGACCCTTCCTGATAAAAATTCCCCGATTATGGAAACCATGAGCTCAAGTAATCCTGTATACCAGGTGTCACATCTGGCAACCTTCAAGATGACCACTGTTTAAGTTGGCAGGAGTATATAAAACTGATGTAGTCATTACTTTCATTAAACAAAAAATACTAATTATAGCATGGAATGTTGTTTCAAACTGGCAAGACATAAGAAGTTATTAGGGAAAAATGTGAGAGTACAGGAAAATCTCGCTTAATGCGAATTCGATATGTGCGATAATCAGTTTTAGTGCGATTGAGTGAAATGATACTGTTTCCTGCTTTAAGCGAGTGATTAATTAGTTAACGTGACTAGTTTATGCTGTTGCATTCTGAATGAAGAGAAATTAAAATTATTAATGCTCCCTTCAGAATCCAACATAATCCACCATATCAAAGGCTACATTTGTAGATATTATTTAATGTAAATCTCTTATTATAAACTATTATTCATATAATTACCTTTTGAGTTTTTTTAATTTAATTAATTAATCTAGGATATGCATTAATAATGGAAAGGACTCCGTATAAAAATAACGTTCAGATTATTTTAATTATTCCTGTATTGATAGTAGAAGAATTTGTGTTCATCATAATTAATTATATATTAATTGAGTTGAAAAATATCCTTTTATTTAGTTTCTGTATATAAAGGTATAATGTTATTTAATGCTTATGCTTATGTACTGCTCTAATTATTGTCATGGAGACAGAGTTAAAAATAGAAGGTGCGAGCGTGTGTAGCGCGTGAGTTATGGACATGAGATGGAATTGATATGAGCTAGATGGTGAGAACAAGTTTTGGCAGGAAAACGGAGTGAAAATATATAAACGGAAAGCGAGAGTAAACAACAGCAGTGAGTCAGGAGTTGGTCAAAGCAGTTGGTCGGCAGTCAGTCAGCACCAGAACTAGGGACTGAGTACAATTGGAGCACTCAGCTCAGTAACGGCACTGAGAACAGCACAATAAGGATGAGGAAATAATTTATTAGCAGCACTTAGTACAAAGAATTAAGTGCTGTAATCAGATTACGAAGGATCGAAATGTAAATTCACAACTCAGAATATTGATATGGAATTCTGAAGTTAATGTTGTATTCCATTGCTTTCGAGAAAGATTAGTGGAAAGCTGATTCTATTGCAAAGTAGTATGTGAGGAATAAGTGAATTTTCTAGTGCAAGTGTGTCTGCATATGTGATGCGCCGAAATTAAAGATTAAGTTAATTTAAAGAAGATTACTTTAGAATTGTGTAGCTCCAGTGTAGTAGATAACCTAAAGTTTTAAGTGTGCCTCAGAGAATAATATGTGCAAAGATTTATTCCGGTAAGAACAGTTGTACTTTATAGCATTTTAGAGTGAAGTTATAAGAGTTATCTCCTTCTGTTAAATCCTAACATTAACTGTGGTGTTTATGCTGAAATTAGCCAAAGTTAGAAGATTAATAGAAGATTAATACAATTGTTAAAATATTTGCTGTGTCAGTGGTAAAGAACTTTAGAACTATCTTTGCCTATTAAGGAGAAATTAGATTTTGAAGCTCAGTGTTTAATACCAAAAGTTAAGTGAATGTTATGTGTAGTTGAACTGAGTTAATTTTGCATTATCTTGTATCCAAAGTATGCTTATGTTATATTATATAACCTTGCATTAAATGTTTTGTTTTATTGATTTCAATTTGTTGTTAGCCTGATTCTTTTCCACTGCACCGTTCATAAAATTATCGGACCTAGCGGGAACCTCAAATGTTAATGTAAAATTCAGCCTCTATATAAACATTAGACTGCTAAAGTTAATTAATATTTGATTACACTATTTTGCATAGACTAATCTGAATATAGGGTGGCACAGAATAATAGAAATTTCCCTATATTTGGATTAGTAATCAACATACAATTAATTAACCTTAATAAGAACAACGTTAAAGCAAGATGGTGGATCAAAAGACAGGAAGGACGATCCAGCAACGCTATGCAAAATTTTTTGTCACCAATCTGAAGCGAGCGGTGGCACTTGTCAATATAGTTTTCAAATCATAAAAATACACTTATATACAAACAAACTTAGAAGCATTGTATCAGATAGCTAAAAACGTTGTTCTTAAAATAATGACTAAAACAGAAGTTTTTAAACTGAACAGTAGCCACGAAAAATAAAATAAATACAGGAAAACCTCGCTTAACGTGAATTCGATATGCATGATAATAAGTTAGTGTGATTGAGTGAAATTATATTATTTCCTGCTTTAAGCAAGTGATTAATCATCTAACGTGATTTTTTTATGTTATGCAAAATTTTATGTTATGGAAAATTTTTTGTTGCTAATCTGCAGCAAGCGGTTGCACTTGTCGATGTAGCAGGCAGTGGTAGTGCTGCTGCCGGTGGCCGGTGACACTTGGCAGTTGACTCAAAGCTATCATTGCAAGCGCACGTGCAAACTCTGTTCTCTTGCTCAATTGCTTTTCCCACATTTTGTTTTAATTTTGATACATATAAGGCTTTATCATATTCACCCCCTGATATTGCAGCCTGGTTGGCCTGGTTAGCATATCCACCAGAAGGCTACAGATTCGAATCCTGCCGTGGGCATGGATGTTTGTGATTGTCTATGAAAATACTAGTGGTTGTGGTGGTGGGAAGTAGATGGCATTGGTGTAGATGATGGTAGTTGTGGTTCATTGTAGTTGGTGGATTTGAGTGGTGGAGAGTTGCGAAGTAGGTGCTCTCCCTCAATGAGTCTTTGGACTCCATGGAGCTGTCACGTAATGATAATAATGGAAAAGAGAAAGACTGATAAAGAAAGCAACAGTGATAAAAAGAGAAAAAAAGTAATTACACCAGAGGAAAAGCTGGAAGTCATTAAGAGACATGAAAGTGGCACTGTTGATACGATGATTGTTTGAGACCTGGGATAGAGTGAGTCTACAGTTCGAACCATATTAAATAAGAGCAAAGAATACAATGAACAAGGAAAAGCTGCTACTGCTTCTTTAAGCATGCAGATCATCTGAAATACCTCTTAGTACAAGGAATATTCAGACAAAAGCTCTCAATATTTTTAAATCATTGAAAGAGACCAAATTTCAAGAGGAATGTGAAAGCTTTACTGCTAGTTAAGGATGGTTTGACTGTTTTAAAAATCAAGTTGTACTACATAATGTAAGAATAACTAGAGAATCTTCTAGTGCTACTGATAAAGATTCTGCAGCCAAGTTTCCCGAAGAATTGCAAAGGATAATTCAGGAGGGTGATTATGATGATCGTCAAATATTCAATATCAACGAAACTGGTCTCTTTTGGAAGCATATGCCAACAAAAACCTTCTTAGCTAAAACTGAAGCATTTCAACCTCGATACAAAGTATCTAAAGATCATCTTATGCTTTTATTAGGAGGCAATGCAGAAGGCGACTTTAAACTCAAACCTATGTTAGTTTATCGTGTGCACAATCCAAGATCTGACATTATTGAAGAAATCAGCACAATTGAAAAAGAACTTGGATTCAATGAACTGGATAATGAAGATGTGAGAAACTTGCTCGATTCCCATTCAGAACAGTTAAGTGAGAATGATCTCCTTCAACTAGAAGAACAGCATGCATATGAAGAAGAAGAAGATAAGGAGTGCGAACAAGAAGAGAATGTTATTACTAAGAAGCTAACTGCAAAAGAACTTAAGCTAGTTTTCAATTACATTGAGCATGCTAAGGAAATTTGGTTTGATGCTGATCCTGATATGGAACGAAGCTTCGAAGTCTGCTGAAGTCTCGATAAAGTGATTGCCAGCTATTGCATGACAAGATGAAAAAAATTAGCATAATCCTTTATCCAAGTGTGAGCAAACAAAGTTTGCTCCTGAAAATATCTTCAGGACTGAGGAAAGGTAGTACAACACCTTTGCTCACACTTGGATAAATTTACAGAACATATTTTCACACGACATCACGGCCCTTTTTTGCCCACGTACTCTGCTCTGGATACTTCGTGTAGCAAAACAATTTTTACCTTCAAAAAGAGGGTACCACCATGGGCTCTTCACTCTCCCCCCCAATAGCGAACTTTTACATGGAAGATTTTGAGCAACGAGCTCTAGAATCGGTGTGCCTAAAGCCCAAAATTTGGCTCAGATACGTCGATGATATTTTCGCCATTTGGCCCCACGGCCGCCAAGCACTAGATACATTCCTTAGCCACCTGAACAAACAATACAAACACATCCAATTCACCATTGAAATTGAAAAAAACAACTCTCTTCCGTTCCTAGACACACTTGTCACACGTCTTCCTTCAGGCTGTCTCTCCTTCTCAGTTTACCGCAAACCTACACACACAGGCCAGTACATACACAAAACTTCTTATCACCACCCAACACAAAAACTAGGGGTCATAAGCACCCTTAAACACAGAGCTCAAACCATTTGTTCAGATGAACAAGCTCTTAACCATGAATATGAGATCACCAAACATACCTTTATAAAAAATGGATACAGTATAAAAACCATTCACAAGATCCTCCACAAAGATACCACTAATAACAAAAAAGATTTCAAGAATACTATTGCTATACCGTATGTTAGAGGCATTTCAGAAAAAATAGACAGAACACTACACAAATACAACATCAAAACCACCTTTAAAACCCCCGACAAAATTAAGACACCTATTCAGTTCTTCCAAGGATCCCCTGCCACACTTAGCCCACCCAGGGGTTTACAAAATAGATTGCACATGTAACATACCATACATAGGGGAAACAGGACGAACCATCCCAATCAGAAAGGACGAACACAAACGTCACATAAAATACCTCCATTTTGTAAAACCGGCCTTTCTGACCACACACTCCAAACATATCACAGAATTGACTGGAAAGGTACCAAGTCCCTACACCACACCAAAACCTGGTTCGAGCGGAAATTCAAGGAAGCATGTAAAATGCTCAAACATGATCCGAATCTGAATAAAAATGGTCTAACAATTCCAAGAATGTGGAGGACCCATCTACAACCTTCATAGCAACCACGAAGAAAAATCTCAATGCAAGACCTAGTGAAGTTTTTTTTTTTTTTTTTTTTTTTTTTCCTTCCTTGAACATTCAATAGCAACCTGTACTGTACAAATCCAGAAGATAATCGTAATATAACTGTATAATTCCAGAAGAATCCTAGTACGTGAGGACTTTAGCAGAGTTTATTATAGTTTTTATTTTATTTTATTTTATTTTATTTTATTTTATTTTTTTGTTTTATTTTTTTTAAAATTTTATTTATTTTTTATTTTATTTTATTTATTTATTTTATTTTATTTTTTTTTCTCACTAGAGGGCAGGCTAAGAAAAAATATTAGTTAACAACATAGATGTAATTTACTTGTATAGAGTACAACAGCATGCAGCTTGTTCTTATACTTCTGAATGTATCCTTCTGAAGATGACCTCAATACAGGGGTCAAAATGTAAAGTTATTATTTTATTATTAATCAGTAAAATAATCTTTTCAACACGTGTGTTTTGTGTCCCTAATTTAACAAATATGAATGCTGATCACTGTGTAACCTTAAAAGAAAGACACTTGGATAAAGGATTAAACTAAATTTATTATAGTCTAACCAAGAGCAAAATAAACTTTCAACAAGATGGAAAAGTTGAGCACTATTCAAACATCTTTACTTAATTTTTTTTTTTTTTAAAAAGTAGTTCAATCAAATGTTTAGACACACGTTTTGATTTTTATTAACTTTGGTGATTTTATCCTCTAATATGGTTTATACTGTAATTTTTTTTTTTTTTTAATTTACGGTAACTGATGGATGAATTATAATTATTCCTGCTGTTTATTTATTCACTTAACACAATTTTGTTTTGCACACATTAATTGATGGATTAATTAATCGTGTTAAGCAAGGTTTGCCTGTAAATAAATCCACTAACACCCACTAAGAAATTAAGACAATCAGCATACAAGTAGAAGTTAAGAATCAGTAGCTAATGTTGATACTGAAGGTGCAACTATCAGGAATATAATGCAAAAACCAACAAAAACAAATACTACTTTCAGAAAATTTAATAGCATATGGAAATCATCCAAATATTCCAATAAAACTAAAATAGTGATCTTCACTAGCAATATTAAGGCTGTGTTATTATATGGATCAGAGACATAGAAATTGATCATAAAACAGGTAAAATATTTAAAATATTTTGTTTCTGGTGTATAATAAATGATGAATTATATAAGCTAACTGAGCAAAAAAAAAAGTATCACCAGTGTGTGGGAGGAAATGCATATCGAAATGGATTGGGCATGTTCTGAGAATGGACAGCAGAGAGAGTGATTTCATGAGTAGCTTTGACATGAATTCTGGAAGGAAAAGGGGAAGGCCTAAATTAACTTGCAGAGAATGACAGAAAAGGAAAGGAGAATGACTTGTTGGGATATCTGGAAGAAATGGATCTCAGTCTTATGAGGCATGAAGAGGATAAGTAAGTAAACTTGAAATAACACACACACGCGCGCATAAAGAAAGCTGGCACATCAGCTAATTCACTATTATGGCATTAATCAGTTTTAAGTTTATGTATTTATTTATTCTAAACAGATTATTAGCATTCAAGTACTCAATTCAAGTACTCCCTGATCAAATTTCTGTATTTGTTTGTTATCTTCATTTCTTGTTAAAAAGGATAGGCTGTTAAAGATTTTGATTTAAAACATGAGAAGTAAATAGATGATGTGAGGATAAAATTAAATACAGATGGTACTTAACATGAAACTATTTAATTGCGGAAATTTTGCCTAGGTTTCCAGCGAAAAGAGATAAATATAAAAAGAACAACACTTAAATTGCAAGTGTGTGGCAATATGTGTTATTGTCTGTCGGAGGATAACTCCATCTACAATTGTTAGAATTCAAAGGATAAAATAAAATTTAATTTAGATAGTTAATTACAATTTCATAAAACACAAATGAGGGGTGTTATTTAGGATGACTCTTCAAAATTGAAAAAGTTTAAGACTTCTGTTTTTGTTGAAATTTGGATTGTGAATGTGTGCTTTACAGCTTTCTTTATAAATAATCTTTCTAGAAGAAAATTAAAATAACTTTTATTATTATTATTATTATTGTTCCGGGCAACTCCAAGGAGTCGACAGACTCATCGAGGGAGGCCCTAACATCATGTCAAGAACAACTATTCGACATTCACACAGTATCTATCATACCTTGCCTTGAACTCATTCACGGTCGTAGCACCTACAACAGACTCTGGAAGCTTATTCCACTCATTCACTACTCTCCAAGTAAAAACCTAGCTCTAACACCCTTACTAACCACACTCTTGCCCAGCATCCATTCATGGCCCCGAGTCCTCCCACCACCAGTTATATTTTCAAAAATATCTTCTGGATCAATCTTATAGAAACCCTTCAGTAATTTGAATGTCTCAATCATATCACCCCTCCTTTGCCTATCGACCAATTTCTGCAACCCACAAATCTTCAACCTATTCTCATAAGGTTCATTCCACAGACCTGCTATCATCTTGGTCACTCGTCTCTGGATCCTCTCCACTTCCTCCCCATCACGAAGAAACCCTGGTGCCCATAACTGGGCACAGTAGTCCAGATGGGGTCTTATCAAGGCATCGAGCCTTGATAAGACCCCATCTGGATTACTGTGCCCAGTTATGGGCACCAGGGTTTCTTCGTGATGGGGAGGAAGTGTAAGACCCCATCTGGATTACTGTGCCCAGTTATGGGCACCAGGGTTTCTTCGTGATGGGGAGGAAGTGGAGAGGATCCAGAGACGAGTGACCAAGATGATAGCAGGTCTGTGGAACGAACCTTATGAGAATAAGGAACAACAACTTGTTTGTTTCTGCATGTTAAAGTATTTTTCAAAAGCCAAGTGATTTGGTGAGCTGTTTTAGTCACTTTTGCAATGTGCCCCCTAAACTTCAATTCCCTATCCACCAACACTCCCAAATCCCTGGCCTCATCAATCTCCTGGGGTACGGTTTCACCAATGCGATATACTGCTGCTATTCTTTTCACCCCAAAGTGCATAACCTTACACCTTGGCACATTAAATTGACATCCATTTTTCCTAGCCCAGTCCTCCAAACTATCCAAATCATCCTGTAAAATTTTGACATCCTGTGCACTCATAATTGCTCTACCCAACTTTGCATCATCAGCAAACAAGTGAACACTTCCTCTCAAATCCTTTCCTATATCATTGATGAACAAATTGAAAAGCAGTGGTCCAAGAACAGAGCCCTGTGGCACTCCACTAGTCACAAGCCGTCTTTTAGACTCCACTCCTGAATAAACCACTCTCTGGTATCTCTCCTTCAACCACCCTCCTATCCATCTCACCAACCCTATATCTATCCCCATCTGCTCCAGTTTACTGATTAGGGTTCTATGTGGTATAGTATCAAAAGTCTTAGCAAGGTCCAGTAGTATTACTGTAAACCCATTACCCCTATCCAGTTCAGCCGTCACTGTGCTATAAAACGTGAGCAAGTTACTGAGGCATGATCTACCCTTCACAAAACCATGTTGTCCCCCATACAATATCCCATTTTCTTCTATCCAATCCTGTATTCTTTTCTTGACTAATTTCTCTAAGACCTTGACAGTGATTCCTGATATGCTAATCGGTCGGTAATTTACAACACCAGTCTTGGAACCACCTTTATGCAGTGGAACTATTTTCCCCTCTTTCCACCCCCTCGGGACTAACTCAGACCCGAGACTCAAATTAAACAAAATGGTCAAGGGTACTGACAAATCTTTAGCTGCTTCTCGTACAACAAGAGCTGGTATACCATCTCGTGTTGTATTGACATTGAGGTTATGCAATAGATTACTCACCTCCACTTCATTCACCACAATTCCCCGTATAATGTACTGGTACATTTGTTTCTGCAATGTCACCACCTGGATGATATATTCTTGCAAAGTGCTCACTCAGTAACTCAACTATATCAACTGATTCAGTTACCTCCCTACCATGGGCATTCTTTAAAATCATTCTGCCATGTACATTTTTCCTTTTACTTGCAACATATCAAAAAAAACTGTTTAGGATTCTCTTTAGCCTGCATGGCCAGTGTTCTTTCATAATCCTTTTTTGCTTTTCTTACCACACTCATTACCCTTCTGGCCTGTGCTTTATACCATTCGTGTGCCTGCCGGTCACCTTTCTCCTTAAATTCCCTCCATAGTTGTTTCTTGTTTTGCCACTCAAGCTTAATGGAGTTATTCATCCATTTAACCTGTAGTTGATTTATTATTCGGAATCTAGGTATACAGTCAGCCATGGCTTCATGCAAACACTTCTTAAATACCTCCCATGCACTATTGACTTCTAGTCCTTGCAGTTGTACATGCCATGGCACTGAACCAATCAAACTTCTAAGCTTGTCATACTTTCCAGCCAGATAATTCCACATGTACCCTGTCTTAATTGAAAATTCTACACCTTTAGCCACCTCCCAAGTCAAGAGCCTATGATCACTCTCACTGATTGGTGGCAATGTGGTCATATTTGTTACAGCCAAATCCTCAGATGTAATTACTAGGTCAAGCACTCTCTGACCCCTAGTATTTTCCATTACATGCTGTCGCAGATAGTTATCCCTTAATAACCGCATAAAATCCAATTCCTTCCTCCCGTGTGTCCTCTCCTCACTCCAATCAATGCGACCATAGTTGAAATCTCCCATAATAATCACCCTCCTTCCACTCATTTCTTCTATTTGCTTGTGCATACTGTCACCACCATCTTTTCCATCACCTGGTCTATAGCAGCACCCAATTGTATATTTAGTTCTGCTAGCCACAATCTCACACCAAATGGCCTCAGATGTGCTCTTTTCTCTATCCTGCAATTCAACTTCTATTCTCCTTGGCTGCAGCTCATCAGCTATCATCAACAATATTCCTCCCCCCATTTTATTCTTCCTGTCATTCCTGAACACACTATACCCATCACATTCAATCCCACTAGCAATATCATCTACAGTCAGCCATGTTTCACTAATACCAATAACCTGTATTCTGGAAGTGCCCAACCATTGCCAAAAACTCTTCCTTCTTGTTCCTAATACTCCTAGCATTAGTGTACATGAATTTAAGACCTCCATTAGCCCCAACCCTACCTTGATGCCTTATATTAACTATCCCACTCTGATTTGTTGTCCTTATTTGCTCGGCATGTTATATTCATTCTTACATTCAACTGCCTCCCTAAGGACTGTATATCTACTCCCCCCCAAGAAATCTAGTTTCCCTGAATTTGCGCATCCACCACATTCAGCAACACTTTCTCAAGTCATCTTACACCGTAACCTTTCAAATGCAAGCCATCCATCTTATATAGATCCTTTCGTCCATTGAACTCACTCCACACGTCCACAAATTCCACACCACTCGTCATACATAACCCACGCATAAAGTCATTCGCAATTATGGCCCTCCTTTTAAACATTTCACTGTCATACCGTGGCAAAAGACTAATCATTCTAACTCTCTCACTTTTCCATTTTGTCTCCTTTCAAATCATTCGTACCTGCCACAATAATCATTTCTTTCACCCTTTCCTTTTGCTCTCTAATAGACTCAGTTACATCCTTTATGGTCACACCAGGTTGGTACGATTTTGTCAAATCCTCTACTATCACACCTCGTACTAACGCGTCTCCATACAGCACTCTATCCTTCATTTCGTTCATGTTCACACTCATACATCTATTTTTCCTGTCATACTTTTTATTATTGGCTGGTTCATTCAGTCAACTTTTGCTCGTACGCTCTAGCTGCTGTTTTGCCCTTTGTATCGCACCATTCAACAACGCGATCTCATCTTTTTTATTCTCAGTAAAACCATTAATACTGTCATTCACACTTTCTACATTCACACTCTCACAATTCTCTGGTACAACCTCGCCGTTTCTTGTCATATCCCTATTTTCTTCATTCTGAAGTTTGACAAAAATATCACGCTCACGATCCAAAATACTCTTCAATTTCTCCTTCTCCCTGCATTTTCTACACACATTCACTCCTTTATTATCATCTAACCACACTTCGACCGCACTCTGCAAAGCATATGTTTCACAGCTAGTACACTGAATCATCTCTTTTATGCTACCGTTCTTTGATAAAGATGGCCAACCATCATTACTGGCCGCCATTTTCCTTCGTACTGGAGCCATACTTACTTGCAACGTATTTTATCAAATTATAAATTATAACACACCAAAAACACACAAAAAGATGCACCAAGAGACGCAAGGCAAACAAAACTATGCAATATTAAATAAATTTATCAATGATAACTGAAAGTAATACTTATCTTATCCGGAACTTTCACGAACACTACACACTATGAATCCCTCTAGTGGCGACAGCCCCAATAAAATATGTTATAAAGACACACAAAATACTCTAAAAACACGAAAATCATTCTAATATACTATAAAACCAATTTGCTAAGGAAAAACACACACAAAAAACCTTTTGTGTAGTACTTTAGTTTTATTCCAATGAATTCCATGGCTAGTTGACAAAGTGTGGCTAGCTAAACCAGATTTATTGGACTATTGAAGTAAAATATATTCCTGATGTTACTCCAGACGAATCAGAGCAGAATGATCAGCCTTCTCATAATAACAAAGGCCACAAGAAAAAGGGATCCTGTAAACTCCAGGATAAGAGAGAGGAGAATATATATATATTTTTTTTTTTTTCAGAAAAACAAGGAAGAAATTTAGTTTATGAACTGGGCAGAAAGAAACTATTATTTTAATGGCTAATGTAGCCTACTTTTGTTTAGGAGTGCCCCTTTTTTTCAATGTCGTTGACTCTTTTCCCAAATTCTAGGGCATTACTGAAGTTAAATTGAACATTTCTATTGTTAAATAGAAATCAAGATATTCTTAAAGACATATGGAAAAATCTCATCATCTCTCAGTTCAACAGAACTACAATATGCAAAAAACTACACAACACGTGGTCATGTACCGGATTCTGACTGAAGCATTCAAACGCATGCACGCCATCAAACGCGAATGATCAAATGTACCGGCCTAACAGTTACTGAAGTGTATGTTTTACATGTAACTTAATGCATTTGTTTTCACACCAGTTCAGCCTTGAAAATGCTAGACAGTGGCTAGTGAAACTTGTTGGCTTTTTGTATATTTTATCATTTATCTTCTGGTCTTTTAACAATAAAAGTTCTTTATTGCATTACTGAAGTGTTATAAAACTAATATATGAAGAATAAAATAGGAGAAAAAATTTGGACATACCTTTTTGGATGCTGTTTTCTGTCTCCTTATCCCAGCAATAAGGAAGGTTTTTTTTTTTTTGGGGGGGGGGGGGAGAGTGGGGTAAAGTAATGTGGGGGAATTATTTGAAAAAAACTTTTTTTTTGTATATGTATAATATTATTATTAAGGGTGGGTAGAGAGCATTTGGGAGGGGGGGGAAATGAGAGAAGGATCTGAAGATAGAAATTATATTTTTGGGAAAGAGGAGGTATTTAAGGGAAAAAGTCAGGGTGGGAGCCGTTTCAACAAGCGTTGTCTTCGGAACTCATGGGGGAAGTGGATGCCATGTCATGTCAGTTAGGTGTTTCTGTCTTTCGTGTACTTCTGTTGTCTGCTATTGGTCAGAGTTGTGACCTAATTTTTATGTTATGGAGCTTCCAACTCTCGGAGATTATGTAGGGTTGGTTGACGTTTATTGAGTTTTTGTCACCTTTTATGACACATCAAAGAAAGCTGACACATTTTATGGCCAGCTTTCTGGCCATAAAATGTGCCAGCCTAGGTCAGTCTGGCAGAGAAGTGTTGCAATTTCCTTTGATAGTTCTTTAGCATATGGAACAGAAATTCTAGAAACTTCTTCTCAAGGAGGATTAGGATGAAGACCATAATTATTAATTACTTTCTCAATTATTTTGCTAGCCTGGTTGGCTGAGTGGTTAGCATATCTGCTCTCCAGCCAAAAGGCTGTGGGTTCGAATCCTGCCGTGGGCATGGATGTTTGTGATTGTCTTTGAAAATCTAATGGTGGCAGTGGATGGCATTGGTGTGTATGATGATGCTGTTGGCGGAGACAGAGTTGCAGAGTAGCTGCCCTCAGTTTTGGACTCCATGGAGGTGTTATGTAATAAAAATAATAACCATTGGAGATGAATGTAGCTCTGATAATTGGTAGTTCATTATTTAAAAGAGAATCAGATAAACAAATCTTATGAGCTCTGCAAACCAAAGATTTAATCTTACCATACTTCTGATAGGGGCAGTGATGGGAAGCTGCATTCATGTATCAATCAGTATACATTGGTTTTCTGTATACAGAGAATTGCAGACTTTTATTAACTTGATGTAGAATGAAAATGTCCACAAAAGGAAGACCATTATTATCTTTTACTTCAAGTGTAAATTTAATTTTTGGGTTTACTGAATATACCTTGTTGCATATTCTCCTCATTCGTGTGTTTCATAAAATTGGCATTGATTATTTAAATTAAATTTTATTCCTTGAATTCTAATAATTGTAAATGGAATTATTCTCCTGCAATTGATAATACATATATTGTCACATGCTTGCAATTTACGTATCGTTCTTTTTTATGTTTATCCCCTTTCAGCTGTATTGATAATAACTATGAAACCTAGCTGAAAATTCTGCAAATAAATAGTAATTTAACCTAAGTGCCATTCATATTTAATTTTATTCTTATTTAAAGATAATGGAAACAAATAAGACATAATGCTTATGTCTTAGTTCTTTTCATTCTTTTGGGATTGCAAATTTCTTGCCTACTTTTCTGCAGAATTAATCTGCTTCTTTGATGTTCGATTATTAAATTTTAAGAACAATATTATCCTATAGATAAACTATTGTCTGAGTGCTAAGATATTTAATAGAGTGTATTTAGAGTTCATTGCATTGACCCTATATTTACTGTTGGTTAGTATACGTATTAATTTATTATTATTATTATTCAGGCTTCCATGGAGTCAAAAGACTCATCGTGGGAGGTCCTTCCTAAGAACATAAAGTCTGTCAAGACTCATCGAGGGGAGGCCCTCCCCCCAAGAAACACAAAGTCTATCATACCACTCCTTAAACTCATTGACCGTTCTTGCTCTCACCACTCCATCAGGCAATGCATTCCACGGTTCAACCACCCTCCATGCAAAGAAACCACTCCTCACTCTCTTGCTCACAGTTTCCTTTCGTAACTTCCAGGGATGGTCTCTTGTCATCACTCCTTCCCGCTGTTCAACCAAGCGAAAGAACTCCCCAGTGTTAACCCTGTAACCACCTCTCCTTCTATCCACCAAACTCTGCAGTCCACATTCCCTCAGCTGATCCTCATAACCAAAATTGTACAGTCCTGAAACCATCTTTGTTATCTGCCTTTGTACCCTTTCCACAGTTAATTTATCCCCTTCAAATCCTGGGGACCAAATCTGAGAAACAAATAGTCTAAGTGTGGTCTGATCAGAGACTTATACAATGGAATGATAACCCTTTTATCTCTGCAGGTCAGTGTCCTTCTCATAATTGCAGCAATCCTCTGTGTTACCTTCACCACCTTTGCAACATGTCCCCTAAATTTCAGGTTTCTATCAATCATCAACCCCAGATCTCTTGCCTCCCCTACTTCCTCCAGTATAACTCATCCCATAGAGTATGCAGCATCCCATCGATGTTTTCCAAACCTCAAGACCTTACATTTTGCTGCATTTAACTGATAATCCCATCTATGTAGCTTATTCAAATCCTCTTGCAGGGCTACCACATCTGCACTATTATTAATAATCCTTCCCAGCTTCGCATCATCCGCAAACAACTGAATATTCCCTTGTAATCCACTGGCAATGTCATTGATATAAAGGTTAAACAATATAGGTCCTAGTACTGAGCCCTGTGGGATCCCACTTGAAACCCTCTGCCTCCTTGAAACTACTCCACCATACACAACTCTGATACCTATCAGACAGCCAATCCTGAATCCAGTTGACTAATCTGGCATCCAGACCCATATTCTGCAACTTAAATATCAATTATTTTTTCCTTACAGTTATTTTGTAAGGAAGCTAGAGGTAATCAGTCTGATGTGATAAGTTAGAATACCAAAATATATTATTTTTAACACTGTCATGGTTAAGAGTATTTTTAAAAAGCAAACTATAGATAGTATAAATCTTACCCTGTTGCATATTGTCTAACATGCATGTGATTTCCAGCTTAGGTTGTTGTCAATTTTTAATTGTATGGATGAAGATGTTAGTTTTATATGGGTCTATTTTTCATTTTAATCAAGTTTATTAGACTAAAATCAATTTGTCACTATTTTCAGATCTCTATTTACCATATTTTGTGTTTCATTTATGGAATGTGCAGTGAGGATTTGTGCATGCCATCTTTAAAGGTGTTTATTGTATGTAATGTGCTATAGGTTACTATAGCACATTACATACAATTTTGTTTTTAAAATACTTTTAAAATAGTTTTTAAAATGCTGAAACTCGAGGAACTGTAATTTAGCCAAAGTAAATTGTCACAGCTTTTGTTTATTTTTATTGTTCATGATTTGGACACGTTACATTTTGAAACAAGAGCATTACCTCTGCTCCCTATAGCCTTTCAGTATATTTTATTAAAATATTGTGCGATACAATGTCAGAAGCTTTCTGTAAGTCTAGAAATATTATTAAATTTAGTTAGTTTGATCTTGTGATGAGAAATAATAATCATTTACATAAGCTGTTTTTTTCTAAAAAATTTAAGAATCAGATTTTTACTAATTTCTGTAATATTTTAGAAAAAACTGGGAGAAGACAGATCAGTCTAAAATTTTTAAGATCATTTTGCATCCCTTTTTTATGAATTTGTATTATCACAACTTTCTTAATTTCTTAAATTCATCAGCAATAAATTAAAGATAGTCACCAGAAGATCTATCTGACATTATATATCTAACAGATATATATATCTGTTCATATCTTTTCAGTTTCACTATTGCTGGCTGACTTATGTTTTGCTTCATTTATTAATTTGGGAATTGGCTCTTTCTGTATATTTATGTTTTGGCACAGAGGATCAAAATGACTGAATAAACCAGCTAATCTTTTTAGGCCATAAAATTTGCATAATCACATTAATTTTCCTTCCATTAGAAAGGTGTCCCATGACTTTTAGTATTTCTCTTCCTCATAGCAATAAAATGCTAGTGTTTATTTAATTAATTGAGATGTTTTAGTGAAAGTTTTTTTTGATTGCCCTTGAAATAGATAATTGTGCATATCTATTATGATTTTAATTTACTATTTTTGATGTGTCTGTGTATATCAAAGGTATGCTTATTGTTTTTAAAATATTGAGTAAAATATCAGATTTTTATTACCAGCTATTTTTGATTTTTATGTGAAGAAGTCAGTTTTTTTTTTTATTTAATGTAATTTTATTTTATTTTATTTTATTTTGAGGGATGGTGAAGTGGTGATGTGTGGCGGCAAAACTCATTGGGTTCTTTTATGGTCAGTAGAAAAACATGAGATCCTTTTCACTGTTTCTCTAGTTGGACAGTTGTCTGCTGTGAGACAATTAGCCTTTCTTCCTAAAGTAGAAAATAGATTGGACCATGTAAGTTTTCTTGATATTGCTTCACTGCTGTTTGTTTATTATTATATTAACTTTAAATTATATTTAATCAGCATTAGTTGTCCCACGTTATGCATAACTTGACCTAGTGCCAAATTGATATTTTGGAGATAAGTTTGCCATCTGATGTATAATGATGTAACCTATCTATAAAAAAATTGAGACTGAACAGGAGTCTATATTTTCATAGTTTTGTTTCAAAGAACTAAACACCAAATGGAATAAGTTCCTAAGAAAATTTTACAAAACACAACCAAGTGACATCAATATAAAAGTCGATGGAATTGGGTATATGAATTTCGCATAATATGACCAACTGCCATGAAATCTTGTCCTTCCTGATGCAAATAAGTACTGCACGTGTTTCACTTGATAGTCATGTTGTTTGAGGTTATGGTTATAATAAGAAGCTGTTATTAGTGTGGGTGGTGTTATATTATTGTTATTTCTTTTACAAATTGGACTTTTAATAGTTTTAAAATGATGCAAAGAATTGCTTTAATATTAAAGCATGCTGAAGAGATAGTTTTTCAGGTAAGTTCTGAACCTTTTTATGCTATATTAGATTTTACTTTTTCTATGTACTCTTTTGTTTAGATACGACTATTCTCTATAAACTGAACATTGTAGACTTTTTAGTCCTAACTCAAGTTCTGTAAATAAAAATTATCACTTTTTTGTTACGCTGAGAATAACAATGCAGTGTTTAGTAGCACGCTAATAGGCACTCAGCAAGTTTTAGAGGTTTGTTACCTGAACTTACAAGCATATTTTATTATTCTCTTTCTTTTATAGGAAGAATGTCCAAATGCTGAGGCAGCCCCAACATTTACAAATGTAAACCTGATGAAAACCGATATGGATCAACTTTCTGAAAATTACACAAATTTAGATCAGATTAAAGACCATCTAGAAATGTTTGATAAGAGCTCTGAATCCGATGAAGAAGTTAAAGAAAGGAATGAAGAAAATATTTCAACTGAGGTAGAAGAGACTCAGAAAATGATTTTAATTACGATAGTGTTGAAATAGAACAGGAGGAACCACTTGGGTCTCAAGGTCATCCAAAAAAGGGTAGGAAAAGAAAGTTTCCTTCACAAAATCGAAATATTAGAAGATTGAAGAATGTTCAAAATAAAACTTACTTCACTCAAAGAGGGAAAGTTAAATTGAAAAAAGAGTTTCGGCAGTTTTTATGCAGATGTGGATGTCTCCACAAAGTTGGTGTAGAGAAAGCAAAAGAGGAGTATGAAAAATTTTATAGTGTAAGTTCTTATGGCGTTCAACATGCTCTCATTTGCATGATGGTGTGTAAGTGTCCAATAAAGAGAAAAAGAGTAAAAAAAAATCTGAAAAAAGGTGTTGGTCTAAGCAGTATAGTGTTAGTGGTGTTGTGCTTTATAAAGCATTTTTCCTACAAACTTTTAGAATTTCAAGCAGAAAGGTAGATTTGGCATTAAAGACTTTAAAAAGACCAGAAAGCATGAAAGACTTGAGGGGAATAGGAGGTGGTAAAAATAAAATCTCAGATGAACGATTTCGAGAAGTAATTGAGCACATTGAAAAATTTCCAAAATACAAATCACATTATGCAAGAGAACAAGCAAATGGCATGTATTTATGGTCGGATGCCACATTGCCCATTATGTATGATTTATACAGACAAGAGACAAAATTTCCAGTGTCGTTTTCAAAGTATAAAAACATATTTTTTACTCATTTTAATCTAAAAAGAAAACTGTCGAAAAGGGATACATGCGATAAACTCAATGTTTTGAAAGTACTGAAACCAATGAGGAACAAAATAAATATAAAATGCAAAAAGAGTGCCATTTGTGTCCAGCTGAAAAGCAAGAAATGTATTAAAAACAGATAGAAAAAGAGCAGCAGAAGATGAAAATCTTGTAGTTTTATGTTTTGATTTACAGACCCCTTCCTGTCCCACACATACCAACTAATGTAATGTTCTAAAAGCACTAGCTTTGGCTATATAATTTGGGAATACACACAGCAAAAAAAAAAAAAAAAAATCAATGTTATGTATAATTGGAAGATTAAGCTGGCCGAGGATCCCAAGAAGGTGGTTCATGTTTATTTAAACATATCACAAAAGACAAACTCTTGTAAGCACTTAATATTGTGGTCAGATAGCTTCAGAAGGCAGAATAGGAACATTAAAATTGTTCCTATTCTGATCCTAATCTTCATAATCTATGGTCCTTCACTTGAAAAAGATTACTTTTTTTTTGACATCTGGACACAGCTTTCTTCCAAATGACAGATTTTTATGCCATTGAGTGTGTTCTAAAATTACAACAAGGATTGTATATCCCAGAAGACTATATCAATGTAATGAAATCCTGCAGAATAAAAAACCCTCTTATTGTTCATAGGATAGAAAAAGAAAATTTTTAAGTTCAGCTATAATAAATTTAGTTTAATCCTTTATCCAAGTGTGAGCAAACAAAGTTTGCACCTGAAAGTATCTTCAGGACTGGGGTAAGGTAGTACAACACCGGGAAACTCATTGCAAAGGTGGATCAAGCTAACATCACTCGTATCTCAGTATCTTGTATAATGCAAAACACATCTCCTTGCGGATATGTATAATGTTATGCATTAAGGGAAGGGCCACTACCCAGACTAGTTTCGACCTTTATTGAGGTCTCTTCAGTGGGAGCCAGGCCCAGAGTTGGAGATACCAGGCAGAAGCATTAGCAAGGTCATCTCTACCTATAGGATTTGCTAATCTATTGTCAATAGAAAAACAGATATATTTAACAACAAAATAAATTGGTTTCAATTTAAAGAAATTGAAATTCAAAAAGAAAGTCCTTATAGAATTTTTGTCAAAAGTAGTTTTGAAGATGAGGCTCAAGAAATAAATCTGGAGAAGAAACGTGGGAGACTATCAGAAACAAAAAAGGATTTTAGTAAGTTACTTCATAATCTATGGCCAGATATTATGTAACCATCTGGCCATAGATTATGAAATTGGAAGACTTGAAAGGAAGGGAAAAGAAATTGGAAGACTTGAAATTTTTATTGAATTTAATTTTAAATGATGCTGAAAAATTTTATAAGAATTTAGTGGGTGATCCTAATATTGAAGAGGATATAGACGGGTTTGACGGACATGTTGATTTTGACATTCAAGAAGACGAATAAGTTTAAAATACTTTTTTTTTTATTTAAGTCATATATTTGCTTCTATTTATGAGTTTTGTATTATTTTTAAAATTTTCTATAAACATTTTCGCTCAAATATTTATTTACCACTAAAGAATTTATTTTACTGCTAAAAAATTTATTTTACCACTAAAAAATTTATTTATTTCCTTTGTTCTTACACACAAGTATTTCTGTTAATATTTTAACTAACAAACCAAAAATTAGTTAACTAACAGTAACTTGATTTTTAATGAGACAGTAAAGTTTAATTTTTTTCCCCAAAACATCAATTTGGTGCTTGGTCAAGTGATGCATAATGCAGGACAATTATTGTGTATAAAAAGCAAAACTCGACCAAGCGACTTTTTTTGATGTAACAGCTAAAGTATTTATTTTGTTGCCTTTGTTCTTACACACAAGCATTTCTGATAATATTTTTAACTAACAAACCAAAAATTAGTTCCAACTAACAGTAACTCGATTTTTAATGAGGCAGTAAAGTTTAAAGCTTTTTTTCTGAAAACATCAATTTGGCACTTGGTCAAGTTATGCATAATGCGGGACAGTTCTTGGATTGTGTTCTCAAAAGATGTAGGATAGAATGTATTAAGATGATGCATTAAGCTGAATGCATTGTTAGTTTCTTTGCAACAGCTTTTTCCCACTTGGCCTGTTATTTGTCATTCTCTCTAATTTTATCACCTCTTACTTTTCTTTCTAAAGTGCTTGTAATTACCTCTACTCATCTGTTTCTGTCTTCTGCTTTTTCTTCCGGATCTTTTGTTCTAATTTTTGGCTTCCAACAGATCACTTTTATTCTGTTGAAAGATATATGCAAGTATACTTGCATATATCTTACCTGGAGCACTAAGTAGATATACCTCTGTAATTCTCACATTCAATTTTATTTCCCTTTTTATATATGGGTACTATGAGAGCTCTACTCCAATCGTCTGTTATTCATCCCTCTGTCCAGGCATTCTGAACTATGCAGTACAGCCACTGTAAGACTTTTATACCACCATACTTCAGCATTTCTGGTCGACTATCATCTACTCCTGCTGCCTTTCCACATTTCAAGCCTTTGATGGCTTTTTCTACTTCAAGTATGGATATGTATTCCTGACTGCATGCCTGGTCAGTGTTTTTTATCACTGTGCTGTCATCACTGCTTGTTTCATTTAGCAGTTTTTTAAAGTAATTACTCCATACTTCTAGGATATCTCCTGTTTTCATGTCACCTTTATCATCTTTAACTTCTTTTACAGCACTCTTTCATCCATTCCTAAGCTTCTTCAACAACCTCCAGAATATTTTGCCACCTTCTTGATATTTATTTTCCATGTTCTTGCTAAAGTCCTCCCATGACTTTTGTTTAGCTAGTTTTACACACTGTTTAGCTTTCTTACATTTGTCTCTATTCTCTAAGAGCACAAGCTGACTTATTTGCCAGGAATTTTTGAAATGCTTTCTTCTTTTCCTTCACTGCCTCTTTAACTTCCTATGTCCACCATGGAGTTCTAATTTTTCTATCCTTGCAGACAACTTCACCACATGTCTCTCTAGCTGAATCAATCAGGGTTTTCTTCAAGGCTTGCTTGCAACTGAATCTCCAAGGTTTGGTTCCTGTTCTCAAACTCTTTCATTTTTCCTTCAATAATCTTTGTGTATTTTAGTCTACAGTTCACATCTGCTCAACTTTTATTCACTTTAAAACTTTCCTACATGTCATTCTTTTCAATATGAAATTCAATTTTATCCTGCTCAATACTAAATAGTGATCACTTCCAATTTCAAATCCTCTGTACACTCTTGTGTCCTGTGCCAGGGAGAAAACATCACTATCAACAATAACGTAGTCAATGAGACTTTTCTTATTCCTTGCCTCTTCTCTCCATGTGAATTTGTGCACATTTTTATGTTGGAACATGATGTTTAGTAATAACCAGTCCATGTCCTGAGTAGAAATCCAACAGGTATTTGCCATTATTATTAGCTTTGCTCTTTTCTCCAACTTTTCCCAAAACATTTTTGTATGTCTGACAGTCACTTCCCACAGAAGGTTCTACAATTAGTAGAACCTTCAATTGAATAAATTCATATGGAATAAGAGAGAAATTAGTCGGAACACTAAATTAGCTGTATACAAGACAGTGTTCAAACCAATTTTAACTTATGGATCTGAGAGCTGGGTCAGAAGTAAAACACTTGACCAAAGACTAGAGACTGCAGATATGAGAGTTCTGAGAAAGATTAGATGTGTGAACAGATGGCATCAATGGCAATATCATATGAAAAACGAGGATATTAGGAAAGAACTTGACAATGTCAGCATTCAGGAATGCGTTAGCAGAGTTAATCTCAGGTGGTATGGTCACTTAAACAGAATGGGCGAAGAAAGATTAGCAAAACAAGTGTTCTCTGCCAGGTCAGCAGGAAAACGACCCAGAGGAAGACCAAGATATAGGTGGATTGATACGGTACAAAGTGCCTTAGACGAGAGAAATTTAAGATCTGGTAATGTTGGAGTCTTGACAAGTAACAGACTGATTTGGAGGAAAATTGTAGATAGGAAGTTAGTAATGATGTAAATTTCTTATGTAGTACTATCATATCCTGTACATGGCAGGAATTTGATGATGATAAAAAAAAATTGGAAATCAACAACTGAGATGGTTTGGCCACACTGTAATCATGGACACAGGTAGACTTCCTAACGTCCTAATCAATACTTTTCCAACTGAAAAAAGAAGACCTGGAAGACCAAGAATTACCTGGCTGAAATTAATAAAGAACATTTTGGGATGCAGAACATATAAGGAACTTTTTCGAACAGCAAGGAGTAAAGAAGACTGGAAGACCTGCTCAAGGGAAGACTCAACCCGTCTTAGACGGAATAGAAGAAGAGAGAGAGAGAGTGCATGTGTGATCTGACCATTGCAATGTACAGAGGCACCACTATTTTCTTATTCTTACTTGTCAATGTACTTCTTATCATAGCAGCAATATGATGTGAAGTCTCAGCAATACTTATGTGTCCTTGGAACTTTAGTCAACTGTCTACCATCATCCCAAGATCCTATATGTCATCCAGTTCATAGCACAGCCCCACCAATACAGTATGCAGCGTTATTTCTCTGCACCCTAATAAAGGATAGCATCTTGCATTTATTAATATTCAAGCTAAACTGCAACCCTACTCATTTGTTTAAGGTAAAAGTCTATTCAAATCTTCTAGTGGAGAATGAACATCACCATCAATATTCCTGATAATTCTACCAAACTTTACATCATCAGCAAGCATTTGAAGATTCCCAATCAATCTACATGAAATATCATTAAATATATTAAACAGCAGGGACCCCAAGAAAAAACCATGAAGCACATCACTGATTACCTTCCTTTTTTGGAGAACTGCTCCAATCATACAACTTGCTAGTATCGTTCAGAAAGCCACTCTTCAATGTAACTGATCTGTTATCCATTTCCATCTTTTGCATATTATACCCCAACTTATCATGTGGTATTCCAAGATGGGTATTTGACTCCATGGTGTCTTGGGTAATAATAATAATAACCTATCAAGTGTCTTTGCAAAGTCCAAGAATATTGTTATATATGAATCTCCCTCAACCAAAACATTTGTCACCTTATCATAAAATATAAGCAGATTGCTAAAACTAGAGCTCCCCTTAAAATACCCATGCTTGGCCATCCTAGCAAATCCTATGTCTATCTGTATATTGCAGATATACAGACTGGTCTATAATTGGAAACATGTTTGTGAAATAGTGCTATTTTGCCTTCTTTCCACTCCTCAGGGAAAGGTAGAAGAATGAAAGATCTTCTACCTTTCATGTTTTGTTTTATATTTCTCCCACACATGAAAGCTAGAAGATCCTATAGCAAACAGATGTTGTGTATGTGTGTGGAAGAGTCAGTAATAGAATAATCTGTTGATATTCTTCTTGAACTGTTGAAGATTGTAGTCCTTTGGTAATGTTTCATGGGGGAGGATGTTCCAGAGAATTGAGGTGAAAGGAATGAAACATGACTGGAAATAGCAGTTCAGTAAGTATGCATTTCAACTGTAAAGGGATTTTGAGTAGCAGTAGCACAAGTTCCCATGGATCTATCAGAAATGGAAGGCATAATAGGTGCTAGTTCTGCTGAACAATGGCCAGGGAAATATCTGTAGAAGAGAGAGAGATAGTGCAGAAGGTGATCTTATATGGGAAAGTGGCTGAAGAGAGTCTGTAAGGGAAGTGTCATTTATTGTTACTAAGTTTTACTTATACCAATTACTTTTAGGCATGTTGATTCAATCAATGCCTAAGTTTATATTACCTAAATACCTAAGACCCTACTAAAAATTCTTGATGCTGTTCAGAAAAGGGCAGCATCAAGAATTTTTAGTAAGGTCTTAGGTACATCACCTTATACCTGAGAGTAGTATCCCAGTGTTGGTCGGATTTGGAATTTATACAGAGTAAGTAACTGCTCAGCAGAGAGGTACCATCTTGAGCAGATAAGGATGCAAAGTTTTTTTTTTTGGATGCTAATGATGCTATAGAAGTTATGTGATTATGCCAGGAAAGTCTGAGAAGAAATAGAGATTTGGTCCTGACTCTTGAGCTGAGCATTATCAAAATAATGAGTGGAGTGTGCTATCATCAGTAAAACTTTGAATAGGATTTGCAGTTAATGAGAGCAGGCCATTTATATAAATCAGGAAGAGGGTGGGTAAAGTGACAGAGCCCTGAGGGACTCTGGCATCGACAGGAAAGTGAGAGAGAGAGAGAGAACACCATCCATCATTACATGTAGTAATCAGTCTCAGAGAAAACTGGAGGTCAATTTACACAAGGATGAAGGCAGTCCAAATGATGGTAATTTATTGAGATGGTAACTTGTTTCTTCTTTCTTCCCTCAATACCAGACCCTATCAAAAGCCTTGGAGATGTCAAGAGCAACAGCTCAAATTTTTCAAAACCTTTCCACGGAATGGGTCCAAATGTGAGTGGCATAGACCAGGAGATCTCCTGTGGTTATAGAGTTATGATATCTATACTGGTAATCACTAATTAGTTGACTGTTGATAACATTCTCCATTACTTTACACAAAATTGATGTGAGAGCAATAGTTTGATAGCTTGATGGTAAACATTTATCTTCATGGGAACTGGTTGTATATGAGCTTTCTTCCATGCTGAAGAGTAGATTCCAGCTAAGTACAATTTAGTGAATAGATGATAGAGAGCAGGTGTTAGTTCAGGAACACATCTCTTGAGCACACTGGGTGGAATTTTATCAGGACCAGCGGTTTTTGTGGTATCCAAGTTATTCAAGATTCTTCTGATGTCTTTCTGGTGGAAGGTCACAGGTGTAGGCAAGGAAGGAGGTAATTTGTCATGTCATCTATGTAGGAGTTGGAAGAGAAGAATGAAGCCAGGACATCAGTCTTGTCTTTGGGTGATGTTACAATTCAGGTGAGATAGAGGAGATAGCACAGATTTACAAAAGTTGTGCCAATGACTTTGGCGAGGGACCCGAAGGTGTGACTGCCAGTGGCACAAGCAGCAAGTTTTCTACATTTATCCCCATTGAATTTAGACTTTGCTCTTTTAATGTGGTTTTACAAGGGTTGTGGGCAACTGTGTATGCTGAATGAAGCTGGTGTGTTGGTCTCGAGCCACTTGTGAAAGGCTGTTTACTTTTCTGGGACAGCCCTGACACACTTTTTTTTTTTGGAGAACTATGGTTTAGATATAGGTTGAGGAATTTGAACAGAGTGAGGAATGAAAGTTTCCATTCCAATATGGATTATTTCTGTAACAAGATCACAACTGGTATCTAGATCTGAAGAATGAAAACAACAGTCTGACCATGGAAAAGAAGAGTAATGGTCACACAAGTCCTCCCACTTGGTTTTTTTGTATTGCCAGAGCATGTGAGGTTGTGAATGGTTAAGAAAAGGATGTTCCACCAGAAATTGAACTTGGATGAGATTGTGGTCTGAATTGTCAGGAGGAGCAGTCACCTGAACAGATTACCTGGAAGGAGAACTGGTTAAGAAAAGATCTAGAATGTTGGATGAGTGAAGAGTATTGTTGAGAATTCTGGTAAGGAGATGAATAATTTGTTTTAAGTCATTACTTTCAGCAAAAATCTTTGCCTCTCTTCCAACTTGGTTAATGAAATTAAAAAAAAAAGGAGCCAGTTAGCATTGTGGACATTTGAAATCACAAGAAGGATGACTTCCCTGTTTGGAAATTTTGAATGAATGAAATCAAGCTTTGAAGATAAGAAGTCAATCAGAATGATTTTCAGAATTGGGAGAACAATATGGCAAAGAAATTTTAAGCCACAAGGTAGTCAAAAAGTTGAGATTCTATATTAGGCATCCTTTGGCAAGGAAAATTCGTAAGCAGGACATACTGCTTCGGCCAATAGTTGAAAATATCAACAGTCTCCAGTTATTTTTTAGCCATGAAATTACCATTGACACTCAAGGTGTTGGTGGGTCATCCCCCCCCCCCCATATAAAAATGCACAGTTGGTAAACAAAATTAAAAACATCACACTTAATAATAGTCAATTTTGACGTATCTGCCCTTTTCACAAATATCCCTATCAATAAAATTCTTCTTTTACAGGACAAATTACTGACATATCATGGCACTTTCTGCCCATGTACTACGTTCTAGTTATTTTGTGAGGCAATATACTTTTTACTTGCAAAAAAGACAGCCATGGGCTCTCTGCTAACTTTTATATGGAAGCTTTTGAACAATGTGCTCTAGATTCCTTTACTTTATAAACCCAAAGTTTGGCTTAGGTTCATTGATGATGTTTTCATTATCTGGCTCCATGGCCTGCAGACTTTAGACACCTTCCTCAGTCACCTGAACAAACAACACAAACACATACTATTAAAATAGAAATACAGAACACTCATCAATTTCTAGAAAAATTTGACATGTATCTTCTTTCTGGCAGTCTTTTCTTCATTGTTTACCACAATCCTACGCATTCTGGCCAACACAACAAAATAAACTAGGTGTCATTAACGCCCTTAAAAACAGAGCTTTAAAGATTTACTCCATTGACTAAGCATTTAAGCATGAATTGAAAATGATCAGCAAAAATATTACCAACAGAATTCTTCACAAGACTGTACATAATTATAAAAATAAACTACTGACACTGAATCTTGTGGTGAATATACCCTGATGCATACCTTTTTGTTACCTATGTAATAAATTTTGATAAATATTTTCAAAACATTGGTCTTAAACGTTATGCATTATTGTAAAACACAATTAAAATTTTTTAAACACATTTAAATGTTTTTCTTTTAATTATAATTGGTTTCATAATGTTTAGGTATAAAACGTCTGGGACTTGGACAAGAGTACAAATTTTTGTAGAATTTCATGTAACCGCTGAGAATCTGGAGATCTGAGGCTCTTGAGTAGTCTCACAGCTCTATGATTACCTCATTTAACAATTTTTCAAAATGATTGTCACACATACAGAATATCCTTTTTATGTCGCATCAATTTCTGATTCCTTTTGTGATACTTTTTTATTTCCATTTCTAAACCTCTAGAACATTTTGCTTACTTCATGCTATTTATCTTCTATATTCTTCCAAAAGCCTTCCCATTACTCTTGTTTAGCTTTTACAAATAGCCTACATTTTTTTCTTCCTGTATTCTCTAAGGATCTATGATAACTTACTAACCAAGAACTTTGTGTGATTTTCATGGACAACTCCTATAACTTCTTGCATACATCATGGAATTCTGACTTGTCTTTCCTTGCTGACAACACTGCATGCTTTTCTAGCTGAATTTATGAGTAGGTTTTTGATTTTGATTGATTTTAAAATGTTCTTATACATTTTCAGTGTTTTACTCTTTTTTTTTTTTTTTTTCCGTGCTCAAAAATAGTGTAATTTTATTTTTTTTGAAGACCATCTGTGTACTCTTTCCTGTATCAGGTTAAAGTGATCACTTCAAAGTAATCAGTAAAATTGTTTTGTTATGTGTTCTTCCTCTTGCATTTATGCATAGACGTTACATTGCTCAGTTTCCCCTTTTGAAAATTGTCACTATTCAGAAACTGCCATAGGTATATAAAGTTTTCCAGTTGCTACACTACATAATTCAAAGGGCCTGGTCAGAAGGTCAAATTCCCAATGATTGAAGTAGAGCTCTCATGGTGAGAGCTCTACTTAGAACACTTAGTAGAGAAATTTCTCTACTAAGTAAGATTTATGTAAGCATACTTGAAAAGAGGTTGAGAAAGATTGTGGAAGAGAAACCTGGAGAACAAGTTGCGGTCAGGTCAAATAGAGGATGTCAAGATCAGATTTTCACTTTGAGACAAATAGTTGACAAATTGTGGGAATATGACAAGGATCTGTACTTAAGTTTTCTAGAGCTGGAAAAGTCATATGAAAAGGTGCCTAGGGAAAAGCTTTTCAAAACCCTACAATTATATGGGGCGAATGGAACATTATACAGAGCAGTACATAGTCTATATTTAAGTTGTCACTCAGCAGTAATTGAATTGAAGTAAATTGATGTAAAATTAGGGGTAAGACAAGGATGCACATTATCTCGAATCTTATTTATCATCTATATGGATCACATTATAAAAGAAAGTGGCATCAAGCCTGATATTAGAATTGGAGATGTCAAACTTAGCTCTTTGCTTTATGCAGATGATGTTGTATTTCTAATCACATCTAGTACAAGCTTCTAGGATTGACTAAGTTGAATAAGGGCTGTAACAAATTTGGCATAAGAATCAGCCATAAAAAGACCAAAACTATGAAAATAGGCAGGAGCATAGTAAACTTCAGCTGTATTCCGAATCAAGATCCTATAGAACAAGTAAAATATTTCAGCTATTTAGGCACAGTTTTTAGTGAAGATTATTATTATGTGACACCTCCAGGGAGTTCCAAGACTCATCGAGGGAGAGTGTGCCAACAGCATCGAATGATTGATCTTCTACCAACTACTAACCATGCTCAAACTTGCTTAACTTTTTTGTGTCAACCATTAGTAGCAGAGGTTCTACCAATCGACCTACCAGCAGGCAAGATGGTAGGTTAAATCTGGAAATAGACAACAGAATAAGCAAAGCTGGTATGGTGGGCAGCCAGCTGAATAAACTTATATGGAATAAGAGAAATTAGCCAAAACACCAAACTAGCAGTATACAAAACAGCATTTAAATCAGTTTTAAGTTTTGGATCTGAGAGTTGGGTTAGAAATAAAGCACTTGATCAAGAACTAGAGACCACAGGGTTCTGAGAAAAATTATGGGATTGAATTGATAGCATCAATGACAGAACCATATTAAAAATGAAGATATTAGAAAGGAACTGGACATTATTAGTATTCAATCATTATTAGAATGGGTGAAGAGAGGTTAGCAAAACAGATCACTATCACATTTTTAAAAAGTGATGGAGACACTTATTATTTTGAACTGGCATAATTAGCTTTGGGCATCAATGTTGCACAGAGTGCAAAATAAAGTAAATATTCTTGTTTTTGTTATAGGTTCTGGTATTGCTAAGTCAAGAAGGTGGAATGCATCTTTATTTTGTGGAAGAAGCAGAATATGTTTCAGGAATAATCGATGAGAAATATGATTTACTGGCCACATCAAATAACAGTACTATTGTAGTTGCTCTTACAGCAAGAGGAGTGGTAAAAATCTATGATTTCAGAATGAGATTTATGACGTCTGAAGAGGTAATTTTGTTCTCTTTCTTTGTTATTTCTAACTTTATAGTAAATTATTATTCATTAAGGAAAAACTTGACACAGAGTAGTGTGTTTGAAATTGATTTCAAAGTAACATAAACATAATTACTCAGTATTTTGACTTTCTCATGTGGAGTACTTTCATACAGAATACAAGCCATGCTACATCCTTGATCTTTTCTTTCCGAGACAAACCTCCGCCAAAAAAAAAAGTAAATAAAAAATAAAATAAATATTACACTCACAAACACACTTCTTGGAAAGAAGTCGACTGACACACCCATGGGCAAAGTGCATCATGCCATTTAACGAATCATGTGTTTGTTGCCAGTATAAATTGGAGGAATGTGATACTCCCAAGTCACTGCATCTGTGTCCTGGTGAAATGACTGTGAGAATGGAACAGAAAGTTTGAAAGAGGTAATTTTGTATTTTTCAATAATGATACTATATTGAGATGGAAGTTCAGGGAGTCAACTGTAAGTGCTACCTGCAGTAGACAACTTGCCATACTCACCAAATGTGATTGTAGGGTGCTATGAAGGATAATATATAAAAACTACCATTTGTTGGCTGACATATTGAATGCAGAGATCTGGGCACCGACTGGAACACAGATCGGCACAAAAACATGCAGAACTGAGGCTCACACCATGGATTTCCATAGTAGCACCACAATATGCAAGTGCCACATTACCTGAACCAACATGCAGCATTGTCTTCAGTAGTGCAAAAGAGTGTGTACTGTGGGACATGGAAGCTAAAAAAGCTGTGTTATGGAGTGGCAAATCATGTTACACGCTCTACTGAGCAGATGGAATGAAAGGGTGTGGTGGATGCCTGGTGAATATCTCTTACCAGAGTCTTAACCTCAATTATGAAATTCAGAGGTGGTGATGTGATGGTATGGTCCTGTTTTTCCTGGTTTGGCCTCAGACCTCTGTTTGTGGTACCAAGAACATTGAGTTGGTTGAGGTCGAGGACATCTGCCCCACAAGATCTCATTATGTCTACAGGTCTATAGGAAGAAGGGGCTAAAATTTCCATTGATCACTATCATACTAGAAAGTATGCTCCATAGGATTGCTGCAGCTATCACAGTGAAAGGAGTTTCTATATCTTATTAAGTCATAGACTTAATAAGATATTGTCTGTTTATGACTGTTTATTTCTCACACTACGGTGTCTGCTGACTTCTTTCCAGGCGTGTGTGTGTGTGTGTGTGTGTGTGTGTGTGTGTGTGTGTGTGTGTGTGTGTGTGTGTGTGTGTGTGCATACAGCTCTGAATCAAAAAATTAGAATAATCAAAGAAAATGTGTTGAATGAAAATAATTATTACTATTGTAAATATGAATTAGCATCATCTAAATCTATGTAATAGTTGAGAAATCGTGGGAATATGACAAGGATATCTGACCTTAAGTTTTGTAGATCTGGAGACTCATACAACAAGATGTCCAGAGAAAAGTTTTCAGAGCACTACAATTATATGGGGCACATGGAACATTATACAGAGCAATACATTATCAATATTTAAGTTGTCAGCAGTTAGAATTTGAAGTAAATACAGGAAGATGGTTTGATGTAAAATCAGAGGTAAGACAAGGATGCACATTATCTTGAATCTTATTTATCATCTATATGGATCACATTATGAAAGAAAGCAGCATCAGCCTGATATTAGAATTGGAGATGTCAAGTTATTTCAGATATATAGGCTCAGGTTTTAATGAATATGGCAGGTTAAATCTGGTAATAGAAAACAGAATAAGCAAACTGGTATGGTGGGTAGCCAGCTGAGTAAATTTATAAGGAATGAATAAAAATGACATTGGCCAAAACACCAAACTGGTAGTATACAAGATACTGTTTAAACCAGTTTTACGTTATCGATCTGAGAGTTGAAACAGAAATAAAGCACTTTATCAAAGACCCAAATGTGAGGGTTTTGAGAAAAATTAGGGGAGTGAACCAATGGCATCAATGGCAGAATCATATTAAAAATGAAGATATTAGAAAGGAACTTGACATTATGGGGAGCATTCAAGCATGTGTCAGCATAGCTAATCTAAAGGTGTGGCCAGTTAAATAGAATGGGTGAGGAAAGGTTAGCAAAACAGGTGTTTTATGCCAAGATGACACAGAGGAAAGAGACGCAGAGTAAGACCAAGGTGTAGATGGATTGATTTGGTCAGAAGTGCCTTAGAAGCACAAAATGTTAGATATGTCTATATTAGATTGCTCACAATAGATTGATTTGGAGGAAAATTTTTGATAGCAGATTAATAATATTGAAACCTAATCATCATGTGATACTGTCATAGTAACCTAAACACCCCTTGGGATACATATCAGGAAATTGATGATGATTATGGATCTGAGTGGCTATCCAGCTTGAATTCTGGATATAATTTATTCTGATGCTCAGTTTCCTGGTGTTCCTTTTATACTGGCTTTTTGATGATGTATTAATTCTTTCTTTTTACTTTTTGCATCCAGTCCATTTGTTGAAATTTTTCTGCAGTTTCCTAAAAGAAGTATGTCATCAATAAATTGTAGGTGATTTAGTTCTCCATTTACAATTATTTGTCTATTTTTCCAATCCAGGTTTTTAAAAATTTCTTCTAGGGCTGGTGTAAATAATTTAAGTGAAATGGCATTTTCCTGTCTCTTTTTTTTTTTTTTTTTACAGGAAATCTCATATTTGTTACTGATTTTTTATATATGCAGTTGAATTTATATATATATATATATATATGTCTGTGGCTAAATATATTAATGAAATTTTTTTCTATAATTTCTTGATTTTTACTGGCTTCTAAAATAGCTAATGTTGAGATTGAATGAAATCCCTTTTCAAAAGTGATAAATATCAGACCTAAGGGTTTTTTTAGTATTCATTTGTCTTTTCAGTTATTTGTCCTATTATATATATATATATATATATATATGATCAATAGTGCTGTAATTTTTTCTTAATCCTACTTGTTCTCTTGATTGGAAAAAATCTAGATTGTTTTGTATTCTGCTAATTTGTAAAAATTTTGTATATCAACAATAATTGAAAGAAGACAGAGAGGGCAGTAATTTTTAATATCTTCTCTGTCTCCCTTTTTAAAAACTATGATAAGGATATCATTATTCTAACTCATTAGTATTCTCTTCTGTATAAATTTTACTTAACATAGTCATTATTAGTTCATTACCTGCTTTTAGAACTTCTGTTGGTGATTCACCTTCACCTGGTGTTTTTCCATTATTCATGCTACCCATTGCATACTGAACTTCTTTTAAAAATCAGGGCATATTTCTAATAGTTTTGCAAAGTCCATCAATATCATGGTATAGTCATTTACCTTATTTAATTCTGCTGTCACTATATTATAAATTGTGAATAAATTACTAAGGACCTACCTTTTTACAAAGGTATGCTGCCCTCATAATGTATCGTATTATTATCCACTATTACTGGATTTTACCTTTAATTAACTTTTCCAGTGCTTTGACTGCCACTCCAGAGATACTAATTGGTCTATAATTGGTTGCTTCTGTCTTGGAGTGCCACATTTTTGTAATTGTACTATCTTACCCTCCTTTCACTCCCTTGAAACCTTGCTAGAGCTGATACTTTGATTGAACAACTTCATCAGAGGCACTGCCAGTTTTCTTGTACATTCCTGAAGCACACACATGCTGGAATATTTTCCACTCCCGCTACTCTATTCACATTAATATTTTTCAGTATATTGAGTATCTCCAGTTCATTTACCTCAAATCAATCTCTCTCTCACTTCAACAAAACCTGAACAATACTCTCTTGTAAAGTGATCAATTAGTGACTCAACTTTATTTTTTTTATATCTTTAATAAGTGCTGTATCTTTAATTAATATCTTTATTTCTTTAATAAGTCTATAATTGGTCTATTATAGACCCAGGGGAAGGGGGTGGTCTATAATAGTTATTAAAGTTATCCTTCCTTAGTATGGTATAGTGAACAAATTCTTTTGGATTTACTTTGACCTGCTTAGCTAATTTTCTCTTATAATTTGATTTAGCCTTCCATACCATACTAGTCATCCTTCTTGCCTGGGCTTTGTATTGTTAATGAGAATGCTAATCACCTTTTCTTTATATTCCATCCATAATATATATTTTTTTTTTTTTTTGCCAGCTCCTGCTTTTTATCTCTACTCATCCACTTTATTCCCACTTGGTTTATCCTCAAACTGTGGGTATGCATCTGATACTGCTTCTCTGAAACAATCTCTAATCATTTCCCATACATTGCTAACATTCTTTCCTTGTAGCATGGTACTGCTGCAAGCTACTTTCCAAATTTGTCCTAATCATAATCACCAGCTTTGCAGTTCTACATAAATGCGTTCTTGATTGAGAATTACACTTGTTGAGCAACATCCCAAAACAAGACTGCATGGTCACTTTCCCCAGTTGGAGGCAGTGTCTTTTACTTTGGTTATGGATACATCTTCTGATGCTGTTACCAGATCCAGCAATCTTCCACACCTGGTCCCTTTCATGACATGCTATTTGAGGTAATTATCTTAGTAACTATATAAATTCCACTTTGCCATGTACTTCCTTTCCTCCCTCCAGTCATGTCCCCATAGTTGAATATCCTCATAATAATTATTCAGCCTGTGCTCATGTTAATCTACCAGTGCATCGCATCCACTACTTTCTGCAGAAAGTAGTGGATTCATGGTCTGCCAGACCTGACTTGCCATTTTTGGCACACTTTCCCACCACTATCGCTTTCAAACCAAATTCTATCTGCCTTTGGTAATGCATATATTTTGCAGACATTGCACTGCACGAAGTACCTTTGGCTAGATTCTTTAAATAATAATGCATTGGATGCCATTGTTCTGCTTCGTATCGGGTCTATGCTACCTAACTTACCATGCAAAAGACTAAATTAACAATATTTAAAACAAAACTTTTAACTTAAAACTAATTAACTCAACAATACAGTCTAACTCTGATACAGTTTTTTAACTGAAAACACTATTTTTTTAAAACTAAACAACTTAGCTTTCGGAGCTCTCCAAGCATAATTGTACCATGATTTGCCATCTGGCGTTCATCCAAGGCAGAATATACAGCTAAAGTTCAATGTTGAAAGCTACTCTAAGGCCTCCGTTGACACCTCATGTATCTCCTGCAGGTTGTTGTGTTGTTGTGGTAGAGTATGGGTGCAGTCATAGTAAGGGCTATTTGCCATATTCCATTTATGTAGTAGATAGCCACATCTGCCCTGATTCACCCAGATTCTGCTGATAGTAGTCCATAGCCTTCTAGGAAGGGTGAAGCCAGCTGGCAGCTGCAGGGGTCTTTCACACAAGAGTCATTTTTTGGCAAGTTCATAGCCCATTGTTGGTTCCATATGTTGTACGTTGAAGGTGCTGGACCAGAAAAGGCTCTGGTTATGTCCCAAAATGGGTACCTTGACTTCAGCCGGGTGTAGAGGCAGTAGGAAGTTATTTGTGATTTTCTCCAGTTCTTTTAGTGAAGCCTGCCATCTTTGTATATTTGGTGGGGCTGTGTTGGAAAGCACTGGTAGCCATGGCAGAGGGGGTGGATTTCAGGGTTCCACTAATCATGCGCATGGTTATGTTCAGTTGGGAGTCGACAATTTTTGTGGGAGCATGTCTTTCCCAGACTGGTGTGCAGTATTCTGCAGAGTGAACAAGAGCCAGGCCTGAGATCCTAAGTACCTCAGCTCTGCAACCCCAGCTACTTCTACTTAGTCTTGAGATGATGTTGTTTCTGGTTTTTACTTTGCTTTTTTACTTTACAGATGTAATTTTTCTTTCCTGGTCAAACTTCTATCCAGGTTCATTCCCAGGTATTGTGGGTGAGTATCGGATCATGCTTGACTAGGCTACCACAGAAAATTAGGTTGAGTTGGTGGTTTGCCTTCTTGTTGTTAAGATAGAAAGGTGTGGAAACTTTTGGTGGGGTTTGGCTTTAGATGCCACTGCTTGAAATATTTCCCAAGAATCTCCAGATCTGTGTTTAGGATAGCCTCCAGGGAATTGAAAGAAGGCAATTGGTAGAGTATTGCCATGTTACCTGCATACATATATTTGCTTGATCTTGTTGAGGGAATGTCCGAGATATAGATGCTAAAGAGAGTTGGAGTGAAAACAGATCCCTGGGGCAAGCCATTCTGAAGGAATCTGGTTGTGCTCTTCCTTCCTCCAATATGGATCAGAATTTTTCTGTTGTGATCATGAACTCTAAAAAATGTAAGGTTATTTTACATTTTTTAATGAAACTGAGTTAAACTGAAACCGAGAGCAATCCTCTGATCTAGATTGTATCATAGGCCGATGTCAAGTCAATGAAGACAGCTCCAGAATCTTATTTCTTTTGGAAGCTTGTCTCAATTTGAGTTGTTAAAGCCAAGACTTAAATCACAGCAGTTTCTGCTAGGCCTAAAGCCACCTTGCTCTATATGGAGAGCCATCTTGATGAGCAGGAAAATTCTTTTCAGGAGCTTGTGGGTTGAGCATAGAAGGACAATTGGGTGAAGTTTTCCACCGGAGCTGGGATCTTTCTCTGACTTGGGAACTGCAATTATTTTTGATTCTTGCCAGGGGGCTGGTAGTTCTCCAGTAGAGATGATAGTGGAGGACAGAACTGACAGCCATGGCTTTCCACGCTGGCTAAGGTGCTTAAGAAACTCGGGGAGGAGGCCATCAACTCCAGTAGCCTTGCCATTCTTGGCAAGTGATAGAGCTTCCTGGATTTCCTCTGTTGTGACTGTGCTACAGAGGTCTGAAGTTTCAGAACATGAAACTAAGTTGTGTCTCAGAGTAGTTTGCATGTCCTTCTTTATGGAGGTCTTTGGATTGATCTTAGATGCTGAAAATGAACGGGATGTAACTTGGTCTGGGGTCACTTCTGGAACTTTTTTCTAATTACTTTTGAAAGACAAATAAAACAAGCAGTAATTGAACAGTGGTAGACAATATTTGAAAGGAATGCAAGCAGGGATTTAATATCAATACTTGAGGTAGAAAACCTATCAAAAGACTGAAATGTGGAAAGTTCTACAGTAGCTACACTGTATAATTTAGTAGGTCTGTTCAGAAGGTTGAATTTCAGATAATTGGAGTTGTGCTTTCCATAGTTCCTAATCTGTAAAAAGAGACATAAAACTGAATGTGAGAATTATTGATAAATATTTCTACTGAGTGTTGCAAGTAAGATTTATGCAAGCATACTTGAGAAGAGGCTACGAAAAATTGTGGAGGAGAAACTTTGAGAAGAACAAGCTGTGTTCTGGCCCAAGAGAGTTGTCAAAATCAAATTTCACTTTATGACAAATAGTTGAGAAATCATTGGAATATAACAAAGATCTGAATATAAGATTTGTAGATCTACAAAAAACATACAGCAATTTGCCAAGAGAGAGATAAGCTGTTCAAACTACTATAATTACATGGGGTAAATGGAACATTATACCGAGCAATACATAATCTATATTTAAGTTGTAAGTTGGAATTGAAAGACAGCTTATGCAAGGTGGTTTGTAATGTATATATACAAGGATGCACTCTATCTACATTCTTATTTATCATCATATTGCTCACATTATGAAAGAAAGTATTATCAGTTTAATTTTTCACATTATTATAATAACATTATTATTATTGTCACGAAAATAATAATAATGTAAATGATAATGTCACGAAATAATGTAAATAATAATGTCAGGAAAATAATAATAATTTAAATAATAATAATAATAATAATAATGTGAGCCATAAACATCAGTTTAATGTTAGAATTGGAGATATCAAATTTAGCTCTCTGCTTTATGCAAGATCCAACACAAGTCTGCAAGATTCTCTAACTAAATTGAATTACAGCTGTAATAGATTTGGCATGAAAATTGATAAAACATTGAAAACTTCAAACATTTTTTAATAAAACATGGAAAAACTTCAATTGGATTTTCAGTTGAGAACCTAAAGAACACATATGACACAGTTTTTTTTTTTAGTGAAATAAACAACAGACTAAGCAAAACTGGTATGGTAGGGTGTAACTAAATAAATTTATTTTCAATAAAAGAGAAATTAGTCCAACACTAAAGTAGTTATTGTCAAAAACCAGTTTTAACATATGGATCTAAGAGCTGGGTTAGAAATTAAACATTTGATCAACGACTAGAGATCACAGACAAGAAGCATTCTGAGAAAGAATAGAGGAATATATATATATATTGGCAGTATTGTATTAAAAATGAGGATATTAAAAAAGAACTTGATATTGTTAGCATTCAGTAATGTGAACAGAGCTAATCTGTACACTTCCCTAGCCTAATCTTTTTTCAGATTAATTTCCACTTAAACAGAATGGGAGAGGAGAGATTTGCAAAACCACTCTTTCATGCTAAGATGGTAGAAAAAAGAACTAGAGGAAGACCAAGATTTAGGTGGATTGATGCAACTAGAACTTCCCTATAGGAGAGAAATATAAGAACCGACAATGTTGGAGTGCTGACAAGTGATAAGACCAGTTTTGAGGAAAATTGTTAATACAAGATTAGTAATAATGTAAACATAACTGCATAGTACTCTCATAGTATCCTGTATACTCCTTGAGGATACATATTAAGAAATTGTTGCAAATTGATTTATAACGGATTCATTCCTTGAAGATGGAATGAATTTTCCTTCCAGAAAACTTGGGTTTTTCATCTCACTTTTTAAACCAACCCATAGGTAGCAAAGTCAGGTTTGCAGGATTTTTTTGGCTGACAGAAGACTTTGTAGTCATTTATATTTCTCTGTTACTTTATTTTTGTCTGTAAAATATTGGCCAAAAAACATTTAGCCAATGAGGATGGCTCTGTCACTTCTATTCTACATTGTTACAGCTCTAGCCATGTAAATCTGACAATACCATTCTCCATATTAGACTGTCATTCCGCAATCTACTTCATTGAGCCTGATTATCATGTGAAAATTTCCACCAAAAAGGATATGCACTGGCTGTTCAAAGTATTCATCCAAGTTAAAATTGAAAATTTTAATTTGGATGAATACATGTTCTTCAGAATTCAATTACTATGAAACATACAAATGCTGAATTGTGTGCTAACAGGTACACTTCATCAGAAGTGTACTTATAAGACGAAATAACCAGAGATATAAATACATCATCACAGCAAAGGATGAAAAATTAAAATAAGGAGTGAATGCATAAAGCAAGCATACTAGCTGGTATTGTTACTACAGGTACACCACTAATTTTCCAGCACCTTTAGTTCTAGAGCCTTGCTGGATTAGCTATTTTTCTGGACCAACAGAGGTTACATAATAATAATTCATCAGTACATCTCTGAGTCACAAATTAAAGCTTGTGCATGTTTCTAAAGCAGTATGCTCATCATCACAGTCCTGATAATATACCCTCAGTTACATCATTACAAACTTTCTATCAACAATTTTCCTACAGATTAGCCTTATCTTTCATCATCATCATCATCATCATCATCGAATTCCTGCCATGTACCCTCAAGGGGTATTCAGGATATGACAGTACTACGTGAAAAATTTACATCATTACTAACTTCCTATCTACAATTTTACTCAAAATCGGTCTGTTACCTGTCAACACTCCAACATTATCAGATCTTATAAAGTGCATAAGGCACTTTTTACCGTATCAATCCACTAATATCTTGGTCTTCCTCTAGGTCTTTTTCCTGCCAACTGCAGAGAACACTTGTTTTGCTAATCTATCCTCACCCATACCACCTGAGATTAGCTCTGCTAACACATTCCTGGATGCTGACAATGTCAAGTTCTATCCTAATATTCTCATTTTTAATATATTATTGCCATTGATACCAATTCCATATGAATTTATTCAATTGACTTCCCACCATACCAGCTTTGCTGATTCTGTTGTCTATTTCTATATTTAATTTACCATCTTCACTAAAAATCGTGCCTAAGTAGCTGAAATGTTTTACTTGTTCCACAGGTTCTCCATTCACAACACAGTTGACATTTTCAGTGATTCTGCCTATTTTCATTGTCTTTGTCTTTTTATTGCTGACAATCATACCATATCTATTACAACAGCTATTCAATTTAGTAAGAGAATCTTGCAGACTTGTAGTGGATTTATTTAGAAGTATAACATCGTCCGCATAAAGCAAAGCGCTGATAACATCTCCAATTTTGATATCAGGTTTAATACCTTCCTTCATAATATGATCCATATAGATATTGAATAACAGAAGGAATAATGTACATCCTTGTCTGACACCAGATTTAACATTAAACCATCTTCCTGTACTTCCTTCTGTTCTAACTGCTGATTTACAACTCAAATAAAGACTAAGTATTAGATATAATGGCAGCTGTCTTGGCATCATATGACAAGGTGTCTTGGCACATTATCATATGCCTTTTCCTGATCTACAAAACTTAAATACAGATCTTTGTTATATTCCCATGATTTTTCCACTATTTGTCGTAAAGTAAAGATCTGATCCTGACAGCCTCTATTTGGCCTGAATCCAGCTTGTTCTTCACCAAGCGTTTCTTCCACAATTCTTCTCAACCGTTTCTCAAGTATACTTGCATAAATCTTACCTGAAACACTCAGTAGGAAAATACCTCTGTAATTCTCACATTCATTTCCATTTTTTTTTTCCATTTCCATTTTTTATTTCCATTTTTATATATCAGAGCTCTACTCCAATCATCAGAAATTCATCTCTCTGTCCAGGCCTTCTGAACTATGCAGTGCAACCACTGTAAGACTTTTATACCTCCATACATATTTCTGGTCGAATATCATTTACTCCTGCTGCCTTTCCACATTTCAAGCCTTTGATGGCTTTTTCTACTTCAAGTATGGATATGTATTCCTGACTGCATTCCTGGTCAGTGTTTTTTACCACTGTGCTGTCATCATTGCTTGTTTCATTTAGCAATTTTTCGAAGTAATTACTCCATACTTCAAGGATATCTTTTTCTCCAGTTTCATGCCACCTTTATCATCTCTAATTCCTTTTACAACACTCTTTCCTCCATTTTTGAGCTTCTTCAACAACCTCCAGAATATCTTGCCACCTTCTTGATATTTATTTTCCATGTTCTTACCAAGGTCTTTCCATGAATTTTGTTTAACTAATTTTACACCGTGTTTAGCTTTCTTACATTTGTCTCTGTATTCTCTAAGAGCAAAAGCTGACTTATTTGCCAGGAACTTTGGATATGCTTTCTTCTTTTACTTCACTGCCTCTTTAACTTCCTGTGTCCAGCATGGAGTTCTGATTTTTCTGTCCTTGAAGACAACCACACCACATGCCTCTCTGGCTGAATCAATCAGGGTTTTCTTCAAGACTTGAAACTGAATCTCCAAGGTTTGGTTCCTGTTCTGAAACTCCTTCATTTTTTTTCAATAATCTTTGTGTATTTGAGTCTACAGTTCACATCTGAGAGCTGCTCAACTTTTATTTACTTTAAAACTTTCTTACATTGTAATTCTTTTTAATATGAAATTCAGTTTTATCCTGCTCAATACTAAATAGTGATCACTTCCAATTTCAAATCCTCTGTACACTCTGGTGTCCTGCACCAGGGAGAAAACATCACTATCAACAATAACATAGTCAATGAGATTTTCTTATTCCTTGCCTCTTCTTTCCATGTGAATTTGTGCACATTTTTATGTTGTAACATGGTGTTAGTAATAACCAGTCTATGTGCTGAGCAGAAATCCAACAGGTATTGCCATTATTATTAACTTTGCTCTTTTCTCCAAATTTTCCCAAAATATTTTTGCATGTCTGACAATCATTTCCTACCCTACTATTTAGATCCCCAACAAGGACCAACTTTTCCTTTTTCATTGTGTCAGTTGCTTTCTCTAAAGCCTCAAAAAATTCCTCCACTTTTACCTTAGTAGAATCTTCTGTGGGACCATAGACACAAATAAGTGTCAATGTCCAGTTCCCCATTCTGATATTTGCCCACATCACTGTACTTGAGACTGCCTGCCATTCAAGAAGATTAATCTCATATTTAGTGTGTTGAATACTATGGCTACTCCTTCTTTTCCATGATTGTCATTGCCTAAATATAACATTTTGTATTTAACTCTCAGAAAGATCTTGCCAGTTTTTGTCTTTTTTGTTTCAGTCACCCCTCTTATGTTGATTGAGTACTTATTTAATTCCTCAGCTAGCTCCATTTCTTTACCATTGAGGCTTCTTATGTTGATAGTACCGATCTTTAACTCTGGGGATGTTGAGTTGGGGTGTGTTTTAGGATTAGTTCAATAGCTGACTTTTCACTGGTTCCCTGGCAAAAACAATGGGAACTTGTTTAACCGGGTGACACCCCAGCAGACATGAAATTCTGTCATGTTGTACCATCATTTGTATTTTGGTTTAAGCCACTAAGAATACAATTTGGTCGGCTAAATTTCAAACTGCCAGCCCATCCTCATTTGTTTAGTATCCAGATAGATACCCAACAGGGTGCACCACGAGAAGGTGAGGATTGGGCATTAGGTCAGAAACCCTGGTTGGGTCTCTGCATTCCTTTAAAGGCTATGTGGAGGTTTCCTCCACATAGCTTTTAAAGATCCAAGCAGTTATACAGCTTTGACCCTTAAACACCCCTTGTTATCTTTCAATGTTCGAATATTATTAGATCATGTATTTCTGTCTTCTAAGGCACTTTTTACTGTATTGATGCATCTACATCTTGGTCTTCCTCTGGATCTTTTTCTTGCCAAAGAATACTTTTTCTGGCAAAGAACACTTGTTTAGCACTTGTTTCATAGATAATTCAAAATTTTTCTACGAAAATATCCAGATTATTTATTTAAAACACAAAGAGTAAAGTAAAAAGTACAGTTAAAAGATGCATAATAATCTCTTCTATGTCAGTGGGTTTTTGTGTACTACTGAGGAGAACCAAAATTTTGAAATAATGCATTCTAATAGTGGAATTAAAAATGAACTAATAAAAGGTTTTTATCTGAATCCTTTGGAAGTAGTGCCTTTTATTGGTTCAGTATTATGTAGGAATTTTTAAGTTTACTCACTTCTCTGAGAGCATGGTTTCAGTGCTGATAGTATTGTTGTTGCAATATAATTTATGCTTAAGTTTAAAAATTTGGTTTATAGCAGATCTTTGGATTGCAAATGATAATATGTTATTCCTTTCTTTTTCCACCCAAGTGCAAGCCATTTTATCTAATAGTAGTACAACACATTTTACCATTAACAATGCCAAACTGTTTTGCTACTGGCTGCTTTAGCCCATTACTTGCATGTTGTCAATATCAGTATGTTTTTTTGCCATCTTCTGAGGAGGAGTAGAATGGAAACTCTCTAGCAGGCAGTCTGGTACAGGAATTTTTTAAATGAGTTCATAAATTCAGTTATGTAGGTCCTTAGGAGCTCGTCTTTTGTTGGTTTGGTATTATATATATATATATTATGTATAGCAGCATTTCTAAAGTTACTTATGTCGCTGCCCACAAAGCTGATGAGCTCTTAGGCTTTGTTTTGCAAATTGAAATAAAATCAAATTGTTTTTATAGAAGCTATTTACATTTCAGAATGGAATATTTTTAATAAATTAATTTGGAATTAATCTCATAGAAACACTTCTCTTGTAGGTGAAGAAGAAGATTCAAGATCTTCGAGGGCCAAAAGCACTCCATAGCACAGTACCTTGGCAAACTATTAGAGAAAAAAAGGCCTTATCAAGAGGAATAGAGAAAGTGAGTAGATGCTGTGAATGTGTTTTAATAAATATAAGTATTTCGCAACTGACTTTAGACCTGTTTTCCTCAACAAAAAATAAGAAGAGTAATATTTATGTGATTCTGTGATTAAGGATATGCCTGATGAGTATGATGAAATTGTGCTTTTCTGGTGTGATGAAGATAACAGATATTAGCAACATCCATCAGTTTTCCAAAGGAAAGTAAGAGATAAAATTGTTGACTGGAATTAATGATTTAAAAGGAGAAAAGTGGAGAATTTGAAAGGATATGAAAGAGTTATAAGAAGAAATGAAAAAGAATAGTGAGAGTAAAGTTTGTATTTCTCTTGCCTCGTTTTTCTCTTGGCTCGTTTTTCAAAATCTTTCATATAAAAATTGGCAAGAGGGGGTGAGAGGGGGAACCCATGGCAGTTCCCTCTATCTGCTTGTAAATTTTTGTTCTTCCAAGAAAAATAACCAGAATTGATGGCAAAGAAAAAGAGATCTAAGATGACAGAAGGAAAAACATTTTTTAAGAGTGTTAAGGTATCGATTAAGGGAATATTGGTAAACAATGAGGAGATGTCAAAGCTTACCAATATGTCTGTGTTATTTAAGGTTAAATTTTCTTTGAGGGTTTTAAAATGGGTAGAGTTTTTTATATAGGATGTGGAAAGTCCAGTGAGGGGGGGGGTCAGAGAGTTGGCCAGCTGTTTTGACAGTTTGTAGTAAGGTGCGGTAGTGGCATGTACTATAGGTCTTAGTGGTGAATTGCATTTGTGGATTTTTGGTAAACTGTATATTTGGGGGGGGATGGGAACAGAAAGGTTTGTGTTTTTTCATGATTTCTGGGGGCCAGGAAGACACTTTTTTAATTAAGGTTTTTAATTTTTTAACTTGTGTTTTTGTGGGGTTGTGTTCTAGCAGAGTGCAGGTAAAGCGATCTCGGATGATAATCTCCATTTTTCGATTGTATTCTGTGGCATTACCCTTATCTGCTCTGGTGATGACGATACTTTTTTCTTTTCGTAATTTAGTGCATCGGGCAGATGATAAATTATTTTTTGGAGGCAAGGGCTCGGAGAGGATGTTGGCAACATCAAGTCTGATGTTATTTGCTATCTCCGGTGCTAAGCGATAGATCCCGCATTTGACATTGAACATCACATCAAGCACTGGCACTTCTTTCGGAGCGACCACGAAATTGCAACCAACACTTAGGGCGCTGACGGCATCGTCGTTGAGCCTTTTAGATGATAAGTTAACTACTGTCTGGAGTGGTTGAATTTACTTTACACAGGTTGTTAAATTTCTTGATATGTTGTTTATTTTTTATTTTTTGAAATTCTTTCTGTGCAGAAGCTTCCGAGATGCCAGAGAGAATAGACCAGAGTTCAAGGTTAAGTACAGCGGAGAGCTCTGATTTTAAGGAGCTAATGGTGGCTTTCATCATGGAGCAGGTGGCACGAGTAGCGCGATTTGTTCCCGCAGTAGTGCCAAGCTGGCGCTGTTATATATGCGAAGGGCTTTTTTGTAATGAAAGCTGATCTTATGCTTAACACAGTTTGGTATTACTCTTGTATCCTGACATCTTTTTAAAAAAGCCAGTCTTTTTTCTAGGCAACTAAAAATTTAGTTGCCTAGATAGTCGTAGTTTTGACTTACCGTATTGTCTGGATTTGCATGCTATATCTTCTCCATGAATGATTAGAATCCATGTGTAGAGGCTTAAGTGCTGTGAGGACATCATGTTGGAGGCTTAATGGATTGTATACAGCACTCAGAAAGGATTAAAACAAAATTTAGTACTTCCTATAGTATTTGAAAAACGAGCCATAGACTCAACCCTTCTCAAACCTTCTATCTGGCTAAGATATGTAGATGATGTGTTCTCCATTTGGCCTCATGGCCCAGACACATTAGACTCCTTCCTCAGTCACCTCAACAGCCTATATCCAAGAATCCAGTTTACGATGGAAAAGGAAAAGAACAATTGTTTACCCTTCCTAGACACCTTAGTTACACGCCTTCCCAACGGTACACTTTCCTTCACTGTATATAGAAAACCCACGCACACAGGCAGATACATTCACAAACTCTCCCACCACCACCACCACCCCGCTCTCAACAATATGGCATTATTAAAACTCTTACCAAGAGAGCCCACAATCTTTGTTCCAATGGAACTGCCCTTACAACTGAGCTTGACCACATACACAACACTTTCCTCTCCAATGGCTGCAGCAATCACAGTATTAAAAAAATAATAAGGTCCTCCCCCATTCCCCGGTCTTCTCTTCAGAAAGAGTTTAGAAATGCCATCACCATACCCTACATCCATGGCACATCCGACAAAAAAGCAAGATTTTAAAAAAGTACAACCCACACACAGCATTTAAGGCCCACCGCAAATTTGCTACCCTTATCCGCTCTACAAAAGATCAGCTTCCTCCTCTCTCAGTGCCTGGAGTCTATAAAGTACCCTGTGCCTGTGACCTGGCATATTTTGGACAGACAGGCAGATCAGCTACTATCTGCCTGGAGGAACATAAGTCATACATCTGCAACCATGACTATGGTCAGTCAGGCCTGGCTGACCATGTCTTGGATACAACCCACAGGATCTCATGGAAAAAAACCACCATGCTCAACCACAGCAAATTCAAAAAAGAGAGACTATTCTTAGAATCAGTAGCAGCAGCTCTCAGGAATCAACCAAATCTTAACGAATATGGTTGCATTAAGCTTCCTAAGATTTGGGAAACACCTATCACCAGAGGTCCCACTTTACATTCCAAGCCACCTACAACTGCCCTTAGAAGGTGCTCCACCTAGATAGGACTTTAGTCTCACCGACGTGGTTGGGCTTAGTATTGTGTGTTGTTTGTATATATGTTACATTAGTTTTTTTGTAATCCCTGAAGATAGTGAAATATAGGAAGTATTAAATTTTGTTTTAATCCTTTCTGAGTGCTGTATACAATCCATTAAGCCTCCAACATGATGAATTTATTATTATCACCCAAGACCCCATGGAGTCAAAGACTCATCTAGGAGGTCCTTTATCATACAGCTCATCATACCTTGCTTTAACCATCTTACCGGCCATTACGGATCAAACACACATCCTCATACGCTTCGTATCCATCATATATTTCAATGTAATATAGATGCCATTAAAATTTTAATATACACTTCGCATCCATAGTAACTTAGACGTATATATACATCCTGGCCGGTAGTGTGGTTAAACACACTCAAATTCTCTGCAGACACCAGGCAAGGCATTCTAATCGTTCACAACTCTGCATGCAGAAAACCTGCTTCTCTCTCTTTTGCTCACTCTTCACCCTCTTTATACAGTTTTTCCAGGAATGACCTCTGGTTCTCCCCTGATCTTTCACTGTTTTCTATAGAACCTCTCCAACATTGATCCTATAACAACTCCTTACTAACTTGTAGGGCTCTATCATATCTCCCCCTCTTCCTCCTATCCACCAGACTCTATAAATTGCATCTTCTCAACCTTACTTCATATTTGACATTCCAGAGGTCAGAAACTACCCTTAGTCAGTCGCCTCTGGACCCTTTTCAACCTAATTGTCCTTTTGAAAATCAGGTGACCAAATCTGGGCACACTAGTCCATGTATGGCGTAATCAAAGCCTTATACAAGAATCTCCCTACTTCTACAAGTCAGTGCAGTCTGCATCATTTCCAGAAATTTTTGTTTTCTTTAAAATTTTGGCAATGTGTCCCCTAAATTTCAGATTGTTATCCACTATCACCCCAAAATCTCTTATTTATTCCACCTCCAACAGTATATCCTCAACAAGCATAAATTCTGCATCCCATCTTTGTTTCCAAGTAGATACCCTGTTGGGTATCTACTTGGATACTGAACGGACCAGGATGGGCTGGCAATTTGGCATTTAGCCGACCAAATTGTATTCTTATTGGTTAAACCAAATTATAGAATGAGGGTAAAACACGACAAATTTTCATGCCGGCTGGGGCGTCGCCCGGTTAAACAAGGCCCCCGTTGTTTTCGCCAGGGAACCAGGGTGAACAGCAAAAAGTCAGATAGCTACTGGAACAAATCTGAAAATAAACCCCAACTCAACACCACCAGAGTTAAAGATCGGTACTATCAACGTAAGAAGCCTGAATGGATAAGAAATGGAGCTAGCTGAGGAATTAGATAAGTACCAGATTGACATAATAGGGGTGACTGAAACAAAAAACACCAAAACTGGTGAGATCTTTCTGAGCAATAAATACAAAATGTTATATTCAGGCAATGACAATCAAGGAAAAGAAGGAGTAGCCATAGTATTCAACACAAAATACGAGGCTAATCTTCTTGAATGGCAGTCAGTCTCAAGTAGAGTAATGTGGTCAAATATGAGAATGGAGAACTGGACAATGAGACTTATTTGTGCCTATGGTCCCACAGAAGGTTCTACTAAGGTAGAAGTGGAGGAATTTTTTGGGGCTTTAGAAAAAGCAACTGACACAATGAAAAATGAAAAGTTGGTCCTTGTTGGGGATCTAAATAGCAGAGTAGGAAATGATTGTGAGACATACAAAAATATTTTGGGAAAATTTGGAGAAAAGAGCAAAGCTAATAATATTGGCAAATATCTGTTGGATTTCTGCTCAGGACATGGACTGGTTATTACTAATACCATTTTCCAACATAAAAATGTGCACAAATTCACATGGAGAGAAGAGGCTAGGAATAAGAAAAGTCTCATTGACTATGTTATTGTTGATAGTGATGTTTTCTCCCTGGTGCAGGACACCAGAGTGTACAGAGGATTTGAAATTGGAAGTGATCACTATTTAGTCTTGAGCAGGATAAAATTGAATTTCATATTGAAAAGAATAACACGTAAGAAAGTTTTAAAGTGAATAAAAGTTGAGCAGCTCTCAGATGTGAACTGTAGGCTAAAATACACAAAGATTATTGAAGAAAAAATGAAAGAGTTTGAGAACAGGAATCAAACCTTGGAGATTCAGTGGCAAACTCTGAAGAAAACATTGCTTGATTCTGCCAGAGAGGCATGTGGTGAGGTTATCTGTAAGGATAAAAAAATCAGAACTCCCTGGTAGGCAGTGAAGCAAAAGAAGAAAGCATACCAAAGGTTCATGTCAAATAAGTCAGCTTCTGCTCTTAGAGAATATAGAGACAAATGCAAGGATGCTAAACACTGTGTAAAACTAGCTAAACAAAAGTCATGGGAGGACTTTGGCAAGAATATAGAAAATAAATATCAAGAAGGTGGCAAAATATTCTGGAGGTTGTTGAAGAAGCTTAAGAATGGAGGAAAGAGTGCTGTAAAAGGAATTAGAGATGATAAAGGTGACATGAAAACGGGAGAAAAAGATATCCTTGAAGTATGGAGTAATTACTTAGAAAAACTGCTAAATGAAACAAGCAGTGATGACAGCACAGTGGTAAAAAACACTGACCAGGCATGCAGTCAGGAATACATATCCATACTAGAAGTAGAAAAAGCCATCAAAGGCTTGAAATGTGGAAAGGCAGCAGGAGTAGATGATATTCGACCAGAAATGCTGAAGTATAGTGGTATAAGAGTCTTACAGTGGCTGCACTGCGTAGTTCAGAAAGCCTGGACAGAGGGATGAATTCCCGATGATTGGAGTAGAGCTCTCGTAGAACCCATATATAAAAAGGGAAATAAAATTGCATGTGAGAATTACAGAGGTATTTCCCTACTGAGTGTTCCTGGCAAGATCTATGCAAGTATACTTGAGAAACGGTTGAGAAGAATTGTGGAAGAAAAGCTTGGTGAAGAACAAGCTGGATTCAGGCCAAATAGAGGCTGTCAGGATCAGATCTTCACTTTACGACAAATAGTCGAGAAAGCATGGGAATATAACAAAGATCTGTATTTAAGTTTTGTCGATCTGGAAAAGGCATATGACAAGGTGCCAAGAGAGAAGCTATTCAATACGCTTCAGTTATATGGTGTCAATGGGGCATTATATCAAGCAATACTTAGTCTTTATTTTGAGTTGTAAGTCAGCAGTTAGAATTGAAGGAAGTACAGGAAGATGGTTTAATGTTAAATCTGGTGTGAGACAAGGATGTACATTATCCCCTCTGTTATTCATTATCTATATGGATCACATTATGAAGGAAAGTGGTATTAAACATGATATCAAAATTGGAGATGTTAATGTCAGCTCTTTGCTTTATGCGGATGATGTTATACTTCTAAATAAATCCGCTACAGGTCTGCAAGATTCTCTGACTAAATTGAATAGCTGTTGTAATAGATATGGTATGAAGGTCAGCAATAAAAAGACAAAGACAATGAAAATAGACAGAATCATTGAAAATGTCAACTGTGTTGTGAATGGAGAACCTGTGGAACAAGTAAAACATTTCAGCTACTTAGGCACGATTTTTACTGATGATGGTAAATTAAATATAGAAATAGACAACAGAATCAGCAAAGCTGGTATGGTGGGAAGTCAACTGAACAAATTCATATGGAATAAGAGAGAAATCAGTCGGAACACTAAATTAGCTGTATACAAGACAGTGTTCAAACCAGTTTTAACTTATGGATCTGAGAGCTGGGTCAGAAGTAAAACACTTGACCAAAGACTAGAGACCACAGATATGAGAGTCCTGAGAAAGATTATAGGCGTGAACAGATGGCATCAATGGCAATATCATATTAAAAACGAGGATATTAGGAAAGAACTTGACATTGTCAGCATCCAGGAATGCGTCAGCAGAGCTAATCTTAGGTGGTATGGTCACTTAAACAGAATGGGCGAGGAAAGATTAGCAAAACAAGTGTTCTCTGCCAGGTTGGCAGCAAAACGACCCAGAGGAAGACCAAGATATAGGTGGATTGATAAGGTACAAAATGCTTTAGACTATAGAAATATAAGATCTGATAATGTTGGAGTCTTGACAAGTAACAGACTAATTTGGAGGAAAATTGTAGATAAAAAGTTAGTAATGATGTAATTTTTTTCATGTAGTACTATCATATCCTGTACACCCCTTGAGGGTACATGGCAGTAATTTGATGATGATGATGATGATCTTTGTTTCAAAAATTTTAAAAACTTACATTTTGCAACATTGAACTCGTATCCCCATTCCCATGCCCAAATACTCAATTTATTCAAGTCTTCTTGTAAGGCCACAACATCTTTACTCTTCATGGTTCGTCCCAACTTTGCATCATCTGCAAACAACTGAATATCTCCATCGAAATCTTCGCAAATATCATTAATTATACATAATAAATAACGGAAAAAACTCACGTAGAAATATTATTTAATAGTATAATTTTCGCCTGTGTGTCACAGGCATCTTCAGTACAATAATTGGCACAAAAAATTAAACACTAACTGACAATTCCAAAAAGCGCCACCTAAGTAGCTGGTGTAAGATAACTAAAAAGGTCAATAACTTTCCTAAAAAAAAAAAAAAAAAAAAAAAAAAATTAATACAATAAAAAGTTAGGAAAATTATATCCATGCGGAATCTCATCCCCATCCCAGTCAAAAGGCAGGAACTATTAAAACACTGGTTCATCGGGCCCACTCCTTTTGTTCTACAGACGATCTTTTACAGAAAGAAATACTATATATAACTTCTTCCTTTCTATCTAATGGCTATAAGAATTGCTTCATTAAAAGAACTTTGAGTAGATTTAATATGTCTCCCTCTTCAAACACAGAGGAAATAACGCGCATTACCATCCCTTATATACAAGGCATCAGTGAACGTATAGCAAAAATTTTAAAACCACTGAATATTTTTGTTGCCTTTCGACCGTTTAGAAAAATCTCCACCTTTCTCGCTTCTCCAAAGGACAAGCTTCCACATCTTAATCATCCAGGTGTCTACCAGATTCCGTGTTCTTGTGGATTATGTTATTTCGGACAAACGGGAAGATCTGCCTCCATTCGGCTAGAAGAACACCAATCTTATATTGAATACTTTAAACCTGAAAAGTCTGGACTTGCAGAACATGCCATCTTCACTAGACACAGAGTTCATTGGAGAAAGACAAAAGTTCTTCACAAAAGTCAGTTTCTCATGGAACGCCTTTATAAAGAAGCATGTGAAACTCTACTTCATTCTCCTAACTTAAACAGATCCGACGGCTTACGTCTATCCCCTTTATGGGAGATAGTACTTTACAAATCAGCTAATCTTTCCTAACTTTTTATTGTATTAATTTTTTTTTTTTTTTTTTTTTTTTTTTTTTTTTTTTTTTAGGAAAGTTATTGACCTTTTTAGTTATCTTACACCAGCTACTTAGGTGGCGCTTTTTGGAATTGTCAGTTAGTGTTTAATTTTTTGTGCCAATTATTGTACTGAAGATGCCTGTGACACACAGGCGAAAATTATACTATTAAATAATATTTCTACGTGAGTTTTTTCCGTTATTTATTATGTATAGTTATGTCTACTCATGGTTTACCTCTTTTAAAACTTAAATATCATTAATATACAAGATAAACAGTAATGGCCCTAAAACAGATCCCTGAGGCACACCATTAGTGACTTTCCTTTTCCTGGATATTGTTCCCCATACACAACTTGCAGGTATCTATCAGATAGCTAGTCTCCAATCCAATGCACTAATATCCAACCCCATTCGCTCTAGTTTGACTGTCTACTTATCATGTGGTATCTATCATAAGCCTTTGCGAAATGTAAGTATATTACTGTATATCCCTTCTCCTCTGTCCAAGGAAGCAGTCACCTAATTGTAATAAGTAATTAAGTCATCATCATCATCTAATTCCTGCCATGTACCCTCAAGGGGTATACAGGATATGATAGTACAGCATGAAAAAAATTACATCATTACTAACTTCCTATCTACAATTTTCCTCCAAATCAGTCTGTTACTTGTCAACACTCCAACGTTATCAGATCTTATATTTCTATCGTCTAAGGCACTTTGTACTGCATCAATCCACCTATTTCTTGGTCTTCCTCTGGGTCGTTTTGCTGCCAACCTGGCAGAGAACACTTGTTTTGCTAATCTTTCCTCGCCCATTCTGTTTAAGTGACCATACCACCTGAGATTAGCTCTGCTAACTCATTCCTGGATGCTGACAATGTCAAGTTCTTTCCTAATATCATCGTTTTTAATATGATATTGCCATAGATGCCATCTGTTCATGCCTATAATCTTTCTCAGAACTCTCATATCTGCCATATCTAGTCTTTGGTCAAGTGTTTTACTTCTGACCCAGCTCTCAGATCCATAAGTTAAAACTGGTTTGAACACTGTCTTGTATACAGCTAATTTAGTGTTCTGACTAATTTCTCTCTTATTCCATATGAATTTATTCAGTTGACTTCCCACCATACCAGCTTTGCTGATTCTGTTGTCTATTTCTATATTTAATTTACCATCATCAGTAAAAATCGTGCCTAAGTAGCTGAAATGTTTTACTTGTTCCACAGGTTCTCCATTCACAACACCGTTGACATTTTCAATGATTCTGTCTATTTTCATTGTCTTTGTCTTTTTATTGCTGACCTTCATACCATATCTATTACAACAGCTATTCAATTTAGTCAGAGAATCTTGCAGACTTGTAGCGGATTTATTTAGAAGTATAACATCATCCGCATGAAGCAAAGAGCTGACATTAACATCTCCAATTTTGATATCATGTTTAATACCACTTTCCTTCATAATGTGATCCATATAGATAATGAATAACAGAGGGGATAATGTACATCCTTGTCTCACACCAGATTTAACATTAAACCATCTTCCTGTACTTCCTTCAATTCTAACTGCTGACTTACAACTCAAAATAAAGACTAAGTATTGCTTGATATAATGCCCCATTGACACCATATAACTGATGCATATTGAATAGCTTCTCTCTTGGCACCTTGTCATATGCCTTTTCCAAATCGACAAAACTTAAATACAGATCTTTGTTATATTCCCATGCTTTCTCGACTATTTGTCGTAAAGTGAAGATGTGATCCTGATAGCCTCTATTTGGCCTGAATCCAGCTTGTTCTTCACCAAGCTTTTCTTCCACAATTCTTCTCAACCGTTTCTCAAGTATACTTGCATAGATCTTGCCAAGAACACTCAGTAGGGAAATACCTCTGTAATTCTCACATTCAGTTTTTTTTTCCCCTTTTTATATATGGGTACTATGAGAGCTCTACTCCAGTCATTGGGAATTCGTCCCTCTGTCCAGGCTTTCTGAACTATACAGTGCAGCCACTGTAAGACTCTTATACCACCATACTTCAGCATTTCTGGTCGAATATCATCCTACTCCTGCTGCCTTTCCACATTTCAAGCCTTTGATGGCTTTTTCTACTTCAAGTATGGATATGTATTCCTGACTGCATGCCTGGTCAGTGTTTTTTGCCACTGTGCTATTATCACTGCTTGTTTCATTTAGCAGTTTTTCAAAGTAATTACTCCATACTTCAAGGATATCTCCTGTTTTCATGTCACCTTTATCATCTCTAACTCCTTTTACAGCACTCTTTCCTCCATTCTTAAGCTTCTTCAACAACCATCAGAATATTTTGCCACCTTCTTGATATTTATTTTCTATATTCTTGCCAAAGTCCTTCCATGACTTTATTAATTAAGTAATTAAGTAGATTACTAAAACATGACCTCCCTTTAGCAAATCCATGATGTTGAATAAAGATAATACCATTTTTGTCAATCCAATTCTGGATCCTAATTCTCACAAGCTTCTCCAACAACTTGACCCAACACCTAACACATATATAGGTCTATAATTTGATGCTTGAGTTCGATCTCCTCCCTTATGAAGTGGTACAATCTTGCCCTCCTTCCCTCCTTAGGAAACTGACCCAGTGCAAGACTCATATTAAAAAAATATGTCAAGGCAGGTGTCAACTCTCTGGCACATTCCTTCAGAATACCTGGTGATATATTATCAAATCCCACAGCCTTATTAAAATCTAGTTTACTCAACTCCCCATACACCTCTTTCTCACTTACTGTCTCTCTTCCCCATCATTAACTGCTCTCAATCTCTCCATGAAGTCACATTCACAAGATTGAAAGATCTTTATGAACTGCTTATTAAGTATCTCCTCATCTTCTGGAATAGCTGTCTTTTTACCATTTTCTCCAATCAATGTCATTCTTCCATAATCATTCTTTTTTTCTGGCTACATGTCGAAAGAACTCCTTAGGATTCTTTTTTGCTTCATTAGCTAACTGCTGTTCTCACTTTTACTACCCTTACCAACCAAGTCACCTGCCTTGCCTGGTCTATGTAATCCTAATGGAATTGGTTATCACCACTTCTCTTAAGCAGCCTCCATAATGCCCTTTTTCTATGTATTGCATGATTAATTGCTATAGTCATCCATTTCACACCACCTTATTTAACCTTCTGACCCTTGGGATACATTTAAACATCGCTTCTACTAGATAGTTCTTGAAAATCCCCGAAGCTGCATTGATCTGTTTTCCAGCTAACTCCTCATTTCATGCTACACCTGCAAGCTGTCTCCTGAGCTCTTCATAATTATCCCATCCCCTTGTAGTTCCACATATACCCCTTTCTCACAGAGGTCCTCACACTGCTGGCTACCACTTAGGTAATCACCTCAGTCACTCTCACCATCTGGTGGGTGATTTGACACCTCATTTATAATTACATCCTCTGATGAGATGATCAAATCCAAAACCCTCAATCCTCGTGTGCCCACTGTTACATACTGTCTGAGGTAGTTGTCCCTCAAAAACTCAAGAAACTAATTTTCTTTACTTCCAGTTGATATCTCATCATTCTAGTCTATATTGCCATAATTAAAATCATTTGGATTTTCTTATTTGCTTAGGTAATTTGATTATACATTTCATAGTCACTACCATCCACATGACCAGGTCTATAACAACATCCAACCAAGTATTTCATTCTGTTCACCTCTTTCTCATACTATACTGCCTCAAAACCACTGGCACTATTTCCCTCTTGCATCTCTACTTTGTATGGACATAACTCTTTCTCTATCATCAATAACACTCTCCCTCCTTTTTTACCTTTTCTATCCTCACAAAACACATCGTACCCATCGTTCTCTATCCCTGTCAGGATGTTGTCCTCATCTAACCAAGTTTCACTTATTCCAACAATTTTATGGTGAACAGATTCAATAATGCAACCATTTCATCTACCTTGTTTCTTACACTTCTACTATTTGTTTACAAACACAACAGCTCGTTCCTGGATCTACAACTAGTTCCACTAATACCACTCGTTTGACGTGATTTCTCTCAACTGGAGCCATTTCCCTTTCTGTTTATTTATTTTAGAACCCTCTTCAAGTCCAACTGTTTCCGCTTGATCCCAGGTCATCCCATTCCTTTCTTGTCTACGCATTCATTCACATCCTCTTGGAGCATCCACCTTTCTCACACTGTGTTTTCCTGTCCACCCTGAGCCTCCCTGTTGCCCTGTTCCTCTTGCACACCCATTCTCTCATTCTCTATATTCATGCAACTCACTTCCTCATTCATAACCACCTCTTCAATCTTTCCTGTCTTACTCTCCCTCTTCCACATCACTTCCCACTTGATCAGATTCATTCTCTGTACTCACTTCTCTACCTTCCAGCCGCAGTCTCTCCAAGCGACTCACACCAAAACCACTGAAATGCAGTCCATCACTCTTATATAGTTCACTTCATCCTTCAAACTCATTTCACACATTAACAAACTGTACTTCTTTATCCTCACACATTTCAGCAAACATACCATTCATAATCCTTGCTCTCTGGCTCATCTCACCACTGTCATACGTAGGCAAAATGCTTACTATCTTTCCTATCACACTATTCTCTTTTATCTTTTATCAAACAATCTCCTGATATCTATTCTGACATGCTCTTTGTTCTCAGTCAAGTCATTCTTACCTATTAAAACTATCAACTCTCTTGCTCACTTCCTTCTCACATCCAATGCCTCAATCACTCTACTCATTTTACTGCCTGGAAAACATATCCTGTGCATCCCTTCATCCAGCACACCTTTAATAATGAGTCACCGTACAACGCCACTCGCAAGTCTTTCGTTACCTCTTTTATACCAACATGATTTGTTTTAATGATTTTCACTCTCCCATTCACTTTAGAAATTTACATTAAGAAAATTCACTCTCCCATAAATGGGAGAGTGAATTTTCTTAACTTCATTCTGCATCCATTTCATCTCTTGCCTCATCCTAACCAACTCAATTTTTGAATCTTGCATTACTTTCTCTCTGTCATTCAATCTTTCTAATTTTTGAACTCTTGAACCCTGCTTTCCACTTTTACTCTCATTCATCCTTTTGAGTTTTCATCTTTCAATCCTTGCATCAAACTTTTGCTGTCATTCATTCTTTCGATTTTTCCAGCTTGCAAACCTTGCGTCACACTATTTCCGGTTTCATTTATTCTTTTGATTTTTCCAGCTTTTGAACCTTGTGTCACACTTTCCGGTTTCATTCATATTCTCGATTTCATTGGCTTCACTTTCATCCTTTTTGCCATCCATTAAAGTTTCCAAATCACTCATTTTCTTTTGCAATGATTTTTTAATGATTTTTCTTTTACATCATCCTTCTCTTTCAGACGAACACCCATTTTCCTTGTGGCATTCTTGTTACTAACACTTTCTGTCATCAACATATTAGCACTCATCAAATCTTCATTCAGCTCACTCTTCGCACACACCCTTCTTCCATCTGCCCTAAATATACACAATTCATCAATGTAATCAAACGAGTACATGTAGCATACATCGCACTTCATGAAACAACTGAAGTCTAAGTTAAAATCCTACAATGACAAAGCCGCTGCCATGTTTCCTTTGCCGCTTACTTCTCTAAGATCTAATATCAATGAATTTGTAATTAAATTTAGACAAAATATCCCCCCCACACACACACACTAATAATACTACAAGTGCACAACCTGTATAGCGGCTCCTACTCATAAACACACACTTATATACAATTAATTATTTCAAAATAACTTATCTGAAACTGGAGTTCTCTTTACACACTGCTTCTTCTCTTGCCACATGAGTGCCCTCTCATGTGGATGAAATGACTTGCATCATCCTTATAGATTATAGTTTTTTATATAGCTCCCACTGATGAAAGGTTATTTCATAAATCAATAGTACAATCATACTTTGGGTAGGCTAGCGATTTTTTCCCTATTTTTATTAATTGAATTTCATTTTTTATTTATTCTTTTATCTAATCTGGAAACCCTGCTCTAGAGACTAACATGAAACTTTTTCAAGTCACTTCAGGCCTCCAATAAATGGGGTGGTGGTCTCACACTGGGCAGTGAAATTCATCTCCCATCTAAAGGCTATCACAAACATCCATGTCCATGGTGGGATTTGAACCACAACCTGTTGGTTGGAGGATGGATAGGCTAACCAATGTTGCCAACCAGGCCGGCACTTAAATGGGTTTGAAGTTAGGTCTCTGGAGAAAACTGGTATGGGTTAACTTGAATTTCCCAGTTAACCCATACTGGTTTTCTTCATATTACCCAAGAATTATATGCATTGAGTGAGATTTGGTTGACAGAGGAAGATATTGTCGCAGGGATAGAATGCAAGTAACATTGTATTTTAAGGAGGATATAGAGAACAGGACTAGGAGTAGGGTATTTCCAGTGATAACACAACTACAGCCAACAAAAGTAGAAGTTGTTCAACAAGAAGGTAGAGTTAAGGGAGACAGTGCATTTGAAGCTGTATGGTGTGAGATAAAAGCTAGTAGGATAAGATATATATTTGGTTCGTGTAGGATATGTATGGATGATATGTATCGACAAATTAGTTCGAATACGCAGTGAGTAATCATTGGAGGCAGGAACGTAAATAAAGGAAAAGAAAAAAGAAGTTATGCAACATCTGAGAGATAATTACCCATCACATTATGTAATGAAAGAGACCTGAGTTTGTAAGTACACCGAGTTAGCTTTGCATTAGGAACATCCACCTGGTCCACCTCTCTGTGCAGTCACAGATGTCTAAGAACAGAGTCTACAAGGTGTCAAACATCATCTATGCATAACTGGACCCATGTCCACTGCAGTAATTCCATCAGTTCACACTTATTCCATGGATCAGCAGTTCTTACCCTGTTCTAGCATATCCCTCATGAGTTCAGTTGGGTTACAGTCAGGAGAGTTTGGGGGGCAAGCAGTGTGGTAGATTTGTTGTCCTCTTGAAAAGATGGCACCATGGTTGGGGTAGATATCTTTCACATATGGATGGAGATGGTCAGCTAACAGGTCTATGTAGCATTCACTATTCAGTGTATGTGGGATGATAACCAGTGGACCTAGGGCATGCCAGGAAAAAAAACTCTCCAGACCATAACACCAGCTCCACCAGCCTTTTGAATCCCTGCTGTGCAACCAGGGGATAGGGTTTCATGCTGTTTATGGCAAATATGAACTCAGCCACCAGCACACAATGTAAAGCAGCACACAATGGGACTCATCACTCTAGATGACCTTCTTCCATCTGTCAAGGGTTCATTGCCAATGTTCCTTGGCCCATGCTTGGCATTGTTTGTGATGCCTGGCTGTCATCATGGATACCCTTGTTGGTCTCCAAATGTGGAACCTCACGAGGTTGATTGAGGCTCAACAATGGCCTTCTGATTTCCCACTACAATAGGTAGTGTTTGTTGAGAGCTCCTGATAAGATAAGTGTTATTTTAAGTTATCATTGACAATTTCACTTGAATATTACGTAGTTTTGTTTGCTTTTCATATCTTAGTGTGGCTGTTTGTGGGTTTTTGGTGTTTCAATTATTAATTTGATAAAATATGATAGAAGCGTGCACATGGCTCCGGTAAGAAGGAAAATGGTGGCTAATAATAATGGTTTGCCATCTTTGTTCAATAACTGTAATATAAAGGAGATTATTCAGTGTACTATCTGTGAAATGTATGCTTTGCAGAGAGCGGTTAGAGTAAGGAGATAATTCAATATACCATCTGCGAAATGGTATGCTTTGTGGAGAGCGGTTGGAGTATGGTTAGATGATGATAATGGAGTGAATGTGTGTAGAAAATGTATGGAAAATGAGAAATTAAAGTGTATTTCAGGTCGTGAGTGTGATATTTTTGTCAAATTTCAGAATGTAGAAAATAGCGATATGATAAGAAATTGCAAGGTTGTACCAGAGAGCTGTGAAGGCATGAATGTAGAAAGTGTGAATGAAGGTATTAATACAGAGCAAATTAATGGTTTAACAGATAATAAAAAAGATGAGATAGATGCAATGAGTGAGATCATGCTGTTGAGTGGAGCGATACATAGAGCAAAGTGGCAGCTGGAGCGTATGCACAAATGTCTACCGAGTGTACCAGCCAATAAAAAAAAAGTACGATAGGAAAAATAAGAGTATGATTGTGGACGTAAACAAAATGAAGGAGCGAGTGCTGTATGGAGATTTGTTAGTACGAGGTGTGATAGTAGAGAATTTGACAAAATCGCACCAACCTGGTGCGACCATTAAGGACGTGAGTCTATTAGGGAGCAAAAGCAAAGGGTGAAAGAAATGATAGTTGTGGCAGGTACGAATGATTTGAAAGGAGATAAAATGGAAATGATAGAGGACCTGAATGAATTGTTTGAGGTAGCAAAAGAAAAGAGTGAGAGAGTTAGGATGATTAGTCTTTTGCCAGTGACAGTGAAGGTATGACAGTGAAGAGTTAGAAAGACGGCCATAATTGCAAATGACATTATGTATGGGTTATGCACGACGAGTGGTGTGGGATCTGTGGATGTGTGGAGTGAGTTCAATGGGTGAAAGGATCTATATAAGATGGATGGTTTGCATTTGAATGGATTCGGTGTAAGGAGACTTGAAAAAGTGTTGTTGAATGAAGTGGATGTGCAGAATCAGGGAAACTAGATTTATTAGGAGGGGGGGGGAGTAGATATGCAGACCTTAGGGAGGCAGTTGAGTGTATGAATGAGTATAATATGCCCGAGCGAATAAGGACAACAAATCAGAATGGGATAGTTAGTATAAGGCATCAAGGCAGGGGTGGTGCTAACAGCGGCCTGCAATTCATGTATACTAATACTAGGAGTATTAGGAACAAGAAGGAAGAATTTTTGGCCTTGGTTGGCACTTCCAGACCACAGGTTATTGGCATTAGTGAAACATGACTGACTGAAGATGATATAACTAGTGGGATTGAATGTGAGGGGTATAGTGTGTTCAGGAATGACAGTGAGAATAAATGGGGGGAGGAGTATTATTAAATAGCTGATGAGCTGCAGCCAAGGAGAATAGAAGTTGAATTGCAGAATAGAGAAAAGAGCACATTTGAGGCCATTTGGTGTAAGATTGTGGCTAGCAGAACTAAATATACAATTGGGTGCTGCTATAGACCAGGTGATGGAAAAGATGGTGGTGACAGTATGCACAAGCAAATAGAAGAAATGAGTGGAAGGAGGGTGATTGTTATGGGAGATTTCAACTATGGTCACATTGATTGGAGTGAGGAGAGGACACACGGGAAGAAGGAATTGGATTTTATGTGGTTATTAAGGGATAACTATCTGCGACAGCATGTAATGGAAAATACTAGGGGTCAGAGAGTGCTTGACCAGTAATTACATCTGAGGATTTGGCTGTAACAAATATGACCACATTGCCACTAATCGGTGAGAGTGATCGTAGTGTCTTGACTTGGGGGAGGTGGCTAAAGGTGTAGAATTTTCAATTAAGACAGGGTACATGTGGAATTATCGGGCTGGAAAGTATGACAAGCTTAGGAGTTCGATTGGTTCAGTGCCATGGCATGTACAACTGCAAGGACTAGAAGTCGATAGTGCATGGGAGGTAGTTAAGAAGTGTTTGCATGAAGCCATGGCTGACTGTATACCTAGCGTCCGAATAATAAATCAAGTAGGGGTTAAATGGATGAATAACACCATTAAGCTTGAGCTGCAAAAAAAGAAACAACTATGGAGGGAATTTAAGGAGAAAGGTGACCGGCAGGTACATGAACGGTATAAAGTGCAGGCCAGAAGGGTAACGAGTGTGGTAAGAAAAGCAAAAAAGGATTACGAAAGAACATTGGCCATGCAGGCTAAAGAGAATCCTAAACAGTTTTTTAGATATGTAGCAAGTAAAAGGGAAAATGTACATGGCAGAACGATTTTAAAGAATGCCGATGGTAGGGAGGTAACTGAATCAGTTGATATAGTTGAGTTACTGAGTGAGCACTTTGCAAGAATATATCATCCAAGTGGTGACATTACAGAAATGGAAAAACAAACAGCTTATATGGGAATTGTGGTGAATGAAGTGGAGGTGAATAGTCTATTACAAAACCTCAATGTCAACTCATCTGCAGGATTGGATCGTATACCAACTCGTGTTGTACGAGAAGCAGCTAAAGAATTGTCAGTGCCTTTGATCATTTTGTTTAATTTGAGTCTCAGGTCTGGGTTAGTCCCAAGGAGGTGGAAAGGGAAGAAAATAGTTCCACTCCATAAAAGAGGTTCCAAGACTGCTGTTGAAAATTCCTGGCTGATCAGCATATCAGGAATTGTTGTTAAGGTCTTGAAGAAAATAGTCAAGAGGAAAATACAAGATTGGATAGATGAAAATGGGATACTCTATGGAGGACAGCATGGTTTTGTGACGATAGATCATGCCTCAGTAACTTGCTCATGTTGTCTATAACACAGTAACGGCTGAACTGGATAAGGGTAACGGGATTACAGTGATTCTACTGGACCTTGCTAAAGCCTTTGATAGGATACCACATGGAATTCTAATCAGTAAACTGCAGCATATGAGAATGGATATAAGGTGGTGAGAAGGATAGGAGGGTGGTTGATGGAGAGATATCAGAGAGTGGTTTATTCAGGAGTAGAGTCCAAAAGACAGGCTGTGACTAGTGTGCTGCACGGTTCTGTTCTTGGACCATGTTTAATTTGTTCATTAACGATATAGGAAAGGATCTGAGAGGAACTGTGCATCTGTTTGCGGATGATGCCAAGTTAGGTAGAGCAATAGTGAATGCTCAGGATGTCAAAATTTTGCAGGATGATTTGGATAGTTTGGAGGACTGGGCTAAAGAGAATGGATGTCAATTTAATGTGGAAAAATGTAAGGTTTTGCATTTTGGGGTGAAAAGATTAGCAGCAGTATATCACATTGTTTGAATGAGGCCAGGGATTTGGGAGTGTTGGTTGATAGGGAGTTGAAGTTTAGGGGATACATTGCAAAAGTGGCAAAATCAGCTCATCAAATCACTTGGTTGCTGAAAAACACTTTAATGAGCAGAGACAAACAGGTTATTGTTCCTCTGTATCGAGCCATGATAAGACCCCATCTAGACTACTGTGCCCAGATATGGGCGCCAGGGTTTCTCCTCGATGGGGAGGAGGTGGAGAGGATTCAGAGATGAGTGACCAAGATAATAGCAGAACTATGGAATGAACCTTATGAGAACAGGTTGAAGATTTGTGGGCTGCAGAAATTGGTTGATAGGCGGAAAAGTGGTGATATGATTGAGACATTCAAATTACTGAAGGGTTTCTATTAAATTAATTCAGAAGATATTTTTGAGAATAGGACTGGTAGTGGGAAGGCTAGGAGCCATCTATGGAAGCTTGGTAAGAGTGAGGTTAGCAAGGGTGTTAGAGCTAGGTTTTTTACTTGGAGAGTGGTAAATGAGTGGAATAAGCTGCCAGAGTCTGTTGTGGGTGCCATGACTGTAAATGAGTTCAAGGAGAACTATGACAGATACTGTGTGAATCTTGAACAGTTGTTCTTGACATGATGTTGGGCCTCCCTCGATGAGTCTAAGGACTCCTTAGTGCTGCCCGTAATAATAATAATAATACCCAGATTAAGTGCTGTTTCTCATCCATGCATGTTAATGCACGAATAGCATCAGTTAACAGGATTTGCAAAAAAAAAAAAAAAAAAAAAAAAAAGGAAAATGTTTTTAAGGATATATGCAGGGTGATTCCGAACTCTTGGGCCAAACTTTAAGGGGTGATAGAACACACCTAAACAAGCACTTTTCGTCATACAATGCATGGTCCAAACTCAAGTGGTAAAGCGCTAGAGGGCACTTTCCAGTGAACACTTACTTATAAGCGCTGGTTTTTGCAGTCGTTATTTCTACCATGGAGTGCAAAAAGTATGGATTCTTTCACAAATCAGGAGAAGACTGACATTTCATTTACAGAGCTACGGATGGGAATGTGAGGGAAGCCCAAAGATTGCACCGAGAGCACTTTCCGACCATATGCTTGCTGATCATAAAACATTTCAGCGATTGCACTGTTATCCATGCGAAATGGTCTCCTTTGTCACCGACATGCAGGACACAGGGCGTGCAAGGAGTGTGAGGATGCCACGTTACAAAGGAAATTCTACGTAGGGTTGCAGATCGTACCGAATGTAGCACTCGAGCAATTTTCCATGCCGTACGTGTTCCCCAATTGACAGTGTGGCGAGTTCTACGAGATGAATGATTACTACCATGCACAGAGGGTGCACGCCTTGACACCTGCAGATTACTGATTTCATGTGGATTTTGCACAGTGGTCCCCGCAGCAGACTGCAGTGCAGCCGGACTTTGATGCACATGTCTTATTCACTGATGAATGCACCTTTACACGTGAGGGCATTTTTAATATACACAATTATCATGAAAAAATTAAATGAAATTAAATGAAAGAGTTTGAGAACAGGAATCAAACCTTGGAGATTCTGTGGCAAGCCTTGAAGAAAGCCCTGATTGATTCAGCTAGAGATGCATGTGGTGAAGTTGTCTGCAAGGATAGAAAAATTAGAACTGCATGGTTGACAAAGGAAGTTAAAGAGGCAATGAAGGAAAAGAAGACAGCCTATCAAAAGTTCCTGGCAAATAAATCAGCTTGTGCTCTTAGAGAATACAGAGACAAATGCAAGAATGCTAAACACTGTGTAAAACTAGCTAAACAAAAGTCATGGGAGGACTTTCGCAAGAATATAGAAAATAAATATCAAGAAGGTGGCAAAATATTCTGGAGGTTGTTGAAGAAGCTTTGGAATGGAGGAAAGAGTGCTGTAAAAGGAGTTAGAGATGATAAAGGTGACATGAAAACAGGAGATATCCTTGAAGTATGGAGTAATTACTTTGAAAAACTGCTAAATGAAATAAGCAGTGATGACAGCACAGTGGTAAATAACATTGACCATGCATGCAGTCAGGAATACATATCCATACTTGAAGTAGAAAAAGCCATCAGAGGCTTGAAATGTGGAAAGGCAGCAGGAGTAGACGATATTCGACCAGAAATGCTGAAGTATGGTGGTATAAAAGTCTTACAGTGGCTGCACTGCATAGTTCAGAAAGCCTGGACAGAGGGACGAATTCCCGATGATTGGAGTAGAGCTCTCATAGTGCCCATATATAAAAAGGGAAATAAAACTGAATGTGAGAATTACAGAGGTATTTCCGTACTGAGTGTTCCTGGCAAGATCTATGCAAGTATACTTTAGAAATGGTTGAGAAGAATTGTGGGAGGAAAGCTGGGTTAAGAACAAGCTGGATTCAGGCCAAATAGAGGCTGTCCGGATCAGATCTTCACTTTACGACAAATAGTCGAGAAAGCGTGGGAATATAATAAAGATCTATATTTAAGTTTTGTCGATTTGGAAAAAGCATATCACAAGGTGCCAAGAGAGAAGCTATTCAATACGCTACAGTTATATGGTGTCAATGGGCATTATATCAAGCAATACTTAGTCTTTATTTGAGTTGTAAGTCAGCAGTTAGAATTGAAGGAAGTACAGGAAGATGGTTTAATGTTAAATCTGGTGTGAGACTTGGATGTTCATTATCCACTCTGTTATTCATTATCTATATGGATCACATTATGAAGGAAAGTGGTATTAAACATGATATTAAAATTGGAGATGTTAATGTCAGCTCTTTGCTTTATGCAGACGATGTTATACTTCTAAATAAATCTGCTACAAGTCTGCAAGATTTCCTGACTAAATTGAATAACTGTTGTAGCAGATATGGTATGAAGGTCAGCAATAAAAAGACAAAGACAATGAAAATAGGCAGAATCGTTGAAAATGTCAACTGTGTTGTGAATGGAGAACCTGTGGAAGAAGTAAAACATTTCAGCTACTTAGGCACGATCTTTAGTAAGGATGGTAAATTAAATATAGAAATAGACAACAGAAGCAGCAAAGCTGGTATGGTGGAAAGTCAATTGAATAAATTCATATGGAATAAGAGAGAAATCAGTCGGAACACTAAATTAGCTGTGTACAAGACAGTGTTCAAACCAGTTTTAACTTATGGATCTGAGAGCTGGGTCAGAAGTAAAACACTTGACCAAAGACTCGAGACTGCAGATATGAGAGTGCTGAGAAAGATTATAGGCGTGAACAAATGCATCAGTGGCAATATCATATTAAAAACGAGGATATTAGGAAAGAACTTGACATTGTCAGCATCCAGGAATGTGTTCGCAGAGCTAATCTTAGGTGGTATGGTCACTTAAATAGAATGGGCAAAGAAAGATTAGCAAAACAAGTGTTCTCTGCCAGGTTGGCAGCAAAATGACCCAGAGGAAGACCAAGATATAGGTGGAATGATACGGTACAAAGTGCCTTAGATGATAGAAATATAAGGTCTGATAATGTTGGAGTCATGACAAGTAACAGACTGATTTGGAGGAAAATTGTAGATAGGAAGTTAGTAATGATGTAATTTTTTTTTTCGTGTGGTACTATCATATCCTGTACACCCGTTGAGGGTACATGGCAGGAATTTCATGATGATGACAATTATCGTGTGTGGGCGAGCAGAAATCCGCACGACACACGTCCACATTCGTACCAGTGGCGTTTCTCCATAGATGTTTGGGCTGGAATCCTACATGATCATTTGATTGGTCCATATCTTCTGCCAGTTCGACTGAGGAAAACGTACCTCATATTTTTACAAGCGGTCTTGCCAGAATTACCTAACCCTGTTCCAGCACATTCAAACACATATGTGGTTCCAACACAACCGAGTGCCACCCCATTTCATCATGGATGTGCGGAACGCCTTGGATGCAACATTTCTAGGACGATGCATTGGTCAGGGTGGTCCAGTTACTTGGCTGCCATGATCGCCTGATCTCTCATGTCCGGACTTTTTCCTATAGGGCCATATGAAAAGCCTGATCTACGATAGCCCATCGATTCCAATGGGGACCTTATTGCTAGGATTTCTATTGCCGCTGCCGCTGTACGAGAAATGCTTGGTGTTTTCTCAATCACTATTGAAGGTGTGAAGCTTGCATTAATGTTGGTGGTTGCTCTTTTGAGTGGTTTCTGCAATTTGTTCAATAAAATTCTTTAATTTATGTTCATTAATTTCTGCAATTTCTATCACCCCTTAAAGTTTGGCTGAAGAGTTCTGAATCACAGTGTATAAGGAGAAAGGTGATTAGCAGCACATACACAGTACGTGGATCAGAGATGAGAAAGGCAAAATCATATTATAGAGGAAATTAACCTAACAGGCAAAATAAAAGTTTTTAATGGAGTCTGTAATATAGTAACGATTATTAGAAACACATATTTACAAGAATAAACAATATAATAATAACAATGACAATAACAGTGGTACAGAGGAAACTTCTAGTTGGAGTTTATTACCTTCATCAGTTGAGAGGTTTGGCAAGTGCCTTTCAGTGTTATGAAAGTAATCCAGATATGGAATTATTTTTAGGAACTATACCAAAATCATGTCATCTGGCAAGTGCGAAAGTTTCTGCAAAAAAGATAAAACTTTATTGTGTCAAACCACTAGGATATATGGAGTCCTCAAAATTCACAAACCTAATAAACCCCTCCATCCAATAGTTGACAGCCACATTAAGCCACATTTCCCCCTCTTACATAACTTTACTATTTAAATATTCACAATTTTTTTCTTGTTATTTCTTATGAAAAGGAAAAATATGCAAACAGCTGGATGGGACTGCTATGGGTCCCCCCCCCCCCACACACACACACTAGTCAGCTTCTACATGTAAAATTTTGAAAACCAATCCCTCGACAGAACTACATATATATGTATTCATTTTACACAAATTATGGACTTTACAACCGTGTTATAAAATAATTAATTTAAAGTTACTTACAGGAATACCAGATAATATTGATGACTCTTCAATGTAGATGATATTTGTCCTTAGGCAATTTAGATCACCCTTTATCCCTAGTGTTAATTTTTTCTCCCATGATTCCAAAAATGGATACAAGCATATTGTTTAGCAGCTATTAAGCTGCAAAAAATAATGAATTTTGAAGCTCTGAAGTTACATAAGCTAAAAATTCAGAAATCTTTCTACAGCAGAATAAATTTGAATTATAGATGGTATGCTTAGCTACCTGGCTAAAAAATCAGTCTGGTTACAATATCAGATTTATGTGTTAAGATACTATCAGATAATATCAGATTTATATGTTAAGATACATTCTGAATAAACTGAAAAAAAGGTCTGAGAAACCCAAGTGGTTGTCCTAGGTACCTAGGTATCCTTAAGGAATTTTGTTTAGTACAAAGGACTATTAAATAAGTTCTTATATTAGTCTTTTTTCATCTTTTACTCTAGTCATATATTATGTCTTATTCGGGATTTTTTTTTTTTTTTACTTCTGTATTACTGATATAACCTTCTCCAGTGGATCTCAGATGCAGTATGTGCTCTGCTTTGCTATTTGACTAACCATCTATTTTTACATAGATTTAACAGCTTAGTACTTGTAGAATTTGTATCTCTACATACTTACATACTGATCTCCAGCCAAATCATACTTCATTGGAATTCTGAAAACCTTGTTAACTTCAATTCCAGAAAAACAATCCTGTTTTATTTCTTGCAAAAAAAAAAAAAAGAAAAAAAAAAGAGTTAATGTTATTTTTTTTTGATAGTATCAGAATTTTGAAAGTTTATTTTTCACTTGGTTAGACTATAATAAATTTAGTTTAATCCTTTAAATTTAGTTTAATCCTTTAATCCTTTATCCACCTTTGGTTTAATCCTTAAACCAAAGGTGGACCAAGCTAACATCACTCCTATCTCAATATCTCCCATAATGCAAAACACATCTCCTTGCGGATATGTATAATGTTATGCATTAAAGGAAGGGCCACTACCCAGACTAGTTTCAACCTTTGTTAAGGTCTCTTCAGTGGGGGGGCCAGGCCCATAGTGGAGATACTAGGCAGAAGCAATGGCGAGGTCATCTTTACCTATAGGAGTTGTTAAAAGGTGTGCCACCTTTTTATTAAATTACTCTGGATTTAATGAAAGATGTTGAAAGTTTATTTTTCACTTGGTTAGACTATAATAAATTTAGTTTAATCTTTTATCCAAGTGTGAGCAAACAAAGTTTGCACCTGAAAATATCTTCAGGACTGGGGTAAGGTAGTACAACACCGGGCAACTCGTAGCAAAGGCGGACCAAGCTAACATCACTCCTATCTCAGTATCTCCCATAATGCAAAACACATCTCCTTGCGTATATGTATAATGTTATGCATTAACGAGTTGCACGGTGTTGTACTACCTTACCCCAGTCCTGAAGATATTTTCAGGCGCAAACTTTGTTTGCTCACACTTGGATAAAGGATTAAACTAAATTTATTGTAGTCTAACCGAGTGAAAAATAAACTTTCAACATCTTTCTCTAAATCCAGAGTAATTTAATAAAAAGGTGGCACACCTTTTGGCAACTCCTATAGGTAAATTTTTGCCTTACATTTATTTCCTTACTGCTCAACTCCTCATTCCATGTTACAGCTCCAAGTTGTCTCCTAAGCTTGTCATAATCACTAGCCTTATAACTCCACATACAGGGTGTTCGGGATAAATTTGACAGTTTCGTAAGGAAAAAGAAAATCTTCTTTGTATCTATTAAATTTAATGAATTGACAAAAAAACATTACAGGCAGAGTTAATTACAATACTATCAACAAGATTTACTCAAAATAACCACCATTAGCATCGATCACAGCTTCAATTCTGCTTCGGAACCTCGAACAAGCTGATGCTACAGTCTCCCTGGGAAGGGCCGCAAAAACTGTTTTAATTTTATCCATTAACTGGGCTTTTGTATTACTGGAAGTGCGATTGGTGTCTTTTTCAACTGCGCCCCATACAAAATAATCCATGGGGTTAAGGTCTGGGGAGTTTGGAGGCCAAACATTTGGACTGGTGAAGTCGTAGAAATTTTCAGACAACCATTTTTGACTTTTCCCAGAGGTGTGGCAAGGGGCCGAATCCTGCTGCCATACATACGGCCTACCATTGGCTACCCTTGTTATCCAGGGCTTGACTACAGTTAGCAACTCCACGAACAAAGCCCGAATTCCAATGCCAGGGTTCTTCAACACCTGTTCCTGCAGATTTGCGAGGAATTCTGCTGTACGAACGCAATCAGATCGTCTGCTAGGGATCTTTCTTCTTGCTACATCCTCGTAGTCACCATTGCAAGTCTCTAGTTCATGCCTGATTGTTTTTACTGTATTCAGGGAGCATTGGGCAGCAGTCGTAATATCCTTATTTTGATGGCGGGCACGAATCATCATGATACAAGTTATTCTCTTCCATGATTCAGGTGGGTTCCAGCTATCCATCCTTTCTGACATCTTGTATATGAATGAAGAAGGGTCCAAACTTTTAAATGAAGAGAAGTGTGTGTTAATACATGTAACTTACGGAAAAATATAATTAATTATAAATATGTCAAATTTATCCCGAACACCCTGTATATCCTTTGCTCACAAAAGTCTGCATATGACTAGTCACAACACAGTTGATTACTTCATGATCACTTTCACCAACTGGAGGAAGGTGTGAAATCCCTCTCACAATCACATCTTCTTTTGAAATGATTAGATCTAGAACTCTGGAACCTCACATGCCTTCCTTTACATGCTGCCTGAGATAGTTATCTCTAAAGAACTCAAGAAAATCATTTTCCTTATTCCCAAATGCTATCTCTTCATTCCAATCTATACAACCATAATTAAATTCACCCATTATAATTACTCTTCCTTTGTTCACTAATCCAAGTTGTTTATACATTTCTTGATCACCACCTCCCGCATTCCCAGGCCTATAACAACATCCAATTAAATATATCTTCCTGTCAACCACCACTTTACACCATGCTGCCTAATAATCATTGCCACTATTTCCCTTTTTCATGTCTACCTTATGTGGACTTGATTCCCCTGCTATCATTAGCAGCACCCCCCCCCCCCCCACACACACACCCTTCTTGCCCTTTCTATCCTCAAGAAAAAAAAAACCGTATCCTTCCATTTCTGTTTCCGTTACTATATCATCTTCGTTCAACCATGTTTCACTTATTCCGATGATTTTGAGCCGAATAAACTCAATCACTGAAACCATGTCTCCTTCCCCTTATGATATGTCTGGCATTTGTAAACAAATACAGCAGTTCATTTTTCGGTCTATAGCCAGTCGTATCAAAGCCATGTGTTGGTTGTGATTTTTCACTACACCTGCCCAATCAACTTTATCACCACTTAATGCATATGGAAGAAAAGAAATTAAGCAGCAAAATCAGAAACAAGCATGGAATTAAGTAATTTAGTTGAGTAATGAAAATCAGGTAAGTAATATCGATTGTAAAAAGAAGGATATTGTTTGGTATGGTGATGATGCCAAGAAATTATATTCTTGGTTTAATCCTTTATCCAAGTGTAAGCAAACAAAGTTTGCACTTGAAGTATTTTCAGAACTTGACAGCTTGTATATAGAGGCTAATGACTTCATATCACTCGCCTTATTATCCCATAATGCAAAGCACATATCCTTATGGACATGTATAATGCTATGCATTATGGGAAGGGTCACTATCCAGATCGGTTTCGACCTTTATTGAGGCTTCTTTATTGGGAGCCAGACCTAGAGGTGATACCAAGGTTGAAGTAATACAGAAGTCATATTTCCATATACGAATAGCTAAAAAGTGTCATATCGTATCAAAATATTCTGGATTAGAGATAGTTGGAGGTTTTTCCACTTGGTTGTACCATAAATTAAAGATGGCAAGAAATTATATTCTTGGTTTAATCCTTTATCCAAGCATAAGCAAACAAGTTTGCGCTTGAGCTATTTTCATTACTGGGAAACTCATTTTTATAGAGGCTAATGACTTCACATCACTTGCCTTAGTGTGAAGTCATTATCCTCTATATGACTTCACACTAAGGCAAGTGTGAATAGAGATCTGCAAGTTGTCCAACTGTGTCATGCGGACCAGAGTATGGTAGATTATTATGTCTGTACACGAATGTTATGAGTATCAGAAACAAAAGGGGGGTAGAGTTTGTTGCCTTTGTCAGTATGTTGGTACTTCAGATTGTAAGCATTAGTGAGACCTGGCTATCAGAACCAGACATACTAACTGGCATCGACTGTAAAGGGTAATGTATTTTTAGGAAGGATAGGAGAGGAGGGGGCATGCTGCTAATGATATTGGATGACTTGAATCCAGTTAAAGTTGAGACCTATGATTGTAGTACTAGTAACAGTATTTCATGTGGCAGCGAGTGTGAAGCCATCTGGTGTGAGGTGGAATCTAACAAGATCAATTACATAGTTCACTATTGTTACAGACCTGATGGATCATTGCTAGTGATGAAGAAATGCATCACCAAATAGAAAAGATGAGCATGAAAAAGATGAGTAATCATAACGGGAGACTTTAATTATCCAAATGTTGATTGGGTAGCAGTAGAATCTCATGAGGAGAATGAAACTGAATATGTTGAGCTGTTGCGAGACAGCTTCCTCAAGCAACATGTGGCAGAAAGAATTCAAGGTCAAAGAGTCTTAAATTTGATTATAGAGTATTAGATTTGATTATAGTAGAGGAGGTTTCAGTTAAGCTCTATTCTTTCTACAGTGAGTGATCATGCTTTAATAACTGGAAAGCGGCTAAGTTTATGAATGACCCATTCAGGAAAAATTTCATGCTGAACTACAAAGCAAGAAGTTATAACCAACTGAGGAGTATGCTGAGTTCAGCAGCATGGTATTGAATCAGTTGCTAGATGAGAAGAATATTGAGAATGCATAGGAAGCATTTAAAAAATACTAAAATGATGCAGTATCAGAATGCGTACTGAGAGTTCAAAGAATAACTGGGATAGGAGTCAAATGGATGCATAACCTTATCAAGTAAGAGATTTGGAAGAAAAGGATGATGTGGAATTAATACTGTGTGCATAAGGATGATGTGTTATGAAAATTGTAAGTAGCAGGCCAAAAGAGTCAGAACTGTTGTATGGAAAGGTAAGTCTGAGTATGAAAAGAAACTGGATATGCAAGCTAAAGACCACCCCAAAGAATTCTGTTGTTGTGCTGCAAGTAAAAGAAAGAATAACTCTACTGAATGCATATTATGCAAGGGTGGCAGATGCAGAAGAGGTTGTTTAACAAATGAGCAACCATTTTGCTAAAAGCTATCAACATTACGCTCGCTGCTACCTCTTCACTGTATGAAGAAACTCAGGTGTATGAGGAGTAGGTATTAGAGCTGTTGCACAAACTGAATAATTCAGCAATAGGGACTGATGGGATATCAACTCGGATGCTAAAAGAGTGTTCAGCTGAACTATTCCTTTGACCAGGCTATATAATTTGAGCCTCAGAACAGGGCAGATTTTACAGGAGTGGAAAGAATGTACGGTAATCCCATTGCACAAGAGTGGTGCAAAGACTGATGTATCCAACTATTGACCAATCAGTATCTCAGGAGTGGTGATAAAGATTTTGGAAAAGTTGGTTAGGGCTTGTGTTCAGAAATGGGTTGATAGAGAATCTCTAATTCGCAATGAACATCATGGGTTTACTAAAGGGAAGGTCATGTTTTAACTTGCTCACATTCTATAATAATGTTATTATTTAGCCAGACAAGGCAAATGAATACACCATGATACTTTTGGATTTTGCTGAGGCTTTTGTCAGAATATAGCATGGAAGACTGTTGTATAAGTTGAAGAATATAGGATTGGATTATAAAATATTAGCATGGATAAGAGGATTGCTGACTGACAGATATCAAAAAGTGGTATATGGGGATTTAAGGTAAGGTGTATACCACAAGGATCAGTCCTTGGTCCACTGTTATTCAATCTGTATATTAATGATATTGGGAAAGATTTGAAAGGTGACATACACCCATTTGCTGATGATGCAAAGATAGGTAGGGTTATCAGGAATGCTGCTTTCTACATACTATAAACTGGTGCTTTCAGTAGTGGTTTCCCTTGATGAGTCTCTGACTGCCTGGAGTTCTCTCTTAATGATCATTATAATAATAATAAATTCTCTAATTTCCCTTAACTTGCTCTTTTTGCATTATTATTATAAGTTTTCCAATTCTGATTTATCTACCAGTAAGAATAATTCTGATATATTCTGATATATCAGAATTATTCTTACCAGCCTGAGTTGATGTTCAATTTTCATCCTTCACCTAAAGTGGTTCTATATCATATTTACAAAGCACTATCAATAAAATGAAATGTGCCGCAGTGACTGAACACAAAATTCCACCTTCCTTTAGGTCATCATCAATATATTTGACCTTCCTGAAGGTCAGAAATATTGATCACCAATTTTGAAAAGTCCAAACATGCAAAATTTGTATTTGTTTCATGCCTAAATTATCATAAATTTCTGTTTCTGTTATTTTCTACATCTGGATGGGTGGTTCTCTTTCCTCAAACTCTTGCATCAGTTATGTAAAAAAAAACAACTTATTAATAGATACTAAAGGCTTCTTTTGACTTTTTACTAGAATGTGATTAGAAAAATCTTAAACATAGAAACATAGGTTTGAGAACCTTTTCTGATCCCAGTGATTTCTTGCTCCTTTTCTCTTCCCCATCAGTAAATTTATTTAAATCTTGCGCTCCTGAGGAAATTTTTAGATTGATTTTGCAATCTTCTATTTCATTGATTTGTTTCCCTATAACTTGTAAATATAGCCTTTCTAACAAAGAAATGGAAGAGGAAGATTTGAATCTACATACTTCAATTATAAGTCATGATCCTTGCTCTCTAATCACACGTTGGGGAGGGGTGGGGATAAAATTGTACAGTAGCTTCATTAGCATATTGAACATTGAATATAAAAGATTTATGCCAGCATATTTGAGAAAAGGCTAAGAAAAATTGTAGAAGAGAAGCATCAAGAAAAACAAACTGAGGCAAATAGGGATGTCTCGGCCACATTTAAATAGAAATTATAGATCAATATATAGCCTATACTAAAATTTCTGAATTGGAGATATTGAGTGCAGTTCTTTTCTGTAACTGATGATGTTATATTTTAATAAGAAGGCATGGAATATATAAACTGCATTCTCACTGAGAATCTATAAAAGAGGAAAATGCTTCAGTTATTATGGTGCAATTTTTATTAAGATGGCAAATTAAATATGGAAATATAGATAATTTAATAAGCAAAGTTTGTATAGTAGTATGATACCTCACCATATGAGATTGGTATAGTGGAGAGTTTATTGAATAAATTTACATTGAATTAAAGAGAAGTTTGCTGAAATGTCAAACTAGAGTATGCAAAACATCATTTGTTTAAACCAATTTTAATTTATGGGTATGAAAGTAAGAGGTTTGATTGAAGACTGCAAACCACAGATAATAAAAATTCTGAGGAAAATTAGGAGACTAAAATGGCATCAGTGTCAGAATCATGTTAAAAATAAAGATATTACAAGGAATTTGATATCATTGGAATTCAGGAATATGTGGGCATAGCTAATCTAAAATTGTATGATTGATTAAACAGAATGAGAGAAGAAAGGTTAGCAAAATAGGTGTTTGATAGCAGGTAGGAGTTCAGTTCTAGAGTAATAGCAGGCTCTCAGTGGATTGATGTAGTTAGTAGTGCCTTAGAAGGCTGAAATGCTGTACAGTCATACTTTGGTTAACTTTACCTCTGGTAACCGAAGCCCCAATATAATGAAGTCCTCAATTTCAAGTCCCATTTTACGTAAAAATATTAAAATTTTAAGGTCAGCTCCCTGCAATCATCTAATTGGTGAACGACGGCGACTCGTCACATACTCCCAAGCTGTGGGTATGTCTGTTTTAACAGTTTCACACATTATCTGCATAATTTAGTCATTGCTTACACTTCGTTGGGTGTGTTTCAGTGTGGTGCATTGCAATAAATAATGTATGTTCTCTGATAGCATTGTTGTAGGTTTATTGTATTGTATTGTAGAACTAAATTAAATATCGTACAACGTGTTGAAAGGGGTGAAAGAAAACCCAATGTGGATTAGTCAATCACAAAAAATAAAACAGTCTGCTCAGAATTGTACAGATGTTACAACAGCAAAATTAACTCACTTAAGGAGCCCAATTTTAAAACAAATGGAGAAAATGTTAAGTTTGTGGATAGATGATATGTCACAATATCATATGCCTTTAACTCAAATGGTGATTCGAGAAAAAGCATTATTTTTGTTTAATCACCTGAAATCTAAACAAACTGAAGAAATTGCAGAAAATTTTGCGACTTCTCATGGTTGGTTTGAGAAATTTAAAAAAATAAGCCAGAATTCATAGTGTAAAATTATATCAGGAGAAGCTGCAAGTGCAGATGTTGAAACTGTGAAAGTTGCACTTTTCTGTTGAAAGTTTTCAGAAAAACTAAAGGAAATAATTGAACATGAAAATTTTTCACCAAATTTAGTGTTCAATGTTGAAAGCAGTTCTGAAAACGGCTACCATCAAAAAAGCTTCATTGTTATTAGTTTACCATTCGGAAAATCTGAGTGCATTAAAAGGTGACATAAAAACAAATTTGCTTGTAATATGGAAAGCTAATAGAAATGCATGGATTACCAAGGAGTTATTTACTGATTGGTTTGTTAACCATTTTTGTCAGAAGTGAAACGGTATTGCCAAAGAAATAATTTTAAAGAAAAAGCTCTTTTGTTGTTGGACAATGCTCCGGGACATCCAACTGATCTTAAAAGTACGTTAGACACATGCATTCCTGTGATTCCTGTGACACAACTTCCGTGATTCAACCAATGGATCAGGGAGTAGTAGCAACGCTTAAAGCTTATTATCTGTGTGGTACATTAAGCAATTTAATTGAACTAGAAGATAGAGCAAATGTCAATTAAAACTTTTTGGAAAAACTACACCATTAAAGATGCAATTGAAAACATTAATAGCTCATGGAAAGAAGTCACTCAGAAATGCTTAAATGAGTTTGGTGCAAATTATGACCAGAAGTTGTACTAGAATAAAAAATAACATTAATTCAAGAGATTATAAATGATGTTATTCAGATGGATCAATCAATACATTTCGAAAATGTCGATGAAGTGGATGTAAGAAATTTATTAAATGCAGAAGATGATGGTTTTTCCAGTGGAAAATTTGATAAAAACTTGTTAACAATGAAGACGAAATTAAAAAAGTTACGGATATATTGCATTTATTTAAATGCAATATATCCGTATAGGCAATTATTAAATGAAATAGAAAAAAAGCATAAACAATCAACTTGGATTCGTATTTTAAAATGTCGTGATTTGATCTTTGTTAAGTATGTAATATTGACTTTTTATTTAATAAAGCTTTTCTTTTTCGAAAAAAAAGTCTTTCATTTTCTTTATGTATTATGGGCATAGTATTTTTACCACTGAGAACAAAGTAATTTTGTGGAATGCATCCTCTTCGTTAATCAAGGTATGACTGTATCTGTGAATATTGGAGACTTGATTAAAAAAAATAATTTGGAAGGTAGCTGTTGATAAGATACTAATTATAATGTAGTCCTCTCATAGTATCCTGTTTACTCCTTGAGGGTACATATCAGGAAATAATGCTCTCTACTTTCTAGAGTAATGAAAAATCCATTGACATTCACACGCCACATAATTTTTATACCTCTCACTTAATCAGCAGTTGTTTGCATGGATCCTGCAAAGCACTATCCTGGCACACCTGGGGGAAGAGCCTTCCCCCCCCCCCCCCAAAAAAAAAAAAAAAAAAAAAAACTAGAAGATTTTCCAAAAATCTTTTCCTAATAAAAATTCATTTTTTTATTTATGTTGTGTCATGTCTTCTATTTCTATACTACTTATGAATTAGTGGTCACATAAGGTGGGAATACCCTATAGCTCTCGAGAATCATGGCCGCTGTGAACACAAGGTGAAGGAAGTAGTGCTCAGGCGGACTGAGTTCTTCTTTGTTTGCACGAGCCTGGCCAGAGGAAATCACGGGTGTCATGTATTGGTGATCACTGCAGATGCTCAGTAATAGGTCATATGCAATATGTAGTGTGTATTCTCAAATTGGCTAACTCTCCCCCCCCCCCCAAAAAAAAAAAAAAAAAAAAAAAGATTAAATCCTGAGTGTGCTCTGATCCTGAATTTTGCCTTTTTTTTTTTTTTCTTTTTTTTTTTTTTTTTCCCATCGTTCAATATCTTCTGTGGATAGGTTTACCCTTCTTTTTTGGAATTTTGCCTTTCCACATCTTTCAGGATAGTTAAAATTTGGTGCATATGCTCTAGTCCTTACACTTGTAAATAACCTTACTGAGACTTGATGGTAGAAAAATAAAAGAAAACCAGAAAACCAGGAACCCTGGTTTGGAGTGCAAGCATGGTGCTACCTATTTTAAGCTATTAGTTTTGATATTTGAAAATTTTAGAATTTTTTATTCATAAAAAAATTGCTCCTCCTTGTTGAACTATGAATGCCTATATAGAAGAGAGAAAAATAGAAGAGGGTATACTCTAGAAGATTAACATGTTAGAATATTAAAATAATATCATTTTAGAATTAACTTTCATATGAATGAATGTTTATATTCCTGTTGCTATATAGTGTTTGTCCATGGATCTATTAACTAGCAAAGAATCTTAGATTCTGATCCGGTTCTAATGAATCTCCCTTATCCATCTGTGATGGGAGTGGATTTTGAGTCTTTTTTATTTTTTTAAAGACTGTGTCTTGTCAGACTTGTCAAGACTACATCTTTTTCTGACAAGAAAAAGATGTAGTCTTGACAAGTTTTCTGACAAAATTTTCTGTCAGAAAAAGACTCAAACATGGAGAGTTTATTTCTTTTATTTCTCCCAACCAGAGGTTTCCTTCTGGCATACTGCAAACTGATCCTGTGATGTAGTCCTGTTCATGAAATTATTAATGAAGAATTGACTGCCCCATGTAATGAAGGGACATCTATTATCAAAGTCTTAAATACCTGAGTGCATCTAAGAAGATTTCTGACCATGAAAAAAGATGAGTAGGTTCTAATTAGAAATTTTTATATTTCAGAAAAAAGCAGATCTGCAGAATTTGGGAGAATTTAGTACAATCCTTCGAAAATTTCAGAAATATCCTGATCATTCCAGGTACGTGTATTAATTTGATTGAACATTACTTGATATAAAAATTAATAAAATTATATCTTGTGGATTATACACATAGCAGAATATTCTGGATAAGCTGCAGTAGTTATTTGGCACATCAATGCAAATGACAGCTTGTATCATGGATATCATTCCTTTCTTCCTGTTTATTGATGAGTGTGATTGACCACAGCATTTTTGTCTTAAAGTGACATGTGGCAATAATCAGATCACCAATCTGATTATTGCCAAGGTGCAATAATCACTTTGCAGAGATCACCGATGTGTAGAAGCAAGGAGATTATGCTTCTGTTATATAAAGCTTATCAGGCCATATTGGTTATTATGCACAGGCTTGGTTACCTGGATTTCTATAATGAAATTATTTGTAGTCTCTGGAATATTGAGTATGAAGAAAGATTTGAGGAAATGCAGTTTAGTGGGGAGGATGTGGGTATGATTGAAGCATATTATTATTATTATTACATGACACCTCCAAGGAGTCCAAAGACTCATCAAGGGAGGGCACCCACTCCACCACTCAATTCACCAACCACAGCTACCATCATCATCTGCACCCATGCCATATACTACCCACCACCACTAGTATTTTCATAGACAATCACAAATCCCACGGCAGGATTCGAACCTTCAGCCTTTTGGCTGCAGAGCAGATACGCTAACCACTCGGCCAACCAGGCCGGCGAGATATAAGTTGGTGAGGGGGTTATTACCAGATTAATATGGATGAGGTTTTTCATAGAATGGGAAGAGATGGGGGTGAGATCAAGAGACCATCCCTGGAAACTCTGTAAGGAGCATATTAGCATGTTGATAATGAGGATAAGTTTGCTGCATTGAGAGTCATGAATGGTTGGAATGCATTACCTGAGAGAGAATAGTGAGTATGGAGATGGTGAATACCTTTAAGACACAGTATGACAAACTGAGTGTGACAGTGGAACCTTCCATGATGAGTCTTTTTAACTCTGTGGAGGTATGATGATAATAAGAATGAAACATAATTCTCTCAAATTGCAATTGGTACAGCATTGTAAACATTATTTAAAATACCCTTTAATAATTTTTTGATAATCAATGAAGAAAAGAGGTTGACAGAGCAGGGGAATAGATTAGAAAGCATCTAATACAAGTAGTGAACAGTATACTAGGAGCTAATTGAATACATAGAGTTGGTTTGATGTGGATGAATAGTGAAATCAGAGGCATTGGTGTGGGGAAAAGATGTTATGGGGGAAGGTACAAGGCAGCTTTTATTATTATTATTATGTAACACCTCCAGAGAGCCCAAAGACTCATTGAAGGAGAAATGTGGAAACAGCATCAAATGATAACTCTCTTCCAACTACTAACCGCGCTCAAACTTGCGTAACTTTTTATGTGAGCCATTAGTAGCAGAGGCTCTACCAATCAACCATCCTTTGCTGGCAAGATGCATGTGAAATATAATATGCAGGTGAGAAAGGTGACAAGCTTAGTAAAGAAAGAAAAGTACAGTTTGAAAGAGACGGGCCAGTTAAGTGGAAGATAATCCAAGGGAATTCTGCTATGTCATAAGCAAAAAGAAGAATAATTATAGAAGTAAAAGTAAGGGGCTGGGAATAGTTACAATAGCAGCGTGACCACTAGAGAGAGTTTTTTATGAGCATTTTATCAATTATATAATATTGGTGTAAATGATATTTGTGCTACATGTATAAGAGGCAAATAATTTGGAAAATTAAAGGTGAAAGAATCAGTGGTGTATCACCTGTTGATTGGGTTATATGTTAATAAGGCTGTGATAATGGATGACCACATGTATTTAAAGAATGTGCAAAAGAGTTAGATATGCCCTTAACGTAATTTAATGAAAGTCTTGCAGTGAAAAAAGTTCCTTAGGAATGGATAGAAGGCAAAATAGTACCATTCCACAAGCATGGTTCCTGGAAAGTTACAGTTATGGACTAGTCTGTGTTATCTTCAGTTGTAGTCAAGGTATTGGAGAGGTTGGCTTGGAATAAAATACAGGAAGAGTGCATTTTATGATAAGATGGCTAATGTGTTGGATAAAGGGAGATTCATATACAAGTGGTATTCGTGAACTTTGCCAAGGCATTTGTTAGATTACCACATTTAGATTGATTTACAAGCTTCATAGGAATTGATAATTTAATCTATTATCCATTTCCATCTTGCTGTACAAGATAGGATTGGCTCCAAACTATGCCAGCAAGTCATGTATGATGGGACATTGTTTCAAAAAAGAAATGAATTAGTGGTCTAGGGTTCTGTTCTTGAGCCTTTACTGTTTAACTTATATGCTCATGATATTTCATGTGAATTGACTGGGGATTTTCAATTGTTTACTGATGTTAATTCTCATCAGAAAAATTTGAATAAACCTTTAGCTTAGACAGTTATGTGGAACTGGAGTTTTAATAATTACTAGGTTTTGTATTTCAGAATGTGGAGATTTAGGAAATGGTACTGAATATTGGTGGAATTGTTCTTTAGGAATTGGATGAGATTTGAGATTTGTGGGGAGATTGGAGTGAAGTAAATTAGAGGACTTTGCAACACTTGCAAAGACAACATGTTGCATTTGTTATGATAAAAAGAGGTAGTTGTGCTATTGTATATAAAGCTTTGTTCAGACCGCATATGGATTATTGTGCTCAGGTTCTTATTATTATTACGTGACACCTTTAGGTAGTCCAAGTGACTCATCGAGGAATGGCACCTACTCTACAACTCTGTCTCCACCACTTAATCCATTAACTAGGAAGGGCACCTACTCTACAACTCTGTCTCCACCACTTAATCCATTAACTACACCACTCTATACACCAACTACGCTACACAATGAACCGCAACTAGCATCATCATTACACCAATGCCATCTGCTGCCCACCACCACTGGTATTTTCACAGACAATCACAAACATCCATGCCCATGGCACGATTTGAACCCGCAGCGTTTTGCTGGAGAGCAGATACTCTAACCACTTTGGATTTGGTACCTAGTTTTGATTGTGATGTGGAAACATTGCAGAAGGTCTAGAGACAAATAATAACCAAGGCAGTATCAGAACTCTAGAATGTTGGTTATGGAGAAAGGTTGAAATAATGCAAATAGAGTTCAGTGGATAGGCAGAAAAGAAGTAATATGACAACAGCATTTAAGTTAGCAAGGTGATTTCATCAGGTTATCACAGTGGAGTGCATAAAGAGAGTGCAGCCTGTTGGGGGAAGAACTGGAGGATGTCCCTGTGAAGTTGTGTACAAGTGTGGTGAGGTGGGGCGTGAAGAGCAGATATTTTACACTGAGAGTTGTGAGTGAAATGCATTCCCTGAATGCCACAGGTGTTAAGGAGTTTAAGATTCAATATTATTATTATTATTATTATTATTTGACACCTCCAGGGAGTCCAAGGACTCATCGAGGGAGAGTGTGCCAACAGCATCGAACGATTGGTCCCCTTCCAACTACTAACCGCGCTCAAACTTAGCAGGGGCTCTACCAATCGACCAACCTTTGATTCAATAGGATACGTATGTTTTAGTGAGTCATCTGATTCCATGGAGACGGATGCTAGAATAATAAATAAGGAAGTCATTTAATGAAATATTCATATAGATTATACACACGATTATATTTTTTGGAAGATGATCTGCGCTATGTTATAAGCATCCATCCTTCTTTGTAAAAAATGGTCATATTTAAGATCAAACATGAAATGTGACATATTTTTTATTATACCATTATTCTTTGTTATTGTATCATGCTTCTGTTGATGCATCACAAATAGTAATATCCAGGACCAGTGCATAGTATTTTTCTTGTGTGTGCGATTAATGTTCGGCGCTTTTCCAAAAAAAATTTTTCTTGAATAAAGTGTGAATAAAACGAACAGGAAATGAAAAACAAATGAAAACCACTTTACAGTATAATGTTACCTACAGATTAGTCCTGCTTATGCAAATTTTTTCAAGTTATATAAATTTTCAAAATAATATAAAATAGTAATATAAAGTTAAGAGATTTATTTAATATTCTTTACATTAATTTTGCTAAAAGGGATTCATCTGGCTTTCATTTCAGCGAAATCCTGTCACAGTACATCAATGTTGATAGACTGAGCAATATTATTTTCTATTGAAATGAATGCCAAACCGTTTAGTTTTTCTTGACTCATGCTTGATTGCAGGTAGTGCTTTATTAATTGTAATTTAGAAAATTTTCTCTCTCCCTTAGCAACTGAAATGGGCAAAGTCAATAGTATTCTCAATGTAATCAGTGAATTTGCAAAGAGTTCTTCAAGGTTGTTGTTATAAATCCACTTCAAAACCATTTCTGGTGTACTATTTCCTTCAATTTTTCTAGATAATAATTTCAGCTCTATTTGCAGTTCTTCTGCTTCAGTGTCCTTGTTTTCTTTGTCACTTAATGCTTTTTCTAATGAACTACATTTTTCTTACAATTGTTGGTCTTCCATGTTATCACATTCTGTAATGTTGTACAAAAATTCAAAGGGCTCCAAAAAGCTACTAAATGAATCAAAATGCTCCTTCATTGAAGTAATTGCTCTTGTGAACAAAATGTCGAAAAATTTAGTTTTGAATTTCCTTTGTGCATCAATGGCTCCGGAGTATCTGGTTCCTCGTCAAAGGATTTCTTTCTCTTTCGGATCTGATTATCTAACTCAGGACTAAAATTGTCTGTTAAATCCGCATCTATTGCAATGCATTTTGCTTGGGAAATATAATTCTCGAAGGAATCTTCAGAGTTATGGGAAATGAGAAATTCAATTGTCCTTTTCAACGTAGTTGCTGCTGGTTTAACATTCATGCTTTGTGATTGTAACAACTTGCTTGTATAATTGATTTCTGTAAGTACGTCGTGCCAGATCATTAATCCACAAATGAATTCAAAACTATCTAATTTTGATGCGATTGATTCCGCTGTTATACGTGTAAGTGAATCTTTTTCCAGTTGAACGACTTTTTTTAACCCAGAATAAATACCTTTCAATCCGGTCTTCAAAGCACTAACGGCATTAACATGGCTTTCCCATCTAGTATCGCTTAACGATTTCACTGTCAATTTACAATACATGGACTGAAAAATATGCCAACGCTTTGTCGATCCTGAGAAAAACTTGTAAATTATTTGAATGGTTGAAAAAAAATTAACAATTTCAATAGCTTCATTTACTGCATCAACAACGACTAAATTTAAGGCATGGCAAACACATGGAATGAAAAAGGCTCTTGGATTGACGTTTGCAATTTGAGACTGCACACTGTTTCTTTTACCTCGCATGTTGGCTCCATTGTCGTAGCCTTGACCACGAAGATTCATAATAGATAAATCAATTTGTTTCAAAGAATTTAAAATTTCTTCGGTCATCTTTACTCCAGTTGTTTCTACAACATTAATAAATTCCAAAAAACTTACTTAATTTCTACATTGGCATTGTGACTCTCAGCTGCTTTTTCGATGTGGACATAACGCACGACAATGGACATCCGTTCTTTATGACTTTGATCAGGTGTACAATCCATAATAATTGAGAAATACATTGCATTTTTGACCATGTCCAAAATCTTATCCTTTGTAACTTTGGCGATCAATAAAATAATTTCCTTCTGGATATCTTTTCCTAAGTAATGATTTTTTTCTAAGAATGGATCAAATTTTGAGAACAACTCGACCAACTTTAAAACTTTATCATTATTTTCGGTGAATAATTTTATCTGAAGACCCTTTAAATGCCATATTTTCTGAGACCATCGTTAAAATAATTGAAATTATTCTCTTCAGCACTTCATCCCAATATTTTACCTCACTCAAATAGAATTTGTTCATCAAAGAATCAATGGTTTGACCACCAGAAAGTCGTTTTTTTAACTTAGTCCACTTTCCATAACAATCAAAATACTGAGTGCTTCTTTCATGTCTCTTCAAAATCAATGTCATGTGTCCCCAATCATTTGTACCGACCTTTGCTAAGGTAAATTCATCACTACTAAATATTTTGCAACAAAAACAGAACACTCTATCTAATTTGGTTGAATATACAAGCCATGTGTTTGAAACCATGCCATAATGGTTTCCTGAGGAAGGCAACGGGAAACCACCTCAGTATTATTTCCAAGAAATATGGTGAACTCAGCAAATTTAGCTTCCACAACTGGCAGAAATGGGGTGTATCGGCAAATGATGGATGTCATGCCTGGCAGAAGAAGAAATGAGGCTTCTCAGGTTATTAACCTATGAAATCCTCAAATGGACAGTGAGGATGGGATCCCAAGTATTGAGGAAAATAGGAATAAAATAAGACCTCCAGGAGAGAATAAGATAGAAACTATATGAGTGGCAACTTGGAATGTAAGAACAATGTTGAGAGCTGGTAAATTAGAGAACTTGAAGAAAGAAATGAAGAGGAATAAATTGGATGTGGTTGGTCTAAGTGAAGTTAGATGGGAGGATATAGGAGATTTTGAAAGTGATGGTTATAAAATTATATATTCCTGTAGAACACGAGGAAAAAATGGAGTAGCATTTGTGTTGAATGAAAAGGTTAAAAATTCAGTAGAAAAAATAATATATAAAAGTGGCAGGGTGATTATGATTAAACTGAAAGCAAAGCCTGTGGACATGATGATTATACAAGTGACCATCATCAAAATGAAGTAGGAGAGATATATATAATCAAATAGAAGAGATAATGGAAGAAGACAGAAGTAAAAGGTGTACCATCTGGATGGGAGACTGGAATGCGGTGGTAGGTGAAAAGGTAGAGAAGGGAATAACAGGAAGATATGGCCTTGGAAAAAGGAAAGAGAGAGTTGAAAGACTTATAGAGTTTTGTAAAAGACACAAACTAATCATTGGTAATACTTGGTTTAAACTTCCAAAGAGAAGAAGATATATATGGAAGATGCCAGGTGATATTGCAAGATACCAGATTGATTACATGGTACAGAAACAGTGTAAAAAGGATATCGACATATCCAGGAGCTGATATTGACTCAGACCATACTTTGCTTGTTATGGAATAAGAATACGATTTAAGAAAATAAACAAAGTAAAAGCAAGAAAAGGTGGAACCTAGAAAAACTCAAAGGAGATGTAGGTAGTAAATTCAGAGAAGAACTGGAAAATAAAATAAGGAACAAAGAGAATATATCTGAAGAAACTATGGATGTTAATACAAAATGGAATCAACTGAAAAACTTGATATATGAAACAGCTGCCGAAGAGATAGGTTTTGTGGAAGGGAAAAGAATTAAAAAGCCATGGATTACAAATGAAATGATAAGAAAAATGGAGGAAAGAAGAAGATGGAAAAATGTAAACACTGAAGAGGGAAGAAGAAAATACAAAGTATTAAATAATGAACTGAGAAGAGAAACTGATAAAGAGAGGAATGGTTTAAAAACAGAATGTAAAGAAATTGAAGAAATGGAAAAAAGGGGGCGATATGATAAAATGTTTGAAAAAGCAAAAGAAATTACAAATATTAAAAAAAAAAGGATAAGAAATCTGCCATTAGAAGATAAGCAAGGAAAACTGATTTATGATATTGAAATACAGGGCGAAAGATGGAAGGAATACATCGAAGAACTTTACGACCAACAAAAATTGAATTGGAAGAGCAAAATTAAATCGCGACAGAAGAAAGAGATCCTGAAATACTAAAGAGAGAAGTAGAAACAGCAATTAAGGAATTAAAAAGTGTAAAGATTGAAGGAGTGGATGAAATACCTAGTGAAATTCTAAAACAACTGGAGAACAAAGGTATAACAGAAACATAGAAACTCTGCAACCTCATTTACAAAACAGGAGTATGGCCTAAAGATTTCACAGAGAGTATTCTTATACCAATTGAAAAGAAAAGTAATCCTGCTAAGTGCAGTGACTACAGAACTATAAGCATACTTTCGCATGCCTCCAAAGTACTGCTAAGAATATTAAATCAACGATTGTATAATAGAGTGGAGTATTTTCTGAGGGATGATCAATTTGTATTTAGAAAAGACAGAGGAACCAGAGATGCAATTGGAGTAATGAGGACCATTTGCAAAAGGAATATAGAAGTAAATAAAGAAGTTTATATATGTTTTATTGACCTTGAAAAAGCATTTGACATGGTGAAATGGGAAAATCTGATGGAAATATTACTCAAAATCCGTTTTGGATTGGAGAGAGCGAAGGTTAATAGCTGAATTATACATGAATTATACATGTCACCGATGCTCTTCAATATATTTGCAGAAGAAATGATAAAAGAAGCATTTGATGAAGAGAAAAGAGGAATCACTATTGGAGGAAGAACAATACAACATATTAGATTTGCAGATGATCAAGCAATATTAGCTAATACCGAAGATGAACTACAGCACCTAATGCAAAAATTTGAAAATATATGCAAGAAATATGATATGAAAATTAACGCAAAGAAAACAAAAGTGATGAGAGTCTCCAGGAAACCAGCAAGTATCAAGGTGATGATGAATGGAGAAAGTGTAGAGCAAGTGAGACAATACAAATACCTTGGTAGTATAATACAAGAAAATGGAAAATGTGACATGGAAATAAAAGAAAGAATTAACAAAGGAAAATTTGCCATTTATAGCAAGAAAAATTTGTTTATTAATAAAATGAATAAAAATCTAAAGAAAAGGCTTATTAAGTGCTATATTTAGAGTATGACCTTATATGGGTCAGAAACATGGACAATTGGGAAGAAAGAAGCTAAAATGTTGGAGAAATTTGAAATGTGGTTTTCTTTATTTTCTCCATTATGGAGAATAATGGAGAAAATAAAGTGGACTGAAAAAATCACCAATGAAGAAGTATTACAAAGAGTTGAAGAAGAAAGGAATTTACTAAAGACTATAAGAAGAAGAAGAAGAAAGCATAAATAACTGGATAGGACATGTATTAAGAAGAGGAGACAGCCTACTGAAAAGAATGATAGAAGGGAAAATGGAAGTAAACCGACCAAGAGGAAGAAGACGACTAATGATGCTTGATGATATATTGGGAACAAGAAGATATCCGGAAATGAAGGAGGAAGCAAGAGACAGAGGAAATTGGAGGAAGAGAATCTGCTGAGTTATACCATTGGACCTGTCAAGAGACAGAACACTAATGATGATAATGATGATACAAGCCATGTTCTATCCACTAATTCGCCATTTGCTGTTTTTCATTGGAAATATATTTTGCTAAATGATCGCCCAACACGGTCTTTCGGATAATGTTTAATGTTAGCTCTTTCAGTACTATCTTTTCAATTTGAAAATTCTGCAAGTTTTCTGGCCAATCCACTTAGCTAGTCATCTCCACAGCACTCGTTTCTACATCACTATTTGACCATTCTCTTTCAAACACATCGATTGAGTTCCCATCATCCTGTGTAGTTGCACTTGTACCAGTATTTGATTCAATCTTAACACAAGTTTCATCAGTTTCAGCTCCAGGCCTCACAATAATTACAATTCCACCATCATGCTTAATCTCCCTTGTGTCCATTGGTTCGATAGTGTGAACAGAATTACCCTTGTCTTGCCCATCTTGCAGAAAACTATGCAGCGTTCTTTGATTCCTTAATTGCTCTATCAGCCTCTTTTCTTGATTTTCTTTATTCTGCCAACCAGACAATTTTCTCTTTCGATCCATATTTCGGGTGAAGTGGATTTCCTGGTTTTTTTTTTTTTTTTTTTGAAAATTTAAAAATGTGTACAAAAATTAGAGAATGATAAAATTATGATATATGCAAAAAATATTTTTTATTAAAATAACATAAATTTGAAAATAAAGATAAAATTACTGTCTTTTAAAAATTTAAGAATGAAAAATATTAATTGGTATTAGATGTTATATTGGTGTTTTATTAAAATCTTTATTGTTTATTAAATATTAAACAATGTGAAAACCTCCCAGAGCACTATTCCCAAGCACTATTTTTGAGGTTCTATAAGGAAGATAAGTCCCTTGAAATATTGCTTTGGCATAGTTCTGGGAGGTTCTCAGATATTTATCCTATATTTTCTATTAATTCATAATTTAAAAAAATTTTAAATTCTTCTAATGAAAACATCAACCCTAAGGGTTGGTGTTTTCATTAGAAAATTGGACCTTTAACTCATATTTGAAAATTTAAAAAATTCCAGGAATTCCACTTCACCCCATGTTTCTACAAATATTTTTTAACCTAGTTACATAGGTACATTTCTTCTAAAGCAAGTGAAATATCCTACCTTTATGTCTTTTATACAAAACAATATTTCTTTTATACCAACAATTGTTCAGTATAACTTGTTGGAAATGTTATAGAATACTAGCCTACGTAGTTCTCTCAGAAAGATTCAATTAAAATAAGAGAATTTTACAAGAATGTTTCGCATTGGACTCGAGAATTCACCAATTATTTTGTGTCACTGACCCCGCCCTAACAGCCCACTAATATATCATGCTCGAATGTCAAGAAGAATGAGTTATCAGTAGTAAGCCAACTTTTAGGGCTGGACCACATGCATCCGATCCAATTAAAATTAGGATACGGCCCTTATGCGGAACTCAATAATTAATCATAAGTGATTTATTCTATTTTAGGTATATTTTATCATCATCATCATCATTATCAAATTCCTGCCATGTACCCTTAAGGGGTGTATAGGATATGATAGTACCACATGAAAAAAATTACATTATTATTAATTTCCTATCTACAATTTTCTTCCAAATCAGTCTGTTACTTGTCAAGACTCCAACATTATCAGATCTTATATTTCTATCATCTAAAGCACTTTGTACCGTATCAATCCACCTATATCTTGGTCTTCCTCTGGGTCGTTTTCCTGCCAACCTGGCAGAGAACACTTGTTTTGCTAATCTTTCTTCGCCCATTCTGTTTAAGTGACCATACCACCTGAGATTAGCTCTGCTAACGCATTCCTGGATGCTGACAATGTTAAGTATTTTCCTAACATCCTCGTTTTTAATATGATATTGCAATTGATGCCATCTGTTCACGCCTATAATCTTTCTCAGGACTCTCATATCTGTGGTCTCTAGTCTTTGGTCAAGTGTTTTACTTCTGACCCAGCTCTCAGATCCATAAGTTAAAACTGGTTTGAACACTGTCTTGTATACAGCTAATTTAGTGTTCCGACTAATTTCTCTCTTATTCCATATGAATTTATTCAATTGACTTCCCACCATACCAGCTTTGCTGATTCTGTTGTCTATTTCTATATTTAATTTACCATCTTCAGTAAAAATCGTGCCTAAATAGCTGAAATGTTTTACTTGTTCCACAGGTTCTCCATTCACAACACAGTTGACATTTTCAATGATTCTGCCTATTTTCATTGTCTTTGTCTTTTTATTGCTGTCCTTCATATCATATCTATTACAACAGCTATTCAATTTAGTGAGAGAATCTTGCAGACTTGTAGCGGATTTATTTAGAAGTATAACATCATCCGCATAAAGCAAAGAGCTGACATTAACATCTCCAATTTTGATATCATGTTCAATACCACTTTCCTTCATAATGTGATCCATATAGATAATGAATAACAGAGCGGATAATGAACATCCAAGTCTCACACCAGATTTAACATTAAACCATCTTCCTGTACTTCCTTCAATTCTAACTGCTGACTTACAACTCAAATAAAGACTAAGTATTGCTTGATATAATGCCCCATTGACACCATATAACTGCAGCGTATTGAATAGCTTCTCTCTTGGCACCTTGTCATATGCCTTTTCCAGATCGACAAAACTTAAATACAGATCTTTGTTATATTCCCACGCTTTCTCGACTATTTGTTGTAAAGTGAAGATCTTATCCTGACAGCCTCTATTTGGCCTGAATCCAGCTTGTTCTTCACCAAGCTTTTCTTCCACAATTCTTCTCAACTGTTTCTCAAGTATACTTGCATAGATCTTGCCAGGAACACTCAGTAGGGAAATACCTCTGTAATTCTCACATGCAGTTTTATTTCCCTTTTTATATATGGGTACTATGAGAGCTCTACTCCAATCATCGGGAATTCGTCCCTCTCTCCAGGCTTTCTGAACTATGCAGTGCAGCCACTGTAAGACTCTTATACCACCATACTTCAGCATTTTTGGTCGAATATCATCTACTCCTGCTGCCTTTGCACATTTCAAGCCTTTGATAGCGTTTTCTACTTCAAGTATGGATATGTATTCCTGACTGCATGCCTGGTCAGTGTTTTTTACCACTGTGCTGTCATCACTGCTTGTTTCATTTAGCAGTTTTTCAAAGTAATTACTCCATACTTCAAGGATATCTTTTTCTCCCGTTTTCATGTCACCTTTATCATCTCTATTTCCTTTTACAGCACTCTTTCCTCCATTCTTAAGCTTCTTCAACAACCTCCAGAATATTTTGCCACCTTCTTAATATTTATTTTCTATATTCTTGCCAAAGTTCTCCCATGACTTTTGTTTAGCTAGTTTTACACAGTGTTTAGCATTCTTGCATTTGTCTCTATATTCTCTAAGAGCACAAGCTGACTTATTTGACAGTAACTTTTGGTATGCTTTCTTCTTTTCCTTCACTGCCTCTTTAACTTCCTTTGTCCACCAGGGAGTTCTGATTTTTTTATCCTTACAGACAATCTCACCACATGCCTCTCTGGCTGAATCAATCAGTGTTTTCTTGAAGGCTTGCCACTGAATCTCCAAGGTTTGGTTCCTGTTCTCAAACTCTTTCATTTTTTCTTCAATAATCTTTGTGTATTTTAGTCTACAGTTCAATTCTGAGAGCTGCTCAACTTTTATTCGCTTTAAAACTTTCTTACATGTTATTCTTTTCAATATGAAATTCAATTTTATCCTGCTCAAGACTAAATAGTGATCACTTCCAATTTCAAATCCTCTGTACACTCTGGTGTCCTGGGAGAAAACATCACTATCAACAATAACATAGTCTATGAGACTTTTCTTATTCTTAACCTCTTCTTTCCATGTGAATTTGTGCACATTTTTATGTTGGAACATGGTGTTAGTAATAACCAGTCCATGTCCTGAGCAGAAATCCAACAGATATTTGCCATTATTATTAGCTTTGCTCTTTTCTCCAAATTTTCCCAAAATATTTTTGTATGTCTCACAATTATTTCCTACTCTGCTATTTAGATCCCCAACAAGGACCAACTTTTCATTTTTCATTGTGTCAGTTGCTTTTTCTAAAGCCCCAAAAAATTCCTCCACTTCTACCTTAGTAGAACCTTCTGTGGGACCATAGGCACAAATAAGTCTCATTGTCCAGTTCTCCATTCTCATATTTGACCACATTACTCTACTTGAGACTGACTGCCATTCAAGAAGATTAGCCTCGTATTTTGTGTTGAATACTATGGCTACTCCTTCTTTTCCTTGATTGTCATTGCCTGAATATAACATTTTGTATTTATTGCTCAGAAAGATCTCACCAGTTTTGGTCTTTTTTGTTTCAGTCACCCCTATTATCAATCTGGTACTTATCCAATTCCTCAGCTAGCTCCATTTCTTTGCCATTCAGGCTTCATACGTTGATAGTACCGATCTTTAACTCTGGTGATGTTGAGTTGGGGTTTATTTTCAGATTTGTTCCAGTAGCTGACTTTTCGCTGTTCGCCCTAGTTCCCTGGCGAAAACAACAGGGACCTTGTTTAACCGGGCGACGCCCCAGCCGGCATGAAATTTTGTCATGTTGTACCATCATTTTTTATTTTGGTTTAACCAATAAGAATACAATTTGGTTCGCTAAATCCCAAATTGCCAGCCCATCCTTGTCCATTCAGTATCCAAGTAGATACCCAACAGGGTGCACCACGAGAAGGTGAGGATTGGACATTAGGTCAGAAGCCCTGGTCGGTTGTCCGCATTCCTTTAAAGGCTATGTGGAGGTCTCCTCTCAGTTATACAGCTTTGACCCTTAAACACCACAGGTATATTTTATTAATTTTTAATTAAAAATTACAGAAATTTTTGATCAAAAAAAAATGTATTCGTTCGTTTCCAAGAAGATCTGAAGGGGCCCGAATGGAAGACGACGCACATTGATAATTATATGTACCATTCTGTACCATTCGTTGTTCGTTTAAACTCTTATCTCATATTTTTTGACATCTTTTAGGCACCTTTTCTTCTGCGACACCTGTGTATATTGCACACTTTGCACTCGCCACCAGCCGGGCCTGGTAGTATCTAAGCTCATTGTAGTGAACTGTGAGTTTGAGACAGGATGGTTGAGATGGTTAACATTAGAATATCATTGCCATCATCAAATTCCTGATATGTACAGGATAATTATAATAGTACTACATGAAAACATTAAACTATTACTAACTTCCGATCAACAATTTTCCTCCAAATTCATCTGTTATCTTTTATATATATCTAATCCACACACGAAAGACCATGAGACCTATAGCACATTAGTGCCATGTGTGGGAAGAGGAATCTATTCACATTTTGCTCGAACAGCTGAGGGTTGTAATCTTTGTGGGGAGGGAAGAGTGGGGGGGGATACTGTTCCAAAGAACAGAAGTAGATGGAATGAAAGAGGAGGCAGTGAAAGTTGGTTCAGTGAGTTTCAAGATGGACTGCAAAAGGGTGTTGGTTAGCAGTGGCTCTTGTTTTAATGATTTTGGAGGAAAGTGGGGGAATAATAGTGGCCAATTCTGCTGCATTTATTGATACATTTTTTAAATTATTCCATTCTATCTCTATATCATCATTTTCTTTTATTTCCTCTAGTTTTCCATTTATTCTTTGCAGTAGAGGTAGTTGATATGTTTATCATCCAAGAGTTGAACTCTAAAAGATTCCTGGAGATTTCTCTTAGGACTGTTGTTGATTGAAAATCAACTGAACTGCTTGAAATGCTGCAGAAGTTTAGTCATAATGAAATCTATGATGCTGATGAAACAGGTCTGTTTTACCGTGCCACACCAGATGGTGTGGTATCTTATGCTGCTGTAACATATCAAGAAGTGACAAACAGAAGCTGTTGGTCATTAGAAAAAGCCCCAAGCCTCAATGCTTTAAAGGGCTTAGAATGGACAGTTTGCCAGTTCTATATTATGCCAAAGAATGCATAGATGACTTCTGTTATTTTTCAGAAATGGCTAATGAGTTGGGGTTTAAAAGAGATGGATGCACAGTACATGATCTTCTCAAGTAGGATCACCTAGCCTCTCCTCCTCAATCCAACTCCCACCTCCAAGTGGTGAACCCTGGAACCTGAGCAACCAAGTGGAATATTGGGTACTAACCCCAGTGTGAAGCTTGATCAGGTATAAAAATGAGAAGGGAGACTTATGGCAAGGTTGTAGGCCCTAAGGTGGTGGCCCACCACCAAACTAAGTTGCAAGATGGCCAGTCTTTCTTAATCTTTTCTTACTTGATGTCTCAAGAAAGAAGTAACTGAACTGTCACTCTGGAAAACGACTTAGACAGGTTAACGAATATAAGCAGGATAAGGAAAGGTAAAAAAATGAAAATAAACAAGAATATCTAGAATGATGCTACTTGGAATATCACAAGTATCCATCACAATATCAAGATCTAGACCAAACTCTAATAGAAAGAAATATCAAATTAGCAGTAATAACAGAAAGAAACAAAGAAAAAACAAACAGCCTCAGATGAAACAGATAATTACATTATTTACAGTTGAGTCAAAAAGGAAGTTGATTTTTATTAACAAATCTATATTTATTGAAAAAAATACCACACATTAAAAATACTGAAGTGAGAGAATTCTACAATTAAGATTACAAATAAGCCATGACTTCCTGACTATTATTGATGTCTATGCCCCAGACAAAGGAAGAGAGGAAGATAGCAATGCCTTTTATTCAGATTTACAAAAAATAAAAGATAAAATAAACACAAATGATCAAGATTATCAATTAATAATGAGAGATTTTAATGGCAGAGTAGGGAACATTCTATATTTGTTCCTGTATTTGTACCACTAGGTACAAATATAGGAACAAATTGTGAAACAACATACAATAAAAAAAATGGATAAAGAGTTATGGATTTTTCTGCATATAATAACTTAAAAATTACAAACACTTTTTTCAAGCCTAAAGATTTCCATAAATTCACTTGGGAAACAAGAAACCTAAAAAAGTATAATAGACTATATAATGGCTAGTAGAACAGCTAATATGATACTAGATAGCTGGGTATTTAGAAGTGCAGAAATAGAATTTGATCATTATCTCGCACAAGGAAAATTAAGAATACCCCCAAGATGGTTTAAAATGAACCAAATCAGTGCTAAGAGAAATCTCCTCCTTCCATTCTATATTCCTGTAATCCAACCAATATTTCCAAACATTTCACAATCAGTAAAACTCGGACTCGTGATGAATGGTAAAGCTGGTGAAAGTCTTGATCATTACGCAGAATGAATGCTCGCTGAAATTAACTCATAGCTCTTTTTTGCAATGCCGATGACCTATTATACTGTAGTATATGATCTAACTAGAAAATTATATTTGCTTTCAAACACTAATGTTGTACTTGTTCTCTCACTTCAGGCACATTTAAAAAAAAAAAAACGGATACCACTCAGCAGAAAGAAGTCCTAAGCGTCGTCTGCTTCTGTTGTTACGGCTGCCGCGCCTCCTCGCCACCAGTACACAGTTTAAAGAGAATTCGCAAGTCTTTATGACAAAAATCCTTACAACTCCCTTTGGGGGAAGCACATCCGTCACAGGAGTGTCGATGTTGCATCTAAAAGAAAACTCAGGCGAGTAATTGACTCTAAAATACAAGAAATGAGGTGAGAGCTTTATGGTGCAATGCAGCTCCCACAAACAAACAAAACAAAAAAAACTATATAATCATCATTAACTAAACATCAAGAAAATATATGAGCATTATTAAGAAACAAGCGAATAACATTAATTGATTATATCAGTTTTTAATCTGGAAAGGGCATCGGCGTTACCATGATGACTACCCTTTCTATATGTAACGGTCATATTATAACGTTGTAGGGCTAAAGCCCATCAGGACAACTTGGCACCATGAGGGGCACTTTTAGTTAGATAGGTCAGAGGGTTATGATCTGAAATTACCTGCATTTCAACACCAAATACCCATGTGTCAAACTTTTTCAATGCCTCCAAGACGCAAAAAGCTGCCCTCTCAATGGTTGACCATTTCATTTGACAGGAATTTAGTTTCTTACTGAAGAAAGCAATGGGCAATTCTTTTCCTTGTTCATTGTTTTGAGCTAAGCATGTGCCAATTGCTGTTGCTGATGTATCCGTATACAACTGGAACGGCTTGTCGAGATCTGGAGTATGCAAAGAAGGCATTTTTATAAGCTCTTCTTTGAGTTTCATAAAAGCTTCATCAGCATCAGTAGTCCAAGGAATATTGTTTGGGACACTTTTCTTAGTCAGATTTGTCAGTGGTAATACAATTTGGGGGAATTGTGGTATGTAGTCACGGTAGTAGCTAGCCAGCCCAAGTAGACTTCTTACTTCCTTCTTTGTCGCTGGTGTCGCTAAACCTTTTATAACCTCGACCTTCTCTGGGTCCGGGGAATGTTGACCGGATCCAATCAAATGACCTAGGAACTTCACTTGATTTTTCCTGAATTCGCATTTTTCTAGGTTTACTGTTAAACCCACCTCTCTTAATGTTTTCAAGATTTCATCTATATGGGTGAGATGTTCAGATCATGTTTTAGAAAATATAGCCAAATCGTCGATATAAGATCAGTATGCCTTATGAGGAGCTAGTGCTTTATCCAATGATTCCAAACAGTAAGACGTTCCATTGATAGTGACCAGAATGTGTCACGAATGCAGTGAAGGGCTTTGCTTCCTTTTCCATAGGGATTTGCCAATATCCCTTGGTGAGGTCAACTACAGTGATAAATCTTGCTTGTCCTACCTCAAATAATAAATCTCTAGCTATTTTCATTGGATAAGCATCTGAAATAGTAAAACTATTTAGCAATCTAAAGTCAATGCATTGTCTGACACTTCCATTTTTCTTAGCCACACAAACCACAGGATGAGCCCATTCACTGACACTTGGCTCGATGAGACCCATATCTAACAGTTCTTTGACTTGTCGATCTACTTCCTTTTGTAGAGTGATTGGCACCCTATAGGGTTTGAGTCTCTTAGGGGAACAGTTCTCTGTAACTTTGATGGAGTGTCCGTCAACTTTGGCACGACCAGGTTTGGAACTAAAAACATCTTCATATTTCCAGAGGATGTCAAAAAGTTCTTGTTTTTATTCTCCCGTCAAGAGAGCTTTCATATCCTCAGCTCAGGTGTTTCCTAATATCTTCGACTGATTTATTCATCTTGTCAGCGGGTGCATAGTGGAGTGTTCCGAAATCTTCATCTAGCTCAAAAACTAGACCGACATGATTAATTCTTTGAATATATGGTCGAAGCTTATTTATGTGGAGCTCCCTGATACTTCCATCCTTCATCTCAACCTTCGCAGAATGTGGTCTAGTAAGTTGGACGACTGTAGCAGGTCCTGTCCAAGTATTTAGAAGCTTATGAGGTAACAATACTAAAACCTTTTCACCAACAATGAAGGATTTTTCTTTGGAACGAAGATTATATCTGGAGGAGTATTGTTCTTGAGACCCTTTGGCGTTCTCGGATGCAATTTCATGAGCTTTTCTTAGATTTTCAAGAAACTCTTGTAAATAATTTTCAATCGAGTGAGAGGCAGTGGTTGGGATGCCTCATCCACCAGTCCAAATTTCCTTTAACAAAGATAAGGGGCTTGGAGGTAATCTTCCATATACCATCTGGAAGGGTGATAACCCAGTAGTGCTATATGGTACTTCTCGGTATGCAAATAGAAGATAGGGAAGATGTAAATCCCAGTTTCTTCCATGCTCCTGTATATTCTTATTCATCATCTCTTTTAAAGTTCTGTTCCAACGTTCAACAGCGCCCATACTCTCAGGATGTCCTGGAGTGGAAAAACGTGGAGCTATGTCTAGCAGGTCTTCAAAAGCTTGAGTGAGTTTAGATGTGAAATTCGTACCTTGGTCGGTACAGACCATTTTAGGAAATCCCGTCTGAGTAAAAATCCCCATCAGAACATTACATGTAGTTTTAGCACTTATTTCCTTGACGGGTATGGCTTCGGCCCATCTAGTGCATAAATCAACAGCACATATTATGAATTGATGTCCTCTTCCCGATGGAGGTTCTAACGGTCCGACACAATCCACACTCCATACCTCAAACGGAGTTTCTGGTCTGACAATAGGTCGTATGGGGATTCTATCTCTATATGTAGCAGTCCTTCTCATTTGACATTCCTTGCAGATTTCGCAATATTTTTTCACATCTTGTTTAATGGTAGGCCAAAAGAATGAGTACTTGATTCGCTGACGGGTTTTCTTTTCGCCGAGATGGCCAGCAAGAGGAATTTCATGTGCCATCTTTAAGACATTTTCTCGTTTCACACACGGTAGCACTACTTGTCTAATATTCTCACCACAAATATGTTCGTTATGAAGCAGAACCCCATTGTCAAACGCATAGGCATTTTTCTCCCTTTTTGCCAATTCAAAACACTTTCAGAGCGTCTCATCATCCTCTTGAAGGTTTGCCGAATTCGAATTTTGTTTTTTCTGGTATACACTCATTTTCTGCACTGGGGACTCTATCGTACTGACTGCCAATGCTGTACTGGTTATTTTCGAAGGCATGTCTTCATCTTCATCATCTTCTGACCGTTTATCACTTAAATCTTTTGATTTCAGAACTGGTGTCTCCCAATGATGACTACTCTCATGTAGCTCGACGCTTTCAACCAGTATTTCATTGGCAGAGGAGCTCAGTAGCAGATCGGTAACCAGTCTTCTTGAGACGGCACATGTGACTGGAACATTACCATGTAAATTATCATCAATTTTCATTTCAAAAATTCTCAAGGGTGTTATTTCATTTTCTCCGAAAGCAGAAGATATTTCTATCTTACTTTCTCCATCATGGGGCGTATCTGCCACTAAATCTTCGCGCACTACCGATATTTGTGCTCCCGTATCTATTATTCCATTTAAAACCCTACTTCCGCATTTGATTTTGACGACCTTCAAATCATCTACGTTTCGACCAATGTCCACTGATTTGGATACTGGAATGGAAATTTTGGCAGTCAACACACCTGATTTATTGTCATCCCCAGTGGTAGACGTTTGAACTAGTTACTGTGTGCTGTAGCAGGAGTACCTTTTGGCTGACTATTTTTCATACAAAACTTGGCCATACGACCTTCCTTTCTACAAGTAAAACAAGTTGGTTTGTAGTGAGGCTTGTATGAATCATCAATTCGCCGCGGCTGGTACCATCTCGGTGGACTTTGAGAGGGAGATAATAACTTATTCTTGAATGTTCGCTCAGCAGGTGGAGTATAAGGTCTAAACTTTTCAATAACCTTGTCCTTCGGAATAGCTCCAATGGGCTTCCTTGATGTACTACGAACACTGTCGTATTCGTCCAATCTGTCAGCTAACTTGGTTGGAGAAACGAATTTTGCCCAGTCGTCTAAGAGATGTTCTCTCACTTCATGTGGTACTTTCTTCTTCAGTTGATCCGTAATAATTAGATCTTTTAACCCTTCAAAATCCTTGATATCAAGGCCACCAATCCACTCTTCAAAATAATTAGTTATTTCATAACAGAAATCCCTCCAAGATTTTTCAGCAACTTTTTGGTGCATCACAAACTTTTTTCTGAAACTTTCAGGATTCAATCTAGATCTCTTTAGTAGAATTGTTTTAATATATTCATAATCTTCGCAATTTTCTTCTGACTCTCTACCAATTAATTGGACAATCTCAAATGGTAACAAAGTCAAGAGACATGATATCCAGTCTTTAACATCTATTTTGGTTCTCTTAGCTTGTCTTTCAAACAGGGATAGGTATATCACAATGTCATCCTCTTGTAAACTAAACCTAGGCATTAGCTTAATTAGTTCAAGACAATATGGTTTATTGTCACTGGATACTGGAGTTGAGGTTGGTTGAACACGTGCTTCAATTTCCAGTTTCTTCAACTCGAACTCCATTTGTTCTCTTTTCTGTTGGGCTCCCAATTCATCTTTCCGGCATTGGGCTTCTAGTTCTTCCTTCCGCCATTGAGCTTCTAATTCTTCTTTCTTCATCAGTTCTTCCTCGAGTCTGGTACTAATAATCGTCTCCAACATCCCTTTAACAAATTCTTCTTCATAAAATTTACTTCCCATAATAATCATTTTAAGAAAGATCACTTTCATTTCAACAGTTGGCTTCTCTCCCAATTCTTCAGCCAATTTACGTAAATCTTCCTTTCTACCTTTGGTTAAATAAGCCATGGTGCTTAACAATAACTCTCTTTACTGATAAAAAAAAAATCACCTTAAAAAGGAATCAATTGCAATTTTTTTTTTTTTTAAATGCCCAGAAAGAGATGTATATATTTGGCGATTATGTGACTCATAACTAAATTCAACATATCATTTATAAACATAGATAAATCTTACAATATTATCAGATAAAAAAAAAAAAACTTCAACTACACAATTTACTACACTTTCAAATACACAAATATATATATATATATATATATATATATATATATATATATATATATATATATATATATAATATGTGGATATATAAAAACAAAACCAAAACAAAAAAGAAATAGTTTTGATTTTACACTGCTACTATATAATAACTTAAATCTCGAAACAGAACTATCAAAACAGTATGCAAAAATGAACTATGATAACACTGTTGTGTTCTTTCTCTGGCGAGAAATTACAAGTACTGACTGTTCCAAGATGGAACAAACATGCAAAACAGGACAAATCGGTAAATGCAGAACAGAACAAAATAAATTTAAAATGAAAAAAAAAAAAAAAAAAAAAACTATTCTGATTTATCTGGGATGAAAATATAGCTTGAACACTGGCGTGTTTTTCTTTTCTCCAAACTATTGTACTACTCTTCCAGGATGGAACAAAATTTGAATACTGATGTATTCTTTCTCTGGCGAGAAATCAAAACTACTACTGTTCCAGGATGGAACAAACTCCAAACGCCATTTTTTTTTGTTTTGTATTAAAACTGACTTTCGCCCAAATAATCAAAATAGAACTCTAAAACATGGGAGCATGCATTTACATAACGAATTGCTCTCACCTTCTAGGTCCTATCGACTGCGCCAGTAAAACTCGGACTCGTGATGAATGGTAAAGCTGGTGAAAGTCTTGATCATTATGTAGAATGAATGCTCGCTGAAATTAACTCATAGCTCTTTTTTGCAATGCCGATGACCTATTATACTGTAGTATATGATCTAACTAGAAAATTATATTTGCTTTCAAACACTAATGTTGTACTTGTTCTCTCACTTCGGGCACGTTTTTAAAAAAAAAAATGGATACCACTCAGCGGAAACTTTGCTAAAAGAAGTCCTAAGCGTCGTCTGCTTCCGTTGTTACGACTGTCCTCGCCACCAGTACACAGTTTAAAGAGAATTCGCAAGTCTTCGTGACAAAAATCCTTACACAATCCCATCCCAATTTCTACATTACTAGCTATAACACCATCCTTTCAGATACACTAGCATATTAATTTCAATTTAATACCACACAGATTCAAAATTTGTGCATGCACTAACAACTTCCACTTGTGGACACAATTCCTTTGCAAGCATGAACACACTTCCCCTTCCTGTTTTTACATTTCTGTCCTTCCTTAAAATTATATATCCTTCCATTTCTATTCCCGACATCACATCCTCTTCAGACAACCAAGTTTCACTTATTCCAAGTATCCTTGGATATACTGACTCAATCAATGCAGCAAACTCATCTCTCTTGATTTCGATACTCCTTACATTTGTGTACAAACATAACAATCCCTGTGTCTTTGAAGCCATTCTACCAGCACCAAAATTCTCTATTCTAGCTGCTATACCACACCTCTCTCTCTTCAGTCTGATCACTCCCATTTCTCTGATCCTGACTTTTATTTACATTTCTACTTGTCCCATCACCACCTTTATACATTCCATCAGCTTGTGCTGCTGCAGCCACATCTTCTTCCTGTTGTACAATCTGATTAGTTGTGCTATCCTGCTTCACAAGTAGATTCTAATAGTTTACTACATTAACTGCTTGACTATACCTTCTCAGTAAACAATAGCCTTTCTGATTGCCCAACACTAAACTCTTTAAAGCACAATCCAACTTTAAACCATTCCAGCTTTCCTTCAAATTCACTCCATAGACTTACAAACTGTGACCCCCCCCCCTCCCTTTGCCTCACATAACTCAGCCATCTTATTATTGATTATCTCTGCTATCTTTTTCACTGTTCTCACTCTTATCTGGGCAATACATTATGACTTTTCCAACAACGCTATTCTTCTTTACCTGCTGTAACAACTTCCTCAAGTCTCTATCAACGTTCTTTTTATGCCCAACTAAGTCATTTGTGCCCACACCTACCTAATTTTGATACCCATTCTTTCCTTTTCTGCAGCTCATCAGTTATCTGTTTCATTGTTATACCAGGAAAGCATGTTTTGTGCACTTTATTAGTAATCACACCTCTAATGATCAAGTCCTTGTACAATGTTCTATGATTTTCCTTTGACTCTTTCTTTGTAATACTAACTTTCTCATTCTCATCAGCCAGTCTTTTCTTTAGATGTTTCATTTCACTTTTGATTTTCACTACTCTTGCCTATGCTCTTCTACTACAGCCCTGACTCTTGTTCCCATTTTTAATCTCGCTCTAATGTATCAACACACTTTTTGCATTTATTAATGCTTTCTTCTTTTTGTCATCATCATCAAATTTCTGCCATGTACCTTCAAGGCGTACAGGATATGATAGTACTACATGAAAAAAATTACATCATTACTAACTGCCTATCTACAATTTTCCTCCAAATCACTCTTTACTTGTCAAGACTCCAACATTATCAGACCTTATATTTAGATCGTCTAAGGCACTTTGTAGCGTATCAATCCAACTATATCTTGGTCTTCTTCTGGGTCGTTTTGCTGAAAACCTGGCAGAGAAAACTTGTTTTGCTAATCTTTCCTCGCCCATTCTGTTTAAGTGACCATACCACCTGAGATTAGCTCTGCTAACACATTCCTGGATGCTGACAATGTCAAGTTCTTTCCTAATATCCTCATTTTTAATATGATATTGCCATTGATGCCATCTGTTCACGCCTCTAATCTTTCTCAGGACTCTCATATCTGCGGTCTCTAGTCTTTGGTCAAGTGTTTTACTTCTGACCCACCTCTCAGATCCATAAGTTAAAACTGGTTTGAACACTGTCTTGCATACAGTACTTTAGTGTTCAGACTAATTTCGCTCTTATTCCATATGAATTTATTCAATTGACTTCCCACCATACCAGCTTTGCTGATTCTGTTGTCTATTTCTATATTTAATTTACCATCTTCACTAAAAATCGTGCCTAAGTAGCTGAAATGTTTTACTTGTTCCACAGGTTCTCCATTCACAACACAGTTGACATTTTCAATGATTCTGCCTATTTTCATTGTCTTTGTCTTTTTATTGCTGGTCTTCAATTTAGTCAGAGAATCTTGCAGACTTGTAGCAGATTTATTTAGGAGTATAACATCATCCGCATAAAGCAAAGAGCTGACATTAACATCTCCAATTTTGATATCATATTTAATATCACTTTCCTTCATAATGTGATCCATATAGATAATGAATAACAGAGGGGATAATGTACATACTTGTCTCACACCAGATTTAACATTAAACCATCTTCCTGTACTTCCTTCAATTCTAACTGCTGACTTACAACTCAAATAAAGACTAAGTATTGCTTGATATAATGCCCCATTGACACCATATAACTGCAGCATATTGAATAGCTTCTTTCTTGGCACCTTATCATATGCCTTTTCCAAATCGACAAAACTTAAAAACAGATCTTTGTTATATTCCCATGCTTTCTCGACTATTTATCGTAAAGTAAAGATCTGATCCTGACAGCCTCTATTTGGCCTGAATCCAGCTTGTTCTTCACCAAGCTTTTCTTCCACAATTCTTCTCAACTGTTTCTCATGTATACTTGCATAGATCTTGCCAGGAACACTCAGTAGGGAAATACCTCTGTAATTCTCACATTCAGTTTTATTTCCATTTTTATATATTGGTACTATGAGAGCTCTACTCCAGTCATCGGGAATTCGTCCCTCTGTCCAGGCTTTCTGAACTATGCAGTGCAGCCACTGTAAGACTCTTATACCACCATACTTCAGCATTTCTGGTCGAATATCATCTACTCCTGCTGCCTTTCCACATTTCAAGCCTTTGATCGCTTTTTCTACTTCAAGTATGGATATGTATTCCTGACTGCATTCCTGGTCAGTGTTTTTTACCACTGTGCTATCATCACTGCTTGTTTCATTTAGCAGTTTTTCAAAGTAATTACTCCATACTTCAAGGATATCTTTGTCTCCCGTTTTCATGTCACCTTTATCATCTCTAACTCCTTTTACAGCACTCTTTCCTTCATTCCTAAGCTTCTTCAACAACCTCCAGAATATTTTGCCACCTTCTTGATATTTATTTTCTATATTCTTGCCAAAGTCCACCCATGACTTTTATTTAGCTAGTTTTACACAGTATTTAACATTCTTGCATTTGTCTCTGTATTTTCTAAGAGCACAAGCTGACTTATTTGACAGGAACTTTTGATATGCTTTCTTCTTTTCCTTCACTGCCTCTTTAACTTCCTGTGTCCACCAGGGAGTTCTGATTTTTTTATCTTTGCAGACAACCTCACCACATGCCTCTCTGGCAGAATCAATCGTTTTCTTCAGAGTTTGCCACCGAATCTCCAAGGTTTGGTTCCTGTTCTCAAACTCTTTCATTTTTTCTTCAATAATCTTTGTTTATTTGAGTCTACAGTTCACATCTGAGAGCTGCTCAACTTTTATTCGCTTTAAAAACTTTCTTACATGTTATTCTTTTCAATATGAAATTCAATTTTATCCTGCTCAAGACTAAATAGTGATCACTTCCAATTTCAAAAAATCTGTACACTCTGGTGTCCTGCACCAGGGAGAAAACATCACTATCAACAATAACATAGTCAATGAAACTTTTCTTATTCCTTGCCTCTTCTCTCCACATGAATTTGTACACATTTTTATGTTGGAACATGGTGTTAGTAATAACCAGTCCATGTCCTGATCAGAAATCCAACAGATATTTGCCATTATTATTAGCTTTGCTCTTTTCTCTAATTTTTCCCAAAATATTTTTCTATGTCTCACAATCATTTCCTACTCTGCTATTTAGTTCTCCAACAAGGACCAACTTTTCCTTTTTCATTGTGTCAGTTGCTTTTTCTAAAGCCTCAAAAAATTCCTCCACTTCTACCTTAGTAGAACCTTCTGTGGGACCATAGGCACAAATAAGTCTCATTGTCCAGTTCCCCATTCTCATATTTGCCCACATTACTCTACTTGAGACTGTCTGCATTCAAGAAGATTAGCCTCGCATTTTGTGTTGAATACTATGGCTACTCCTTCTTTTCCTTGATTGTCATTGCTTGAATATAACATTTTGTATTTATTGCTCAGAAAATCTCACCAGTTTTTGGCTTTTTTGTTTCAGTCACCTCTATTATGTCGATCTGGTACTTATCTAATTCCTCAGCTAGCTCCATTTCTTTGCCATTCAGGCTTCTTATGTTGATAGTACTGATCTTTAACTCTGGTGATGTTGAGTTGGGGTTTGATTTCAGATTTTTTCCAGTAGCTGACTTTTCGCTGTTCGCCCTGGTTCCCTGGCGAAAACAACGGGGGCCTTGTTTAACCGGGCGACGCCCCAGCTGGCATGAAATTTTGCCATGTCGTACCATCATTTTTTTATTTTGGTTTAACCAATAAGAATACAATTTGGTCAGCTAAATCCCAAATTGCCAGCCCATCCTCATTCGTTCAGTATCCAAGTAGATACCCAACAGGGTGCACCATGAGAAGGTGAGGATTGGACATTAGGTCAGAAGCCCTGGTCGGTTCTCCGCATTCCTTTAAAGTCTATGTGGAGGTCTCCTCTCAGTTATACAGCTTTGACCCTAAAGCACCCCTTCTTCTTTTTGTTTATCCTAACAATTCAGAAATCTTTCACATTTTTTTTGGTGCAGACATGAAGCATCTGTTTTTCATCTGTTTATTTTATTGAAGACTTTTCATAATCAGTAAAGGCTATGTGTTTCTGTTTGAAATTCTCTTCTCTTTTCATAGATCAGTATTTTTGGAGTCCATTTTTCTTCTTCCAGTAGTTTATCCTCTTTTAATGTCTCTGCATATATTTTGTACCCTGCATTTAGTAGACTAATTCCTTCTTAGTTGTGCAGTCATGTTTATTTCCTTTTTTTGATAAATTGGTATAACCCGTTTTTTTTCCCCAAGAGTTAGTTTTTCCAGAAATTCAAACATCATTAAAGAATTTCAGGAGTCCTTCATTAAATTTTTCACCTCCATTTTCGTACAGATCTGTATTGTTCTTTTAGTATTTCATTTTGTTCATTGTATTTTTTTAATTCTGACATTGTAATATTTTCTATTAGGTCATTCTTGGTTTCATGCCCTGTTTTTTTACAAAAATTTTACTTGTTTATTATCATCACTCCAAAGAGTGTGAAAATAGGTTACTGATTTTTTTTACCTTTCGTCCATACATTTTATTATTTTATAGTTTTTTTTTTTTTTTTTTTTTTGTAAATATGATATATCCTTTTTAAGTTCTATTATAAAATTGTTTCACTCCCCCCCCTCTGTCTTTCTCTCTCTTTTTTTTTTCCCCCTCAGTTTTCTTTTTGTAATAGTACTATTTCTTTTGTTCTCTTTTTCTGTTTTGGAATTTAGTCTTATTTACTGATGATTTGTTTCAGATTTTCCCATTTCTCCACTGTTATTTGATTTTTGTGGGGATGTCTGCTGTACAGTGGTAAAAAAAGATTTTTTTTGTCATTTGTTTTTGCAAGACAGGGAATTCATAATTATAATAACATTGTGCTATTGTTATTAATTAATGTCATTGTCATATATATTTCTGTTATAATATTTCAGGGTTCCGATTTGGTCACTTTTGCTGAAACTTCCAGAAAATATAGAAGCTTTTGGTGTTCTCAGGGAATGGGGAGAGCATAGGATTACTGACAAAATTATTTCAGAATATCCCATAGCTAATCAGACTCTAAACAGAGCTTTCCTTAGGTAAGTGATTGAAATAGTCTCAAAAGTAATAACAACATTAAAGGACTCAGTTTAAATGGAATTTGTTAATTTCAGGAAAAGGACAGAATGTTGTAATGATAAACAGTAAAGTTGGAGTTCAATTATTTTTATTTACTGCCTTAAAGTGGATAAGAAATGAACTGATGACACAGTGTGTCTAAAATGTTTACTATAAGTTTGACATGATTAACTGGGAAGAAGTTTTAATATTCCTGCATATATTTCTTCTCTTTTAATATTCCCGCATATATTTTATATCCTGTATTTAGAGAGTAATTCCCCTATAGTTATTGCAATCATCTTTATTTCCTTTTTTTTTATAGATTGGGATAACCAGTGCTTTTTTCCAAGGGTTAGGAGTTTTTCCAGACATCCAAACCATATTAAAATATTTCAGAAGTCTTTCATTAAATTTTTCACCTGCATTTTTGTATAATTCTATATTTATATTGTCTTCTCCTGGTGTTTTCCTATTTTTCATCTTCTTTATTGTATTTGTCAGTTCCAACACTGTGATATTTTCTGTTAGGTCATTCTTTGTTTTATAAAATTTTATTTCATTGTTCTCATCTGTTCAGAGATTTTGGAAATAGGTCACCCATTTTTCTAAATCTATTGTTTGTATTTTTATCTTTTCTTTTATTTCTTTATTCACATATTTTATTACTTTATAGGTTTTGGGTGGTGACTTAAATGTTCTGTTTCTAGTTCTGTTATAAAATTATTCTATCTCTCTCTGAAGTGAGGATGCTATCCATCATGAAATGCAGTGCCAACCAGAGAGAAAGCTTGCTATCCTGTGACAGAGAGTGGCAGGTAGGCTGAAGGAAGGCAGTTTGCAAAACAGACTGTGATTCCAAACACAATCAAAAGTGCTGGAAATGTCAAGTGTGACAGTTTGTGTTTCTTTGAAACACAAACTGTCATAGCTTGTGTCCACTGGTGGGTGACATACTGAGATCAGCCAAATCTTGATTGCCAGAATCCATACTGGTGAGCTTCTAGGTAGTGAAGAAGTTGACTATTGATAACTTTCTCTATTATTTTGGAGAGGATTATGGTAGGTAGTTGGACAGTAAGTTTTAATTTCTCTTTTTTTTTGGAATGGATTGGATACATGCCTGCTTCTGTATAATGGAATGTTACCAGCAGAGTATAGAGGATTGAAGAGATGATAGAGGATAGATGTTAGCTCTGGTGCATGTTTAAGTACAATAGGAGAGACACCATCAGGACCAGAAGATTTTGTAGTGTCCAGGTTGTCTAATATTCTTCTTATGCCTTTTTGCCGAACGGCCACAGGAGGCATACAGTGCTTCGTTTGCTGACATGAAAGGAGGTGATTTTCCTTTGTCATCTGTACATGAGTCAGAGGAAAAGAGTCAAAAAGATAAAGCTGCCAGGAAGTCAGCTTTATCTTTGGATGCTGTAGCAGCATGAGAAAGAGGAGGAAATACAGATGAGCAGGAGTTGCATCCAATGGCTTTTGAGAGGGGACCAGAAGGTATGTCTTTCATTTTGACAAGAGGCGAGGTTTTTGCTATTGGTCTGTGTGAAGTTGGATTTGGATTTGCTGATAGTTGTTTTATGTTGATTATGCTTCTGCATAGGCTGAGTATGAATTTAGGATTCTTGATGCAAGCCACCTATGATAAGGTGAGTTTTTTTTTTTTTTTTCAGCTGCTTTTATACATCTTTTATTGAACCAGAGCTTGAAATGTGGATGAGAATTTTAGGTGGAATGAGGGATGAAGGTCTTCATGCCAGTGTAGGTTTTATGGATTCACTCAGTGCAGTTTTCTAGGTGAGAAGAGCAGAAGCAATAGTCATACCATGGAAGGAAAGATTAATAGTTCTGGAGGCCATTGCACTTGGTACCTTTGTAGTGCCAAAGAATTCAAGGTTGGGTGTGGTCAGAGGAGGGAGAGGGAGTGTTCTTTGAGACTGGATACTTGCACAAGATTGTGGTCTGAGTTGTGAGGAGGATAGGTGACCAGTGTATCTGGAAGAAGAACTATTTAAAAAAAAAAAGATCAAGAGTATTGGGAAAGAGGAGACTGATTATCAGGAATTTGAGTAAGTAGGTGTTCAATTTGTGTTAGATCATTGCTTTTAGCAAAAACTTCCACATCATGTCCAGGAGAAGGAAAGCCATTTGGAGTTGCACATGCAGGTCTCCTAGGAAGATGTCTTCACTGTTAGGATATCTGGATTGAAGATGATTAAGCTTCATGGAGAGGAAGGTGAAGAGGTTTGAGTGGTTTTCAGTTTGGAAACCACTAAATGCAGCAGATGAATGTTACTAAGTGGGGACAAGGAAACCATGAGCTAGAGGAGAATCCCCTGCTTTTGACAGAAAAAGCAGACAATTCTAAATGTGGCATTCTGTAGAAAGCACTGTCAGATTGCACAAAGCATAAGTGTGCTACCCTTATGGCAAAATGAATCATGAAGAGTTTAATTTGAGCATTGAAGATTAACTGTGTTGATGTAACTGCAGTTTGGGTTTCTGTTAAGAGAAGGTCGGTTTGGATTTCTCTAAGTCGTGATGAACATTGTTTATGTTGGAATTTATGCCACAGTATATTTCTGGTATGTTTGGAATATTGTGCTTGATTTATGCTTGTTTGGATGAATCATTTGGAAGATTTATTTTGATTGCAATTTTGCTGTCATTGTATATTTCATTTTTGGTTTATTGTTAGATGAATGGAAAGAGTGGGGATGTGCAATGAGAGGAGAAAGACTCATGAACGTGACATCCATCCATACAGACTGTTACCAGTTTCCTTGCCATTCTGTGGCCTCAACAGTGCCTCCCACATACCACTACTCAGACTTTCTCTTTGGGCATGACCCAGCAGAGTGTGTGTGTGGCAGTGGGATTATGTGTTATTTGAACAGAAAGACTCCTCACTTATTACTGGCAGCTGGCCTGTGTTATCATTTAAACTGATGTATCCTTGAAATTGAGGGGTTTCTAGGTCTCTAAGTATGTTAAGCATGCATAGAGAAGAGAGGGAGGGATAGATCTGAATCCCAGCTCTTGAAGGCAACATAGCCATCACCACGTCAGGATCCCAATAAGCAAAGTTGGTGGTGGTGTTTGTGTTTTATTGAGCAACGAAGATCATCTAATACCTGGTGGATATTGTGCATCCCTGCCAATTAGAGATATGGAAGAAATTCAAGATTATGTTCTACTTCATGAGTCAGATAAGTCTGGCTTTCCAAGCCACATCTTATCCACTAGGCATAAAATTTACTAGAGTAACACTAAAGTATTACATGGAACTCATCTTTTGAAAGATTATACAAAGGAAATTATAAAGCCAATATTTTTTTTTTTTTTGGTTTTGGGTTACCGAGATGGTGAGGTCAGAGTCATCTGTGGTGGAAGAGAAGATAGATATGTGTCACCAAGTCCTCCCCCATTCAAAGACTATTTTGCTCAGCATAATAAAGGATTTTGTGGCATGTATGCATCCCAGCAGATGGATATGTGGCAGGTGAGAGAAGGGGAGTGCGTATATGCGTAAAATTAGGCAATGGAAGGAATTTGGTGAGTTAGATGTTATGATATCTGACCTCACGACAGGAGCGGGAGAATATCAAGAGACAAATAGTGAAATATGAATGAAAAAATAAGAGTAGGGAGTGTGTGGAAGACTTGAATGATTGTGAAGTTTTCAGAGATGGTCTTGATTGGGAGGATGAATGGTGAGTAGGAGTATCTAACTTGCAGAGAGAGAGATAAATGAGTTGAAAGAGGTGTAATGTCTGGGAAATGAGATGAGAAGTCTGAAAGATGAGAGTAGGCGAATGGAAGAGATGAATGCAAGGTGAATCATAGGAGTGAGAGAGTTATGAGAATGATAGAAGAGGAGAGAATCGAAACAGTAGAAGAGGAGAAATGAGAGAGAGAGAGATATGGGAATGATAGAAGAGGAGAGAATAGAAACAGTAGAAGAGAGGGAATGAGAGAGAGATATGGGAATGATAGAAGAGGAGAGAATAGAAATAGTAGAAGAGAGGGAATGAGAGAGAGGTATGGGAATGATAGAAGAGTATAGAATAGGAGCAGTAGATGAGGGGGGGGGGGGAGAATGAGAGAGAGTCATGGGAATAATAGAAGAGGAGAGAATAGAAACAGTCAGAGAGCGGAAGTGAGAAGAATGCGAGGGAGTGCTGGAACCAGGGACAGAGTGATGCCAGGACAGCAGGTAAGTAGGGGAACACTGAGAGAAAGGGTTAGAGGAGAGAGAGAGTGAGGGATGTAGGTGAACAATCAAGGAATAGAGTGGTAAGAGGTGTGGTGCATGGAGACTTGATGTTCCGTGGTGTGCAAGATAGGATGCCAGAGGAGTGTTTGCCTGGAGGAATGATAGAAATTGTGACTATGGCAATTAAACGGGGTGAAAACGTGGATTAGATGATTGTGATGGTGGGCACGAATGACTTGAGAGGCGGTGTAAATCGAGTAGCGAGAGATCTAAGATTCATGCTTGAGATTGTACAAAAGAAAAAATGCAGAGAGGAAAGAGTGTGTGTGTGTGTGTGTTACCCAGGTGAAATGAGGAGCTTAGCAGAAGAGCAGTAATAATGAATAGCATAATAGCCAGAATGTGTCAGAAGAGAGGTTTGGAATATGTGGATGCATGGAGGGCATTTGAGGACAGAAAGGAACTGTATGCAAGATACTGCTTACATTTGAATGGGGAGGGACATAGACATCTTGAGAGATTGCTGTTTTCTGAACGAGTCAGTGTGTCAATGCAGGGAAACTAGAGTTCTCAGGGTGGATGGTTGCAGGGGTGGCTTATTGTGGGAATGGGTGCTTGGGGGAAGCGGGACAACATCATGTAACACTGAGTCCAGCAGGGTCTGGAGGGGATAATAAGTATAGAAGCAGTGACATTTCTATGCTTTATACTAATACCAGAAGTATCTGGAATAAAGGAGATGAATTGGCGGAGCTGATAGCGGCAGACTGGCTAAAGATTATTGGTATCACTGAGACGTGGTTGAGGGAAGATAATGTAGTAACAGAAATAGAGGTAGCAGGGTACAGCATTTTTCAGTGGGATGGGGGGGGACGTGGTGGTGGAGTATTGCTTATGAGCTTGGCGAGTGCACGAAGAATGATTGTTATGGGAGCTTTTAACTATGGCACTGTAGGCTGGGGGAGGTGGAGAATGCATGTAGTGATGGGGGGAATAGAATTTCTGGAATTCTTGAGGGACAGGTGTCTTGGGCAATATGTTGTGGAGGCAAAAGGAGGTTCAAGAGTTTTGGATTTGGTCATAGCATCAGAGGAGATGACATCTCCCCCCTCCCCCCCCAGTTGGAGAGTGCTACCATGGGTTTTGACATAGAAGATGAATAGACATGCAGAAGTATCAAAGAAAAGGGAACATATGGTGAATTATAAGGCAGGTGATTATAATAGTTTTAGATATCAACTTGGGGCAGTTCCATGGAGGGCTGAATTGGAAGGCCAGGATATCAATAGTGCTTGGGAAATGGTGAAGGAATATTTGTTGGCCACAATAGTAAGCTGTATTCCATGAGTGAAGAAGCAGACACAATTTGATGTAAAGTGGATGACAAACAATATCAAACAGGAACTGCAGGTGAAAAAGAGATTATGGAAGAGATATAAGGAGAGGGGGTGAAGAGCAGATGCATGAAGAATATAAGACTCATGCCAGGAGTGTGACTAATATGGTGAGGAGGGCAAAACTGGAATATGAGAAGAGATTGGCACTAAGATCCAAAGAAAATCCTAGAGAATTCTTTAGCTACGTGGCCAGTAGGAGGAGAAATGATTGTGGAAGAATGACATTGTGGGATAAAGATGAGAATACAGTGACTGATGCAGAGGACATAGTGGAGTTGTTCACTGATCACTTTATTGGAGTATATCATCCTGGAAAAGAAGGTTTTAATACTAGAGGGGTAGAGCAGGTTCGAGGTTTAGAGATGCAAAAGGGGAGTGTGTGTTCCAAATACTGAGTATTCTGGATATCAGTAAAGCAGTAGGACTGGATAGTATTTCACCATGAGATGTGCTGAAGAACTGACAGCTTTTTTGACCTGGCTTTTCAATGAATGTCTGGCTATGGGAAAGGTACCCAAGGAATGGAAGGAAGGTAAGATAGTGCCATTGGTTATGAGCGATAGCAGATTGGAAGTGTCTAATTATAGGCCAGTGTGTGTGTCATCAGTAGTTGTTAAGGTCTTTGAGAAATTAGTGAGGGACTATATACACCGTTGGGCAGATCAGGGTAATGTTATCTGTGAGAATCAATATGGATTGTTAAGGGGTGCTTTTGCTTAAGTAAGATGATTGTCTTTTATAATAAAGTGACAAAAGCAGTTGATGAGGGAAAGGCATATACTGCCATTTTTTTTTTTTTTACAAAGGCATTTGACATAGTGGCACATGATAAGCTGATATTTAAGTTACAGCACATGGGTTTAGATGTTGGGTTAGTGAACTGGATTAAGGATTGGCTGTCTGATAGATATCAGTGAGTTGTGTATGGTGGAACAATATCAAGGAAGCAGAAGGTTACAAGTGGAGTTCCACAGAACTCAGTACTGGGACCTGTATTGTGTAACCTTTATATCAATGACATTGTCAATGGATTGCAAGGGGATATTCAGTTGTTTGTAGATGATGTGAAGCTGGGAAGGGTTATTAGTAATAGTACAGATGTGGTGGCCCCTGCAAGAGGATATGAATAAACTAGAGAGATGGACAAATGAATGAAGGTGTTGGTTTAATGCAGCAAAATGTAGTCTTGAAGTTGGGATGCATCGATGAGATGCATCCCAACTTGCATACTTGATTGGATGAGCTGTACTGGAGAAAGTAGGGGAGACAAGAGATCTGGGTGTGATGATCGATAGAAAACTGAAATTCAGGCAGCATATTGCAAAGGTGGTGAAGGCAACCCAGAGGATTGCTGCAATACTGAGAAGGATGCTGACCTGCAGAGATAGAAGAGTTATCAGTCCATTGTATAAGACCCTGATCAGACCACACTTAGACTGTTGTTCTCAAATTTGGTCCCCAGGATTTGAAGGGGATAAATTAACTGTGGAGAGGATGCAGAGGTAGATAACAAAGATTGTTTCAGGACTGTACAATTTTAATTATGAGGATCGGCTGAGTGAATGTGGACTGTAGAGTTTGGTAGATAGAAAAAGGAGAGGTGATATGATTGAGAGTTTTAAACTGTTCAGAGGCAGTTACAGGGTGAACACTGGGGGAGTTCTTTCACTTGGTGGAGCAGCAGGAAGGAGCAATGATAAGGGGACATCCCTGGAAAGTACGAAAGGAAGCTGTGAGCAAGAGTGTGAGGAGTGGTTTCTTTGTGTGGAGGGTAGTGGAACTGTGGAATGCATTGCCTGATAGATTGGTGAGAGCAAGAATGGTCAGTGAGTTCAAGGAGTGGTATGATAGACTTTGTGTTTCCTAGGAAGGACCTCCCGCAATGAGTCTCTTGACTCCATGGAGGCTTGAATAATAATATTCAGTGACTGAACCTCAACAAGAATGATTGTTTTAAACTCACATTTTGGGAAGCCATTCAGAGTAACACTCCTCATTCCTGTGTTTTTTGAGTTAATAATTATTTAGGTATTATTATTTCTGAAAAAATTTCCATGTTACTCCTATATATAAATATTAATTTTTATGGCTATTTTTATGTAGGAGTAATCCTTTTTATAATGTCATCGGCTTTATACTCAGTTTTTAGGGTATTACTAATGTTTTAAAGACAGATGCATGAAGAACATATGGGAAGAATAATTTTGGGCATACCTTTGTAGCCTGTCCCTGGTTGTCTTCTTATTCATCAGCATCCGGCATATGGCGATATACATTTGTATTACTGCTGGAGTATGACTAAAAGGAAGGGAGGGTTGGAACAGGGAGATAGAGAGATGGGGGATAATTGTGGGTGAGTACGATTATGCAAATTTTAAAGGTATGCGAGGTATGTGAATTTTAAAACCCGGGTTTTAAGAGTGGGATGAGAATTCTTTGGGAAGAAGGTAAAAAATAGGAAATTTTTTTGAGGAAAGGAGAAGGATAGAATATGATGGAACAAGATTAGGGGATGGGAGCATTTCGACAGTGCAGCATCTTCAGAGCTTGTGGGAAAAGTAGAGCCTATGTCATTTCAGCTTAGTGTTTTTGTCTTGGGTGTATCTGTGCTGTTTTCTGTTGGTCAGAGTCATGACCTAATTTTTATGTTTCGGAGCTTCCAACTCTCAGAGATTATATAGAGGTAGTGAATGTTTATTGAGTTTTTGTTACATTTTATGGCTGTTGTTTCCAGTTTCAGTTTCTCGTATGTCTATCATTATGGCTTTGTCGTATTATTAGATCTCGAATAAGGAATTTTCATTAAAAAAATTATTTCATTCAAGATCTGACAAGAATAAAATAACAACTAAGAGATACTTGTACTATAGTAGGAAAACAAATTGTAAGAGGGAGCATAAATGAATAACTGTAATGTGAAGTACAAAGGAAAAACGAATTTTGTTTATCTAAATAGAAATTCCATTTTGTAAGTTGTAGCGATCAAATTGTAGTCTATGAGAACTGTATATCAACTGTAAACAAAAGTCCGAAGGTCGCATGCTAGCCACCCAGTTTAATGTAATGCCTGAGGCGAAGGCTTATGCGGAAGGCGAACTAAGCTTGCGCTTCCCGAGGAGCAGAGTTATGACAAAACAGCTTAAGGGCACAAGGGAAAGTGCCGTGTGAAGATTTCTGCAGTGGAAAAGAGGGCGCAATGGAGAGAGAATAAATGAGGATTTGCGCAAGTTTCAATCTCTCTCGAGTTTGTTCCTGTTCTCGCTTGGACCTGCGGTTGCTGACCAGTGGAAGAAGGTATTATGATGTCGGATGATGAGTTCTTTCACGTGGATGCTTGATGGGTACCAGACTGACAGTATTCGAGAAGTCAGTGTCCACTGTTTCCGGCCATCGGTAGAAGTCCTACCGGAATGAGACAGCGGAAGAGTTTTTCCCAAAGACGGTATTTCTGACCAGAGTGACCCACTAGAGATCAAGACGAATGCTAGCATTGCTAAAGTGCAGAGAAAGGCCTTATCGGATGAACAACATGACCTCCACATGGACACAACCTGTTGAAAGTGTAGAGTCGTATCCAACAACTCTCATCAAAATCATCAACATTCAACAAAAGAAGTCGGACCAGGCGGAGACGGTAATCAAACACAGTGATGGTAACGTACAGAGCTTTCCTACTTATTTTCCAATTGTATTAGAAGAAAAGGTGAATCTGTTTCTAGTGGAAAGGAAATTATGGACAGATACTTAGGGAACTTTGAATGACTTATAAGCTTAGCAATTTGTTGGTTTTTCATTAGACTGGTTGTCTGAAAACTTATGCATATGTGTGTGCCCAAATTAATGTGAGGAGCTAGTATTGAAGATAGAATCTAATTAGAATTTTGTATTGTGAATGTTATGTGTATATCATTGATTAATTTAGAGGCTAGAGTTGTTGATTATTTATTAGAATGTTCACTTGTATTCGCCAGTTTGATGTAGTGTCTAATTGATTGTGTATGTTTGATCTAAATATAAGTGCTCTAAGATCCTAATAAGCATGTTTTGTTATGTAAACCTGAGTTTTGCCTGAGCATGAGACCAACCTACCACTCATAAAATCTGAACCTGTGTGAAAGGAATAAGATAGGTGAATTCAGAACATTAGAGTCACGACTACAAGCTAAGAATCCTACAGATGTTGTGGAGCTTTAGTAAGAAAAAATAGGCATTAAGATTCTGGAAAGGTCTCTCTGAACAAGGATTTTTCTGTCCTAGGACTCTGACTGGCGCAGCTTCAAAAAACAAATTTGTCAGTGTCTGAAAAGGAGACGGCCCCAGAACGAAGGTCTAGAGAATTGATTCTTAGTTGGTGACCAATTTTCACTTTCATAGGGTAGTTACAAAAGGATGATTTGGAGTTTTAAGGTTAGGAAATTCTGTAAGGGATAGATCACAGTATAGGGAAGGAAGTTACACTAAGAAAAGCATTAAATTTTAAAGAAAAACAACGTCGTAACAATATGCTTCTTTTCAAGAGCATTGGACTACTATTTCTGTTTTTCCTGTATTTTGTATTCTGTTTTTCTTTTGGTTATTTCATTTCTTATTGTTTAAATGTTCTGGAATTGGTATGTTGCAGTCACGGAAGCATTTTTGTAGTCTTGCCCATAAAAATCTGATCTTGCAACCTGTGTTGGTGACACCAGAGTCTTGTTGGCAAGGAAATTTGTAAGCTTCATTGTGATGTTCTAGTATTTCTTTGTATGTGGGAGATTTTGTAGGTTTTAGAAGTGTTGCCAATTTTTGGTTTGCAGTGAACACGAACTTAGTTGTGTTCACTGCAAACTGTCAGTGTGTTTAAAAATGTATTTGTAGGCTTTGTATATATTCTGGATGTATGGCAGTTTGATGATTTTTTGTGTTGAGAAGTTTGTTTTGGTTTTGGATTGTTTTGACGAGTTTTTGCTGTTTTGTTGGCATAATTTATTAGCTGTGTTGGGTAATTTCAGTTTTTAAAAATCTCCATACATCCAGAACACATACAAAGCCTACAAATACATTTTTAAACACACTTACTATAAGTTGGTGATCACCACAAACTAAAAATTGGCAACACTTCTAAAACCTACAAAATCTCACACATACAAAGAAATACTAGAACATCACAAAGAAGCTTACAAATTTCCTTGCCAACAAGACTCTGGTGTCACCTACACAGGTTCCAAGATCAGATTTTTATGGGCAAGACTACAAAAATGCTTCCGTGACTGCAACATACCAATTCCAGAACATTTAAACAATAAGAAATGAAATAACCAAAAGAAAAATAGAATACAAAATACAGGAAAAACAGAAATAGCAGTCCATGATCTTGAACAGAAGCATACCCCCACAATTCGGCAAAGTCATAATGATAGGCATACAGGAAAATGAAAAATTCTTAGAATATCAGAAACAACAGCCATAAAATGTGACAAAAGCTTAATAAACATTCATGTCCCCCCCCCCCATATAATCTCGGAGAGTTGGAAGCTCCGAAACATAAAAATTAAGTCACGACTCTGACCAATAGCAAACAGTAGTTGGAAGGGGATCAATCATTCGATGATTGATCCCCTTCCAACTAATGATAATACTACATCCAAGACAAAAACACCAAGCCGACATGACATAGCTAGCCTCCACCCATGAGCTCGGAAGACGACGCACGGTTGAAACAGCTCACACCCCTAATCTTGTTCCATCGTATTCCATCCTTCTCCTTTCTCCCAAAAAAATTTCTATTTTTCAACTTCTTCCCAAAGAATTCTCATCCCACCCTTAAAACCCAGGTTTTAAAATTCACATACCTCTTGACTCACCTGCAATTCTCCTCCATCTCTCTATTTCCACTTTTCCACCCTCTTCCTTTCAGTTATACTTCAGCAGTAATACAAATGTATATTGCGATAAGTTGGATGCCACTGAATAAGAAGATAACCAGGAACATCCTACAAAGGTATGTCCAAAATTATTCTTCCCATATGTTCATCATGTATTTTTCTTTAAAACATTAGTAATGTCCTAAAAATTGAGTAAAAAAGCCAATGACATTATAAAAAGGGTACTCCTAAAAAAATAGGCCAAAATAGCCATAAAAATTAATAAAATAATTTATTCTTTGAATTCTAATTATGTAAATGGATCTTTCTCTCCCTCTAGTTATGGCATATATTGTCACATGTGCTTGCATTTTAAGTTTTTTTTTTTTCTATTTTGTTTATCTCTTGTCATTTGCATGTGCATTGATAATGGCTAGGAAACCTACCCCAAAATTCTGAACATAATAAATATTATTTTTTCCTTATGTAAGTGTCATTCTATTGCTAATGTTTATTATGATGTCATCCACTTATGTTTTTATATTTATTTCGATTGAGTTCAAGTAAGAAAGAGCTTTTAATTTTTTTTTCAAGAAAGAAGCTGCATATTTTTAAGTACACTACCAAACTAATAATGAACCAATGACATGCAACAATAGCCCTATCCAGCTAATATCCCCCCCCCCCCATTCCTGTTGTATGGTCTATTTCCACAAAAGGACTGGTGAGGCAAGTATTGTCACCTTAAAATCATATCTTCCAAGATGGCGGAAATGCCATCTGAATCTCTAGGTGGTACATGATTTTCATTGCCTGGCGAAACACCTCCAAGAGTCGATAGTTTCTCTCTCATCTACTTTTTTTTTTTTTTGTATGCAGTGCATATGCAGGTGGCTTTGCGCACACTCTCTGTACCTTAGTTATACTGTAATTCAACAAGAGTGTCAGTGCCGACCCCTTTTCAAGTGTATAGCAGTAAAACAGTTTCTGAAGGCCAGCCACCAGATAGTATGCAGGACCAATCCCATCAGTAATACTTTGGGAGACTTTCCAATCAGCTAATAACACAGGTTGTGCTTAGAGGGAGCCCAAGTATAGCAGCTTGCAGGTGACTGGGCATGATTCTCACACTCCCTGTGTGAGAATCATGTTCACAAAACAATTGCCATTAAATATTGTAAAAAAACAACAGAATTGGAAGCCGATCTGTCAGATACATTAAATCCCGACTTACAGGTTTTAATGGTTATTAATATATTAAAAAATTGCTGACTTTGAAAATATATCGTAAATCTCAATAAGAAATACTCAGCCTTATTAGAATGATCATAGAGAAATACAACCCAATTACCTATAAACAAATGGGTTATTAACTTATCTGGCCATCCTCTAACTGAAGATGAACTGAATATACTAGCATAAGGCCACAAGTTCACGATTTTGTGTAATCAAATTCTCTATTTAGATTTCATGTGCAACATTGAAATGAACATCAGTCATCTGTTTAGTAATGAAATTAATAGACTATGGAAAAACTTTTATTGGGATTATATTGATCAAGTGTATATAATAAACAACTAAATTATACCAACTAGTTTCACCAACTAAGTCTGTTGGCATCTTCAGGGTACATAACTGAGGTAAGGCACTAAAAAGTAAAAAACTGTTACAAACTAAAATCAACCGATTCCAATTATATTAAACAAAGAACAGAGCACGGACAATACATTCATAGAGCGTGGATGATCTCACTTGTTGTTATTTAGGAACGTTCTATAGTTGGCACTATAATTCAGTTCTGGCGAGTTGAAGGATCTGATAAGGGTCTTCCAGATCACGGGCAAGATTAGTCCTTGGTTCCTGTTAAGGTTTTGTGTACAGCGGGCAACTGTTGTGGCCTCCTTAAAAATTCGGGAGCGGAAGTCCTCCTCCATGTAAGGAATTGTGCTTCTATCCCACTCTATGGTATGGTTCGTTCTTGAGAAATGAAACGCTAACCCCGATTTTTCTTCTCTGTTATTATTATTGACGTCACCTATATGTTCATTTTGCCTAATTTCAAGGCTCCTTGAAGTTTGGCCGATGTAATTCAAGCCGCACGAGCATGGTATTTTTTTAACATTAATAGACTATGTTTTGAAGTAGCCAAGGTGATCTATGATGACAAACCATCGGAACTGAATGAATGCCATCAGAATTAAAAACCTTGAAATGCAATAATAATTATCACCAAAGCTAACAAGGAGAACACCACTGTAGTTTTAGATTTCAAATAGTATGATCAAGAAATGAAATTACTTCTTTGTGGTTGCATTACATTCTCCCAGCTCAATATGGATGCTACCAAAAGTCAACTCAGTAAACTCAACAAGTTGTTGAATAAAACAACATCTGTAGATCAGGAGACTATCTTTTATCCAAGAAACTTTTATCCAAGTGGCAGTCACCAAGGAATAGAGAGAGCAACACCAAGCTTTATTAAATTAAACTTTAAATTAAATTGCAACAGTCTGTCTATGCAGGGACTGGAAAGAGGAAGTTGTTCTTGCTCTGTGATCTTGCATAGGTCATAATTATCTTGAGCACTCTTTCCTACCGAAGGGTGATGACATGCCTTTTTGTATGTTCTGTGTTACTGGCCTGACCATCATTCACATTTTAATCTACTATCCCTTGTTTTGTTAGTGAACACAGTGATTATTTTAGTCATATTCATAATCTTTCTGAGCTCTATATATTTATGATGAGTATGTTGATTTTATCAACCAAAAAACGAATGCAACAAAAAATAACTAATGCTGGGTTTAATAGGTTGTAATAGATATTTAATTAAAATATTAATAAAATATTTAATTTTGTGTGGCTTCTTATGCACATATATACATAAGAAGCCACATATGCTAGTGGCTTCTTTTTGGTTAGGAAGAACAAACACATATACAATAAATGGTAAATATGAACCATTGCATAACTAAAAGGAATTGATACACAAAAAAAAATAAAAAACAGAAATACGTGGATCATGGAAGCTGGCACAGGTCAGTCATTTTTCTGCAGGTCACCACAATATCGAATGGGACAAGAGCCTCATGCCTTACATAGAAGACAACTTCAGTGCCAGCGACATCAAAGAGTCTATGACGGTAGTCCATGTTTTATAGAACTGAATAATAAAAAAATGTGGTGTAATCACCGAAATATGTCTTTTGGATATATTATCATATTATAATCCATAGCTGTCCTTGCCCATTAAACCCTAAACCAGATGCCCCCATCACCACCACACATACACATATACACATGGCACTGATGTGTTTATAGGTTCATTGATCCTTCATATTTGGGATCGATATGAAAAAAATAATAATAAATAAGAAAAATAGCAGTGATAGTGAGTTAACATTAATGACAATAGTCATGATGAAATTTTACAAGGCAGGTTGCCAAAACCTACAACATGATTTCCATAGGCATTAAGATCAGCATTTCATTAGTGAAAATCTTGAAATAAGGCAAAGAATATTAGCATTGAAATTGTACCTTGGATTATCATCAGAGTTGTGAAATGCCCTCCCTTCAGCCTAGTCTTGACTCTGTTGACCTGATTATTTCAAAAATGAAATCTTAAGGGTGTCCATCTTGAAAATAACAAACAGTCAATCCAGAAGCAAGAATATCGAAAACAACTTGAAGAGTTGTATTAAGCAAATTTGAAAAACTCATCATGCAGGGAGTAAAATCTATTGAAAAGGAGAGAGGTTTTGTATGAAAACGGTGATATCAAGAGTATCTTTTATTGGATGTGGAGCTATAACAATGGAGGGACTACTTTCACAATTATTAAATAACATAAAATGGATTTACCTAACATATATATTTAATTAGTATAAAATATATTTATATATTTTATAAAAATATATTATTTATGAATTATCATGTCTTATATTCCTACACATCATGTTATACTTTCAAAATATCCCATTTCTGTGTTCCTTTATTGTTATTTTTGAGAAGAATATGTTGAATTTATATCTGACCTCTTCTGAAACAAGTTAAATTGTATTCATTGTTGTGTTATCATTTTTAAATGTTGCCAACTTGCAAATTTTTAATTTGTTTGTTATTACAGAATAATGTCCTGTTTAGCTCACTGGTGTCCTTTCACAGCTGAAGTAGACTACTTGCCTCTTCTTGTATTTCCATTTGTAAAGTTACTTCACAAAAACTTATTGAGGTGTTTTGAAATTATACTCACACTAATTTGTAGGTATCATCTTTTTGCAAATTATTATTATATTATGTTATTGTTGATAATTATTATTATAATAAGGTGAAAAGAGGAGGGTGAGTAGTGTTAATGATTGCAGAGGAATTGTGTCCATAAAGAGTGGAAGTTGAAAATGATAGTACATACAGATATTGAATCTGTGTGGTTTAAGGAACAGACTGGTATATCTGATAGAATGTTGATATAGACCAGGGAATGTAGAGAATACTGATTGTGAAATGCTTGTAAAAAAATGAAAAGGCAGAATGTAAGTTGGGAGGAGGAAATAGTATATGGGAACAAGAAGAGTGAGTTTGTCGAATTTCTGAGGGATGACTATCATGTACTGCTTAAGACAGTATGTGACAGAAGCAACTCAAGTGTTGAATTTGGTGATATCTTCACAAGATGTGGTTGTTAATGAGGTATTAACACTGCCACCAATTGGTGAGAGTGATTGTGAGGTACTTGTTCCCACAAAAAGTTACTACCAAAAAAGGATATATGTGTGTGGCAGAATTGGAAGTGAAAGAATCTGAGGTCTATTAAGTGTTGATTAGGATAAATGTTAATATGGGTTGTGGGAATGGATGACATATCACCACATATTTTTAAGAAGTTTTTAAAACAGTTAGCTCTGCCCTTGATTTGGTTATTTAACGAAAGTCTTGCAGTGGGTAAGGTTTCTAAAGAGTGGAAAAAAAGGCAAAATAGTACCACTCCACAAGCATGGTTCCAAAATAGATGTTTTCAGTTATAGACAAGTAGCATAACTGCAGTTGTAGTCAAGGTGGTGGAACTATTGGCTAGGAATAGTATATAGGATTAAGTTGGACCTAGTATTTTATGATGGCCAGCATAGATTTGTAAAGGGTAAGAATTGTTTTATCAATTCACTTGCATTTTATGATAATGTAACAAGTGGGGTGAATAAGGGAGAATCATACACTGATATTATTGGATTTTACAAAAGCATTTGATAGATTACCACATAAGCTGATGTACAATCTGCAGAGGATGGGAATGGATAGTATATTGGTTAGATGGAACAGAGATTGTCTCTCTGAACGATACCAGCAAATTATGATGGAGCAGTGTCTAAAAAAAAAAAAAAAAAAAAACAGCGGTGTGCCCCATGGTTATGTTCTTTAAATATTTCATGTAAATTGACAGGGGATCTTCATTTGTTTGCTGATGATACAAATTTAGAGAGAATTATAAGAGCACTGGTGATGTTAATTCCCTTCAGGAAAATTTGAATAGACTTGTCTTGGATAAATGAATGGAGTTATAGTTTTAATATTAATAAGTGCAAGATGTTGCATTTTAGAGTGCAGACACATAAGGCCATGTACTACATTGATGGTGCCATTATTATTAATATCAGACCTCCCCAGAGCCAAAAGACTTGCTGGGGAGGCACACACACTTACATGCAAAGCCCATTCACCACAGTATCAGGCTATGGATTCCGCTCACCAACCACTTCCTTACAGAGCTTCCAAGTATGTCTTCTTGTTCTATCCCCTCTCCATTCTATAAAAATTTCTTCCACCTCAACCTGGTAACAACTCTTTACTAACTTAAATGTCTCAATCGTATCTCCTTTCTTCCTCTTATTCTCAAGCCTATGCAAACTGTTCCCTCAATCTGTCCTCGCATCCCAAAGACCAGTTACGACTTGTCAGTCTTTTCTGGACCCTTTCCAACATATCTTTATCACCATGAAAACCAGCGGAACAAATCTAAGCACAATAATCCATATGAGGTCTGATCAAGGCCTTATACCAGAATTTCTTTATTTCTATAAGTTGAAGTCCTCTGCATCATTTCCATAATCTGATGTGATGTCTTCACAACTTGTGCAATGTGACCTCTGAATTTCAGATCCTTCTCCACTACCACTCCAAGGTCTCTTGCTTTCTCAACTTCCTCCAAAATTTCCCCACCAAGTGTATACTTTGCATTCTATTGTTGCTACCAAACTTCAGAACCTTACACATTGCAACATTGAACTGGTCAGTTTATGGAATGCCTCTTGACTTACTGAGAAATATCATTAAAAAAATGGGATCTTGGGTGAGTACATATTTTGCATACCGATTAGGATTTTGCAAAGTTAATCGAACTCTGCTTATTGATTATTTTATCGATAGTTTTTTATTATAACCATTAGAGTTAAAGGCAGCTCTGATAATAGACAGTTCTTTGTTTAGAGAAGAATCTGTTGAACATATTTTATGAGCTTTGTCGACTAGAGATTTGACTACTCCACATTTCTGGCAACGGTGCTGATGTGAGTTAGAATTAATGTATTTGCCAGTATTTTCTACATACTGAATTAATGAATTAATTTTTCTTAAGAAATTTATGAAGATCGGGAAAAAATTGTTAAGAATATGTTGTTCAAAAAGTTCCATAAAGTAATTAATGATAATATAATCAGTAATTATGACTTTATTGTAACTTTCCACAGAAATAAGTTTCCAGAATTTGTCTTCCATATGTTTAAAGACTCAGAAAATAAAAAAAAGCAGATTTCTTTGCCAGATTAATTTACAAGTCTCTTTCCATCAAATTAATAAACTAAATACCTTCCTATCTCTCCAAAAGACAAATATCCTCCTATTTCTTATCCTGGAGTTTAGAGAATCCCCTGCTCTTGCAGCTTATGTTGTTATGGACAGCCTGGTTGTTCTGAACAAATTCATCTTGAAGAACATCAAGAATATATTTGAATTAAGGAACTCAATAAATACGCTTTAGCAAACTGCGCTTTATCTACAAAACACGGAATTCAGTGAATACCAAAGTATTACACAAAAGCTATTTTCTTCTGGGAAGACTGTATAAAGAAAGCTGTGAAGCATGTATTCACAATCCCAACCTCAACAAATTAAACTTTCTCAATTTTGGGAAGTTATCCTAACTAAGGGCCATAAGTTGTGTAGTGTTGGAAAGAGCTCCCAAAAAATAAGTGCTATTTTGAGTGATAATTTGCAATATTTCATGAATTTTAGTGTTGTATTATTTATTTTTGATAGCGAAGTGTGTCTGCGTGATTTCTGCATGATTTATTAGTTGAAATTGCAGTATTTAAATATAACAATGGTGGTACTTACAAGGTCAGCCATCCATGTGTCAACTAGTGTGACTAGGTGAGCTCTACGAAAATCATGTGGCATTAACAGCATTGACTTTTCAAAAATGATTCGATGTCATGAGTGTAATATGTATGCATGGCAGAGTGTAAGAGATGTGCTTGTGGTGGTGGTGGTGGTGGGGGTATCAATGGAAGACGAGAGAAAGTATTGATTTGTAGGAAGTGCGATATATTATTAGACCACTAGGTGATGAATCCAAAACAGACTGAAAAGAAAGAAGATGGCATAAATGAAAGAAACGGAAATGAAACGAAAGTTAGTGAAACTGAAGGAGTGAAAGAAAGTATGAATGAGAAAATGGGAGTAAGGTGCAGCAGAATGAGAGGTGGCGAGACTGTGGGAGTGACAGAGAGTGAAATTGTCGGAATGCAGGATTTGATGAAACAGTTATTGAAATGAAGAATGTGCAGAGCAATGTTAGGATGTATAGTGGAAACTAATGAAAGTGTACAAGAGAATAGAATGAAAGAAAAAAGAATAAAAGAGGTGAAGAGTGATTCCAGGATAGCAGTATATGGAGATTCCATAGTTAGAGGATTAGTAAATGAGAAAATCCACAAGGTCTGCTATTGAGTTAGTGGTGATTGTGGGAGCAAATGAACCAAGTGGACATAAGGAGCGTGTGAGAGCAAATATCAAGAGGTTATTGAGGAGAGTTAAAGATAACAGTGTGGTGGAAAAAGTTATAAGTGTGTTGCCAGGGTATGACGATGAGTTGTGAAGGGAGAGCCAAAATCATGAATGGTATGCTAGCAGAGCTCTATAAGGAAAGAATGAAATTATACAGGTGTGATTGGGTTGCACTTCAATGGCTTTGGAGTGAGTGCACTGGAGAAAGTGTTGCTGGATGAAAGCATTGTGTGTAGAAGAACAGTGTGTGATGCGTGCAAGAGTTCAGAAGCAAGAGATGAAGTGAAAAATCAGGAGAGTGGTATTGAAGAGACAGAAGTGCTTGGCAGGGCAGTGAAAACAGTAGTAGTGTGAGAGATGAAGAGAGAATGGGAATGTAAGATGAACAGGGAAATGGGGGGGAGCCCAGGTGGACAGGAAGAGTGAATGTTGAAAGTGGCATTCAATGTGTGTATGAAGATGGAGTATATTGCGATATGGGTGGGGAAGTTGAGACTGAAGATATATGTGGTAAGCGGTGATAAAAGTAATTAGGCAGGGTGTGGAGAAATCACAACTAACAAATGGCTTGGATGGGTCTGGCTGTAGACTTAAAATTGAATTACTGTGTTTGTTTACAAATTCCAGAAGTATCAGAAATAAGGGAGATGAAGTGGTTTCACTGATTGAGTTTATTCACCCCAAAATCATTGAAATAAGTAAAACATGGTTGAATGAAGATGATATTCTAATGGAAATAGAAACGGAAGGATACCATATTTTTTGTGAGGATAGAAAGGACAGGAAGAGAGTTCTGCTAATGATAGCAGGGGAATTATGTCCACATAAGGTAGACATGAAAGAGGGAAATAGCAGCAATGGTTATGAGGCAGTGTGGTGGGTGCTGCTATAGTCCCGGAAATGTGGAGAGTGGTGATGAAGAAATGTATAAACAACTTGGATCAGTGAACAGAGAAAGGGTAATTACTGTATTTTTCGATAGATAATGCGCACATTATCTACACAAAAAAAGTCTAAATTCGTTAAAAATGAACATGCACGGTATACATTAGAAGGGTATGAGAGGTAAATCAGATGTAATAACAAAACTAAGGTAGCAGTATTACTTAATATTTATTGAACATTACACTATTCAAATCCAAAAAATTCTTCATCAGACTCAATATTAAATGAATCAATTGTATTAAAAATTTTGTTTGGTATTTCTTCAGCTTCCTAATCAATGATGGCCAATTTGGAATACTTACAATTGCTTGTATGCCCTACACGAATCCAACACTAACAAAGATTTTGGGTTGAAAAATACCATTTGTGTCTTTCGCCACGCATTCTCCATGGGGAGCTCTTCTGTCCACTGCAATCTTTCGATTTCATTCTCCAACCAAAATTTCATAACCTAGGAATTTATCCAACCTCTATCATTAGCAGTAACAATAATATCTTTGGAATCACAACCTTTTGGAACAGTCTTTCTTTTGAAAATTGTTTATCTTCAACAATTAGCCTCTTGGCTCTTTATCGCAGTAATAATAATGATAATATATGGGTACACCGGTCTGGCAATTCGTATAGTAAAGGTATATGTAAGTTCAGTTCACTTAAACCTTGGCATTATCCAGGTCTACCTACTCACTGATGAGACCTCAATAAAGGTCAAAACCAGTCTGGGTAGTGACCTCTCCTCATAATGTAAAATATCTCTTAGGAGCTGTGTTTTATATTATGAGGAAATATTAAGGATAGTGATGGAGCTTGCTCCACCTTTACTCCGAGTTGCCCTAGTGTTGTACTACCCAGGTGTTGACCTACGCTTGGACTCGCCGATAGTTCTTCAGCATGAAACTCTTAGATTTCGATCTCCGAGTTTCGTATCCAGCTTTAAAATAATGAGGGATTTATTATCCCCTTAACTTAATTTACGTTGCAGAAAAATAGCCTCTTGGCTCTTTATCGCAATTTTCAACAATTTTCTTGTAACTTCAACTCGTTACAAAAAAAAACGATGCAGCCCACACAAGTTATCTTTCGGGTTACACGAAAAGTCGTAGTAATGTCACAGTGCTCTCCAATAATGTGAAAATTATAAAATTTTGAATTAAAAAAATCGACCACTGCTACTAGCAATTCACGTACTTTTAAAGAATTCCACCGTCCTCTATCTGTACTTCCTAACTCTACCGCTAGTTGGCGCATGCGCATTATCTATACAGCAAAAGGAGTGATGAAAATGTTGGGGGGCGCGTTATCTATTGAAAAATATGGTATTATGGGTGATTTTAATTATGGCAATATAGATTAGAATGAAGAGATAGCATTTTCGAATAAAGAAAGTGAATTTCTCAAGTTCTTGAGAGATAACTATCTCAGGCAGCACATAAAGGAGGGCACATGAGGATTGAGAGTTTTAGATCTGATCATTTCATCAGAGGATGTAATTGTGAGTGGGGTTTCACTCTTTCCTCCAGTTGGTGAGAGTGATCGTGAAGTAATCACCTGGGTTGTGACTAGCCATATGCAGATTTTTGTGAGGAAAGGATATATGTGAAATTATAAGGCTGGTGATTACGATAGGCTTAGGAGACAGCTTGCAGCTATAGCATGGAATGAGGAGTTGAGAGGTAAAGAAATAATTGCTGCTTGGGAACTGACAAAGAAATGCATAACTGCATTAATGTGTGAATGTATTCCGAAGACCAAAAGGCAGAATAACGTAGGTGTAACATGGATGAATGAGGAGCTTAAGCATGATATCTAGAATAAGAAGGTACTTTGGATGCAGTACAAGATGAATAACGGTACTAATCAGTTACATGAAGAGTATAAAGAACAAGCCAGGAGAGTGACTAGTGACACAGTAAGGAGAAACAATGAAAAGTGCAGTATGAGAAGAAATTATGCACATCAGGTAAAGAAAAACCCAAGAGTTTTTTTAGATATGTGGCAAGTAGAAGGAAGAATGATCATCGTAAGATGATGTTAATCAATGAAAATGATAGAATGGTAACTGCTGCAGAAGACATTGTTCAGGTATTCAGTGATCAATTTATAAGGGTGTTTCATCCTGATTAGGGTAGAATCATGATGAACTTAAGTGTAGAGGACTGGCTTAATTGTGAGTAAGCAGGAAGTGTTTGAGGAAATAAATAACCTTGATGTCAGTAAGGTGATAAGATTTGATGACATATTGCCACGTATCTTCCAGAGAATTGGCAGTAGCATTGGCATGCCTGTTTAATAAGTCTTACAACATCACAGGTTCCAAAGGAGTGGATGGAGAGTAAATTGTTCCACTGCATAAAGGTGGTGATAAGACTGTACCTTCAAATTATAGGCCAGTCTGTATATCTGGAGTTGTGGTGAAGGTACTAAAGAGATTGGTGAGATGTAGGATACAGAAATGGGTTGATAACAGCAGTATTCTCTGTGATTATCAGCATGGGTTTGTTAAAGGGAGATCACGTTTTAATAACTTACTTATGTAGTATAACAAGGTGACATATACCCTGAACAGGGAAGATGCATATACAGTGGTGTACTTGGATTTTGCAAAAACGTTTGGTAGACCTCTACATGACAAAGTGTTAAATAAATCGAAACAGATGGGATTGGATAACAGATGTCTGAGTTAGATCGGTGATTGGCTGTCAGATAGATATCAAAGTTATATATAGAGGTGCAATATCCCGAAAGCAGAACTTCACTAGTGGTATACTGCAGGGGTCAGTTTTGAGACCATTGTTGTTCAGTTCGTATGTTAATGATATAGGGATGGGTTTAACTAGTGATATGCAGCTGTTTGCAGATGATGCAAAATTGCAGTGAGACAGTTCCACTTGCCTGTCCATTGATGCAGAGTCGAGTGGATGTTATGGCCTTACAGGAGGACTTAAATAGATTACATCAATGGACACGTAAGTGGAACTGTCAGTTCAGTGTTGCAAAGTGCGAGGTTTCCTGTATGCATCTCACTGTTTATGTTATCCATATCAACTAATTTAATGCAGATATACTTGTTAAAGTTTGGTGAGTGGTCCACTGCTGATTTGATCAGTGCTTCTCGGATTTGTAATGATTTCTGTTTAGTATATAATTTTCTTCCATTTAGTACTGTGTGAGGCTGTATTTAATGTAGGGCTGCTAGTCCTGATTTTCCATAATGATGATGGTTTCATATCTTTTTTGTTCTTCCAAGTGGCTGTTAACATTTCTTCCTTGGAGAGAAGTATCTCATTTGATACCATTGAATCACCCAGGTCTTTCCAACCAATATTTTTTATATGGGGTGACAGAGTTTTTTCATCCCACAAACATGCAAACTAGCCACTACATCCAAAGCAACTCATAGCCTGAGTTGCTTTGGATGTAATTCCAATCATCTCAATTGCTTTCCTTTCTTCTTATAGTAGGTTAAGTTGTAAGCATGACTTACTTTATATACCTTTTTTAAGTTAAGACACTTCACATTCAACTTTTGTTTGCTTACACTTGGATAAAGGATTAAACCTGAATAAAATTTCCTGGAAAGTTTAATTTATACTTTATATATTCCTGGATATCTCCTAGTTTAATGTATGATTTATAAATGGTATGAGGATTATATTTATTTGGCTACCATTTTCAGTTATGCCCAAATGGAAGGAATAGAAATAGTGTTTTGCTATGATCTTGTATGATGGTGTTTATGTAATACTATTTGCCACCTATTTTCTTCCACCACTTAGGGTGGTGGAGTGGGGAGACATGTGACATGCAGTATTTTGTGTGTTACACAGAGGTTGTAGCCATTAGCCAAAAAATGTGGCATAAATAATTGAGCTCTGCTGTAAGAACTGCATCATGGACAGGTAGCTCTAGTGTTCAGTACTTTAAGAAAACCATATTGTTAGGCTGGGTGATGCATGCTGTTTGTGTAAGCTTCATCCTACATGTTGATCTTCTTTAAACAAAAAAGGATGATAAGCAGTTTGAAGGATGTGTGTGTGTTGGAAGGATAGACAGCTGTTTGATTTCGTTTTGTATTGTTTTGGATGCTGGCTGTTTAAATGCACTTGAAATGTATCTGGTGTGTCTGAGTTATGGCCTATATTATCCCTTCATACTACTTCAGGAAGCTCTTCTATTTTTAAAAGCTATTTCCCAGCAGACATTGTTAACCTATTTAAATTTTGCCATCAATGCAGCTGGCTGTTTTATGTGGCAGAATCAATTGTAATAATCAGCTGTAAAATCAGCATAAAATAATCAGATAAAGCTGGTGAAGAGCAGACTGCCCATTATTGAAGGAACAGTGATGGGTGCAGCCCTTTCTCACTAGATTTTCTGATTTATCTGATTATTTTATGGAACATCTAGAAAATCAACTCTTCTCTTCAGTACCATTTTTCCTCAACCTTGTATCTGGCTTCAGTTTGTGGATGATATCGTTCTAGTTTATTTCTGCACAAAGACAGAATTACTACAATCTCTGGATACTCCTTGTTCTCCCATATCTAATTCAGTATTGAACAGGAATCCAATAACAGTCCTTCCTTTTTGGAAACCTTAATTGTCTGTATTCCTATAGACAGTATTGATTTTCTCTTTATAGACAACCTTCCTTTATTGACAGATACATCCATCCGTCTGTCTTCACACCATCACAGAAGACATATTATCAAAATCTTGTACAAAGAGCTTGCATACTCTGCTCTTCTTATCCCTTCTGTTACGTGAATTAAAATAACATTCACTTTGAACATTTAAACAACAATAATGAAACTATCATCTAGAAAATTATCAACAGTTTCATCCCTGAGGTAGTAGGCAGATACTATGTGACTTTCAGGTTTTGATTGTAGCTAACTGATCTCTTCTGTCCCTGATGATGATGTCCATGTAACATTGAATGAAATATATTAAATATATTGAAGCTTTGATAAATTCTATTTTTTTCTATACATGTTTACCTTGTAGGTGCATAACAACATAAAAATATACCTCTGTCTTATTTCTCAGAAAAAAAAATCACCTATATTCTTCCAGTCATAGCTTTTGAGAACACCCAAATTTTTAAACAAGATGAGATTTCACTCCTTGGGATTTCCATGACATTAAGTCTGTCTTGGCAATAAACAGTTAGGATTCCTTTTTTGCTCATACATTTGAGATGTTCTGAAAGCCCAGGTGCTTTCCAAAAAAACTCAGCAGTAGAGAGCATTAATTAATGATCCACCTCTCACCAATTTACTTTACCTACTTTTGCACAGTCATTTAGTAACTGCTTTATGCTTCTTCTATATATATATATATGTAGAAAGTTTTTTAGCCTGGGTATACTATACGTTAAAGATACCAAGAAATTTTATAAACTTGGTTTTAATCCTATTTTCCCAAGTAAGTAAACAAGTAAGCAAGCTAAGTTTGCTCCTGAAATCTTTTCAGGTCTGAGGCAACTCGTGGTAAAGGTGGACTAAGTTCTGATCACTTGCCTTAGTATCTCCCATAATGCAAAACGCATCTCCTTGCAGACATGTATGATATGATGATATGATGCATTAAGGCAAGGGCCACTACCCAGACCGGTTTCGACCTTTATTGAGGCGTGTTTAAGTAAAATCCTCTCTAAAAATTAGGCGATCCCCCCCCCAGATGGTCCTTTGGTCACTTGTAGGGAGCGACCGAAGGACCGTCCAACTCAGCGTTGTTCCACTCTGTGACAGGCCCACCCTGTCACCAAGAAGGTGACAGGGTGGGCTCAATCTAGTGTCAGGCTCACCCCACCACTAGACAGAGCCATAATCTCACAGTGGCCCCACTCAGAGATAGGCAAAAACCTACCCAAAGCAGAGCCTCTTATACCTCAAGGAAAGGGGCCACTTCTGCATAAAAGCCTCAGGGTCTGGCTCCCCCAGTGGGAGCCAGACCCTGAGGTAGATACCAAGGTTGAAGTAAGGCAGAACTTATATTTACTTATACGAGTTGCCACAAGGTGCTTTCACCTTGTTAAATAAAAATCTCAGGATGAAAGAAAGATGTAAAAAGTTTTTTACTTTGGGTATACTATACGTTAAAGATACCAAGAAATTTTATAAACTTGGTTTTAATCCTATCACTTTTAATCCTTTATCACTTGGATAAAGGATCAAACTAAATTTATTTTAACCTCAATAAAGGTCGAAACCGGTCTGGATAGTGGCCCCTTCCCTTAATGCATAGCTTCATACATGTCTGCAAGGAGATGTGCTTTGCATTATGGGAGACACTAAGGCAAGTAATCAGAGCTACATCTTTCTCTCATCCTGAAATTTTTATTTAATAAGGTGAAAGCACCTTGTGGCAACTCATATAAGTAAATATAAGTTCTACATTGCTTCAACCTTGGTATCCACCTAGGGTCTGGCTCCCACTGAAGAGACCTCAATAAAAGTCGAAACCGGTCTGGGTAGTGGCCCTTCCCTTAATGCATAGCATCATACATGTCTGCAAGGAGATGTGCTTTGCATTATTGAGGCAACTTTACCACAAGTTGTCTCAGAGACCTGAAAATACTTCAGGTGCAAACTTAGCTTACTTGATTGTTTGCTTACTTGGGAAAATAGGATTAAAACCAAGTTTATAAAATTTCTTGGTATCTTTAGCACGCACGCACGCACGCACGCACGCACGCACGCACGCACACACACACACACACACACACACACACACACACACACACACACACACACAAATTTTTTTTCATGGTAAAGTTTCAAAACAGTAATTTCAGAAATTCTCTCTCTATCAAAATGCATGCAGCTGACCCAACACTCTTTCAAAAATTCACCGAACAAGTTTCTCCTCCTCCATTCCTTCTGCTGTACTTTGGAATAACCTACTATGTGTTTCTCAAAGAACACAATGCACAGGTCTTCAAACCTAACATGAATAAGTTCCTTCTTTCTCAAATCTCTATCCATCAAATGGTACTAGCATACTATAGGTTAATCAACGAACCTGTCAGGTATGTTTCCAACATAAAAATTTCCATTCTAGGTATCTGGAATATGAAACTGTAGTCAAAGTGCTTTATGCCCAAGTTCTCCTGTTTAGACAGTGAGAGAGGAAGAACTGTTAACTATTACCTATAACTGTTAGCATATCCTTGAAGAATGCAAGAGAGGCGTACACTGCTATTATTATAGTAACTCAACATGTAGGACACCTACTTCACAGAGGATTAAATGAAAGAAAATTGTGCTGCTACATACAAGCAATTATAGATTTCAGAATCTTTTTTGGAGTCAGCATCAGCAATCAAGTACTCCTCATCCCTGAATTACTCATATTTCAAGAGACAGTTATTTTAAGACTACCTTCAAGACAGTAACTATAAACTACCTTAAATCCATCTCTAAAGATTGCTATGACAGGATGTCGATTCTGTTTTCTGCTACTACTACAATTTTAAATTGTTCCCCTCAATTACTTGATGTTGTGACAAGTGTTTTGTGCTCCAAGAATACTAATTTGGAATCCAGTGAATTGTTCAGCTTAGTAAATTATCATATTTATTTCACTCTTCACATTCCACATAATCTTCTTCAACTGCCTTTTCTGTTATGACTAACCACGATCCTTACTCATATTTAAACTATTTAAATTCATATTTAAATGTCTTATGGCCATTCAATATCACACTTCCTACATACTCACACTCACTCTTTTCTCTTATTCAGTCTCTCTACATAAATATCTGTGACATCTTCCCATACATACTACAGTCATGGCACTGTACCATTTTCAAAAAATTCATGTCATTTACTTTACTTGTCTTCCACGTCGACCTACATAATGATTTGCCTTTCACTGCCATTTTATATCAGTGTACTAACAAGAACAATGAATTTACAATAATAATGCCTAAGAAATTTATCCAAACACTGCTGACCTGGTTGACCGAGTAGTTAGCATATCTGCTATCCAGCCAAAAAGCCTGTAGTTTCACAGACAATCACAAACATCCATGGGCATGGATGTTTGTGATTGTCTGTGAAAATACTATTGGTGGTGGTGGTGAGCAGTCGACGCCATTGGTGTAGATGATGCGGTTTGCTGTAGTCGGTGGATTGAGTGGTGGAGACGGAGAGTTGTAGAGTAGGTGCCCTCCCTCGATGAGTCTTTGGACTCCTTGGAAGTGTCATGTAATAATAATAATAAATATCTCACAGTAACACTCATTTTACAAATTAGACAATATCAACACAAATATAAAATTCACTTATCTTGTTGCAGCCCACATGATGACTGATGTATTGGCTATACACACCACCTGATTTTTATTTTTATTTTGAAATTGTAAAGCTCTTGTAAACAAACAAAATTAAAAAAAAAATGTATAGCAGACAAAAACTAAGCCATTTGAAAGACATTGAAATTTCTGATACAGGATATAGTAACAGTTTAAGTAGTCTTAAAGCTTAACTTTATCAGTACAGTTAATCTGTTAACTGCACCACCATTGAGGAAGCTCAGTTCTAATTGAAGGAGAAAGCCCTTATCCTTGTCTTCAGTCTTTCATGTCACCCTTTTCATCTTTGATTCTTTTTAGAGTATACTCTTTCTCCTATTTCTAAGGCTTTTTCAACAGTCTCCAGAACATTTTGCCATCTTTATGATATTTATCTTCTATATTTTGACAGAAGTCTTCCCATGATTGTTTAGCTACTTTAGCACATAGCTTAGCTCTCTTACATTTTTCTCTGTATTCTCTTAGAACATCTACCTTATTTGTTAGGAACTATTGGTATACTTTCTTTTCCACAAATGCCTCATTAACTTGTGACTTCTGTGGTGTTATTTTTCTATCCTTGTAGACAACTTCACTACATGCCGTCCTAGTTGAATCGATCAATGTTTTCTTCAGAGCTTGCAACTGAGACTCCACTATTTGGTTCTTGTTTTCAAGCTGTCCTGGTTTGCCAAGTGGTTAGTGTCTCCAGAGAAGGCTGCAGGTTCAAAGTATGGATGTTTGTAATTGTCCTACTGAACATTTATGATATGTGCTGCTGTAACCTGTGTCCTTACACATTATGACCTTTGATGTCTTTGTACCATAAAAGCCAAATCAGATCATAATAAATTTAGTTTAATCCTTTATCCAAGTGTGAGCAAACAAAGTTTGCACCTGAAAGTATCTTCAGGACTGGTGTAAGGTGGTACAACACCAGGGCAACTCATTGCAAAGGTGGAGCAAGCTACCAACACTCCTGTCTCAGTATCTGCTATAATGCAAAACACATCTCCTTGCGGATATGTCTAATGTTATGCATTAAGGGAAGGGCCACTACCCAGACTAGTTTCGACCTTTATTGAGGTCTCTTCAGTGGGAGCCAGGCCCAAGCTGAGATACCAGGCAGAAGCATTCGCAGGTCATCTTTACCTATAGGAGTTGCCAAATGGTGTGCCACCCTTTTTTAATAAATTACTCTGGATTTAGAGAAAGATGTTGAAAGTTTATTTTTCACTTGGTTAGAGTATAATAAATTTAGTTTAATCCTTTATTCAAGTGTGAGCAAACAAAGTTTGCACCTGAAAGTATCTTCAGGACTGGGGTAAGGTGGTACAACACCAGGACAACTCGTCGCAAAGGTGGAGCAAGATACCAACACTCATGGTGTTGTACCACCTTACCCCAGTCCTGAAGATACTTTCAGGTGCAAACTTTGTTTGCTCACACTTGAATAAAGGATTAAACTAAATTTATTATATTCTAACCAAGTGAAAAATAAACTTTCAACATCTTTCTCTAAATCCAGAGTAATTTATTAAAAAAGGGTGGCACACCATTTGGCAACTCCTATAGGTAGAGATGACCTGTGAATGCTTCTGCCTGGTATCTCAGCTTGGGCCTGGCTCCCACTGAAGAGACCTCAATAAAGATCGAAACTAGTCTGGGTAGTGGCCCTTCCCTTAATGCATAACATTAGACATATCCGCAAGGAGATGTGTTTTGCATTATACAAGATACTGAGATACGAGTGATGTTAGCTTGATCCACCTTTGCAATGAGTTTCCCGGTGTTGTACTACCTTACCCCAGTCCTGAAGATACTTTCAGGTGCAAACTTTGTTTGCTCACACTTGGATAAAGGATTAAACTAAATTTATTATACTCTAACCAAGTGAAAAATAAACTTCCAAATCAGATCAAAAATCTTATTTTCAAACTGTTTCACTTTTAATTCAATAATTGGATGAATTGGGTTTGAGGCTACATTGTGATTGGATGGTAAATTTAGTGCTCTTGTAAAATTGCTGATTTTTATCTGTTTTATTGTGCTTTTTCCCATAGAAAATTAGTGTTTTATAGTATATATAAGTGTACATTTTAGTGTTTTAATTGTATTTATTGTTTTATAACATATTTTTGTTAAGACATTGCGTTATTAAATACAGTTTCAAATGGTGCCAAAAATGCATAGGAAACGTAGCACTAAGAAGAGCAAAGTCGAAAATAATAAGGCTTGCTCCTTTAAACAGGTTCTTTTTTGAAGATGAAAGGAGGTTATCAAAGGAGGTTATTGAAAACGAATAAACTTCTGAAATAGTGAAAGTAAAGCAAATTATTAGAGAGACGATGTGGGAATTACAGAAGGAAGAATGAACATAGGGAGGAAAAGAAAATCATGCAACAGATTAAGAAACAAAGCATGAATCAGGTAAATTAGTAAGTAACGAAAATCAGCTAAGAAACATTGTAAAAAGCAGGATGTTATTTGGTATGGCTCATAAAACATGCTGTTGATGAGTGGGTTATAACTTTGAGTTTTCCAGAAGCAAATATTATGAGAGATTATTTTGCTCATACTATTTCATAATAATATTGTGAGATTGACAAGCGAATTAAAAAACAGAAAAGAAAAGTAAACAAGATCATAATTGTAATAGGTACTAACGATTTAACTAGTGATAAGTTCAGTATGAGCTTATTTTTTATGATTACTCTTCCAACAACCCTTTCATGTCAATATTTTGACATGAAAGGGTGACATTAATTATCCAAACATTGATTAGCTAGCAATAAAATCTCATGAAAAGAATGAAACTGAATTTATTGAGCTGTTAAGAGAGAACTTCCTCATACAGCATGTGACAGGAAGGAATTAGAGTTCAAAGAGTGCTAGATTTGATTATAGTGTCAGAGGGTGTTTCAGTTAAAGATATAACTATTCTGCCTCTGGTTGGTGACAGTGATCATGCAGTACTCACTTGGGAAGTAGCTAAGTTTATGAATGTTCCATTCAGGAAAGATTACATGCTGAACTACAAAGCAGGAAATTATGACCTACTGAGGAGTATACTGAGTTCAGAGCAATGATATTGGTTACTGGATAGGAAGCATTAAAAAAAATACTTAAATGATGCAATATCAGAATGTGTCCTGAGAGTTTGAAGAATAAATATGGTAGGAGTCAAATAGCTGTGTAATCTTATCAAGCAAGAGATTCACAAGAAAAGGATAATGTGGAGGGAACATCATGTGCATATGGATGATGTCCATTATGAAAATTATAAGCAGCTGGCCAGAAGAGTCAAACTGTTGTATGGAAAGCTAAGTATGAATATGAAAAGAACTGGCTCTTCAAAGATAACCCCAAAGAATTCTATTGATATGCTGCAAGTAAAAGAAAGAATGAATATGAAAGAATAACTCTACTGAATGCAGATGGTGTGAGAGTGACAGATGCAGAAGTTGTTCAACTAATTAGTGTCCATTTTGCTAAAAGCTATCAAACTGGAGTATGCAGTATTCAGCTCAGTCAGTGCTAACTCTTCACTGGATGTGGAAACTTAGATGCATGAGGAGTAGGTATTAAAGCTGTTTCACAAAATGAATAAGAATTCAGCAGTAGTTGCTGATGGGATATAAACACGGATACTAAAAGAGTGTTCAGCTGAACTAGGTATTCCTTTAACGTGGCTATATAATATGAGTCTCAGAATGGCGAAGATTCTGCAGGAGTGGAAAGAATGTATGGTAATGCACAAGGTTGGTACAAAAACTGATGTATCCAACCAACCAATCATTATCTCTCTCTCTCAGAAGTGGTGGTGAAGAATTTGTAAAAGTTGGTTAGGGCTTGCATTCAGAAATGTTTTGACAAAGAATCTCTATTTTGCAATGAACAGCCTGTGTTTACTTAAAAAAAAGGTCATGTTTTAGCAACTTACTCACATTCTATAATTATGTGGCCATGTGTAGCTAGACAAGAAGAATGGGTAAACCATGATGCTTTTCGATTTTGCTCAAGTCTTTTGACAGAATGCAGCATCAAAGACTGTTGCATAATATGGAGAATATTGGTTTGGATTATAAAATATTAGTGCGGATAAAGGAATGTCTGAATGAGAGATATCAAAAAGTGATATATGGACAATGTGAGTCTGCACAATTTAAGGTAACCTTTGGTGTGCCACAAGGATTAGTCGCTACTCCACTATTATTCAATCTGTATATTGAATAATAGTGGAGCAGGGTTTGACAGGTCATGTAGCCTGTCAAATCCTACATTGGGAAGGGTTTGACAGGCAACATACATTAGGCTAATCAGGAATGCAGCTGATATGCAGTACTTGCAGAATGATTTGAATACGCTGGAATTGTGGGCATGGGAAAATGGAGGACAAGATGTTCAATGTCAGTAAATGCAAAGTCATGCATCAGTTTGTCATGATTAGGTATCCAATGTTGTGTTGTATTATATTGGTGGGATTATGCTCGAAGAAACTGATGAGGCTTGGGATCTTGGAGTGTTAGTAAATAGGAAGTTGAAGTTCAGGGGTCATGTAGCAAAGATTGTAAATATAGTCTTATTCAATTTTTCTTATTCAGAAAATTGCAACGCCGAAACAAACTTTGAAATGTAAAGATGAGGAATAAGGATGTCATTTTGCCTCTGTACAAGGCCTTGATAAGACTTCACTTAGACTATTGTGTGCAGGTCTGGTCTCCTGGTTTCTGTTGTGATTCTGATAGAGTGCAAAGGAGAGTGTTAAAATGATATCAGGATTGTGGAATATTGATTGTAGATTGCTGACACTGGCAAACAGGAGAAAGAGGGGTGATATGACTGAGACTTATAAACTAATGAAACGTTGATACAGGATTTCATTTAATGGAATTTTTCATTTTATGAAGGGTGGGAAAAGGACAAAAGGTTATCCTTGGAAGCTGAGAATGAATGCTGCCAAGAAAGTGGTGAGATCTAGATTTTTTCTCTAGATCTTCTCTAGTGTGGTGCATGATTAGAATGGATTGCCATTGGATGATGTGTGTGCAAGCAGTGTGAATGAATTCAAGAACAAGTATGATAGCTGGTGCGTGTGGCACGTGGCTTCCTTTGATGAGTATCTGACTCCCTGGAGGGCTCTGTTAATAATAATAATAATGTTTGTATAGTTGAGTGTACAGTTTACCTGTAAAAGCTGCTCATCTTCAATTGTTTTTAAGACTTTCTTACATACAGTTCTTTTCAACATGATATTCATTTTTATTCTACTTAAAACTAATTGATGTTGCTTCCAAAATTCCTTTCAAAACAATTTTAGGTTAAATTTTTTAAGTAAGGTGAATAGAATTCTTGGTGAAATGGGGAACAATTTCTCCTGACAGAAAATGTGATTTTTTAACTGTTTTGCAAGATTGTAGGTCACGTTGTCTGTACTATGTTTTATAGGTTAGAGATGGGTATTGAATTTGTGAAATTTTTGGACCTATATATCTGGGTTCATTTCATATGCTAAGGTTTAATATGCACTTAAGCCTATTGTTATGTTAGTTAATGAAAAATGCAACCACTGAACTAAGTGTGGTGACATTAGTCACTCACTTGTTTACTAGGCTCAGTATTGCTCAATATAAACAAACTGTAAGTTTTAAAATACTGCCGTAATTCACCACACACTACAAACTGTTGTTTTTCTGCATATTCTAGCTTTTTTTATTTGCTAGTTTTTTCTTCCATAGATTATGTGTGTGGTCACACACACATAATCTATGGAAGAAATAATTTATGAATAAATAGCTGGAATACACACACACACACACACACACACACACAAATCCCCCTCCTCTTTTTGATATAGAACCGTATTTACTAATTTCAGCATTACTTTATCATAATTTTTACATTTATATTATAAAATTTTTCATTCTTATGAAATATAGACTAATTATTTACTAAATAATTGCATGAAATCATATATGTTTTATTTTTAGGTAATTGGTTTCAGAATTGGTTTATCTTTTTTCCTCATATTCCTGTGAATATTTTATGCACTGCTGAAAACTTGTTGTGCACCCATGATAAACCTTTGCTAAAGCATTTTGTGTGTCACGATGTAACTACTCAGGTAAATATAAATTTTCAGAAAATTTTGAACTTTCTAGCAGTATATATTTGTTAAGTGTGCTGTTAACTTATAATAAATTTAATTTAATCCTTTATTCAAGTGAGAGCAAACAAAGTTTGCACCTGAAAATATTTTCAGGACTGAATATGGTGTTGTACTATCTTACCTGGGTAAGTAGTATAACACAAGGCAACTCGTAGCAAAGGTGGAGCAAGCTACCAACACTCCTATTCCAGTATCTCCCATAATGCAAAACACATCTCCTTGCAGATATGTATAATGTTATGCATTAAGGGATTGGCCACTTCCCAGACTAGTTTCGACCTTTATTGAGGTCTCTTCAGTGGGAGCCAGGCCCAGAGTTGGAGATACCAGGCAGAAGCAATAGCAAGGTCATCTTTACCTATAGGAGTTGCCAAAAGGTTTGCCATCTTTTTTTTTTTTATTAAATTACTCTGGATTTAGAGAAAGATGTTGAAAGTTTATTTTTCACTTGGTTAGACTATAATAAATTTAGTTATATATCTGGACTCACTTGGATAAAGGATTAAACTAAATTTATTATAGTGCTGTTAACTTATTCATCAAATTATGTGAAACTGTGAAATATTACATGCTAATCAGCAGTGTATGTGTGAAAGTCTGCTGGCTCTGGGCAGAAGGAATAAATAGCTGGAATATGTGTATAAAATAAATTTATAAGTAGTGGAGAGAAAAAAAAAGTGAGTTTCAAATGAGTCTTTGTGCAAGCAAAGTGTATGTTTATTAAGTTTAGAGAGATTGGTTAGTTGACTTGAATTGCAGCCGAAGTAGATAAGGCTAGTAAAGCAGTGTACATGGCATAATGTCATACTTTCTTTTGGCTGGTTTGTTTGTTTTTGTGGGATGGAAAAATTAGAGAGATTATGTGATAAAATATCATTGAAATCAAATGGAAATGAGAGTGAGGAAATAGCATGGTTGAGCAGAGACAAATGAAATGAAAATTGAAAAAGTAGTAGGTAGGGAAGCTTTTTAGAATAAAAAATGAAACAGAAAATTGGGTTCAGGCTATTCAGTGAGAAATCCATTTGTGTAAAGCTAATGTAAATCAGGTGATTATTATTTTTTTTATTTATTTATTTTATTTTATTTTATTTTTTAACTGAGAAAAATCCATGTTTGAAAGTATATTGCTGCTGATTTTTGTGTTGTTGTATTTGGTGCATTCATAACACTTTTTTTGAGATATTGCAGTATTAAATAGCATTGAATAAAACTGGGCCCAAAGTTCTGCTTATTTTTTATGAAGTGCCCCAGATTTAGGGAATAGTAATGGCATCACTGTAGGCTTTATGTCTAGTGGGATGTAAAGAAGTGGAAGGGATGGATAATTTATCAATCTTTTGGCATTGTAACCATTGGACAGGAAGGTTTGGCAAACATAGGCGATTTCAGCTCTAAGGGAAGCTTGAGTAGAACAGAAGTTGGAGGCTGTATTTCCCATCATCCCCATTCTCAATGATATAGTGTTATCAAAATCCTTTTCTAGAACAAAATGTTTAAAATCTTAAAAATAATAAAGGTAGATTGAAGAGATAGAAGGCAATTTCTACAGGTGCTCCAAGAAGCCCAAATAGAAACAATTAGTAGCAAAACTAAAACAGCAAGGATACATGAAGGTGTAAGACAAGAATGTTCTCTTTTTTCCTATACTGTTTAATTTCTACATTAATGATGGGAATAGAGTGACTGATGCAGAGGACATAGTGGAATTGTTCAATGAACACTTTATTGGAGTATTTCATCCTAGAGGAGTCTGTTTTAATGCTAGAGGGATAGGACTGGTACGAGGTCTCGAGGTACAGGAGGAGAGTGTGTTTCAGATACTGAGTACTCTGGATGTCAGTAAAGCTGTGGGACTGGATGGTATTTCGCCACGAGTTTTGAGAGAATGTGCTAGGGAATTGACAATACCTTTAACGTGGCTTTTCAATGAAAGTCTGGCTTTGGCAAAGGTGCCCAGGGAATGGAAGGAAGGTAAGATAGTGCCATTGCATAAGGGTGGTAACAGACTGGAAGTGTCTAATTATAGGCCAGTCTGTGTGTCATCAGTAGTTGTTAAGATCTTGGAGAAAGTAGTGAGGGACCGTGTACAGCATTGGGCAGATGAGGGTAATGTTATCTGTGAGAATCAACATGGATTTGTGAAAGGACGCTCTTGTTTTAGCAATATGCTAGCCTTTTATAATAAAGTTACAAGAGCATTAGATGAGGGAAAGGCATATACTGCAATTTTCTTAGACTTGGCGAAGGCATTTGACAGGGTGCCACATGATAAGCTGATATTTAAGTTGCAGCACATGGGTCTGGATGTCAGATTGGTCAACTGGATTCAGGATTGGCTATCTGATAGGTATCAGAGAGTTGTGTATGGTGGAGCAGTTTCCAGGAGGCAGAGGGTTACAAGTGGGGTCCCACAGGGCTCAGTACTAGGACCTATATTGTTTAACCTTTATATCAATGACATAGCCAGTGGATTGCAGGGGGATATTCAGTTGTTTGTGGATGATGCGAAGCTTGGAAGGATTATTAGTAATAGTGCAGATGTGGTAGCCCTGCAAGAGGATTTAAATAAGCTAGATAGATGGGCAAATGAATGGGGGTATCAGTTTAATGCAGCAAAATGTAAGGTCTTGAGGTTTGGGAAACATCGATGGGATGCTGCATACTCTATGGGAGGAGTTATACTGGAGGAAGTAGGGGAGACAAGAGATCTGGGGTTGATGATTGATAGAAACCTGAAGTTTAGGGGACATATTGCAAAGGTGGTGAAGGTAACACAGAGGATTGCTGCTATTATGAGAAGGACACTGACCTGCAGAGATAAGAGGGTTATCATTCCGTTGTATAAGTCTCTGATCAGACCACACTTGGACTATTGTTCTCAGATTTGATCCCCAGGATTTGAAGGGGATAAATTAACCGTGGAAAGGATACAAAGACGGATGACAAAGATGGTTTCAGGACTGTACAAGGATAGTTATGAGGATCGGCTGAGAGAATGTGGACTGCAGAGTTTGGTGGATAGAAGAAGGAGAGGTCATATGATTGAGACTTTTAAACTGTTGAGAGGTGGTTACAGGGTTGACACTGGGGAGTTCTTTCGCTTGGTTGATCAGCGGGAAGGAGTGATGACAAGAGGCCATCCCTGGAAGTTACGAAAGGAAACTGTGAGCAAGAGGGTAAGGAGTGGTTTCTTTGTGTGGAGGGTGGTTGAGCCGTGGAATGCATTGCCTGATGGAGTGGTGGGAGCGAGAACGGTCAGTGGGTTTAAGGAGTGGTATGATAAACTTTGTGTTTCTCAGGGGGGGACTTCCCCTCGATGAGTCTTGACAGACTTTATGTCTTAGAAAGGACCTCCCTCGATGAGGCTTTTGACTCCTTGGAGGCCTGAATAATAATAATAATAATAATAATAATAATAATAATAAATTAACAGAACTAATAGAAACAGGAATTAAGATAAATAGAATTGCAATTAACTGGCTCCAATTTGCTAATGATGTTACTGCTGATAATGAGGACACACTAAAATCCACAATCTTTTCACACAATATGGCCTAACATTAATTATAAGAAACTAAACTGCTTATCACAAGTAAAACGAATCCCATGAAAATAAATTTAGAAATAAATACCAACCCGATACAACAAGTAACTTCCTTTAAATACTTTAGGAGTCTAATTACAGAAGGCGGAATAAGCCAATCAGATGTAAAAACAAAAATAGACTTGACTAAAAAAGTTTTCAAAAAAGAAGAAACACTTTTACTAGTAAATGATCCAGCATTCAATTAAAAAAAAAAAAGAGATACTAGTAAAAACATACAAATGAAGCATAGCACTACTGTATGGTTGTGAGACTTGAATTTTAACAAAACAAGACACCAAAAAGTTGGAAACATTTGAGCTTTGATAATGGAGAAGGAAGACAAGTTCTAATGGATAGAAAGAAAGACTAACAAAGCTCTAAACATGGTTGAAGATGAAGAAGAGTAGTCATTAATAAACCACATCAACAAGAGACTTGACTTAATATGGAAATGATGGAAGGAAAGAAGCCAATAGGTAGACCAAGAATTTCCTATGTAAGTAACTTAACAACTGGAGCAAAAAACTATGAAATAAAAAGAATGGCACAGATAGGACATCATGATATACTGCTGCCACTAGCCAATGTTTGTATTGACACACAGAAAAGGAGAGTATGACTTGGTTTTAGGTCTATAAAGAATTAAGGTGCCTATTCATGTATGAATGTGGTCTTTGACTAGCCTCTCTAATACCTTAATGACTATTCTAGAGATACTCCAGAGATTGGTCTATAATTGGCTGTATCAGTTTTGGTTCCATTCTTGTATAATGAAATTATCTTGATAAAATATAGAAGGATTACAAATGTACTTCTGGATTTTGTCAAAGTATTATATGGGATTCTACAAGCTAAAGGGAATGGTATGCAAAATTAGTTTGTTATTGGGCTGGCTGACAGGAGTCAGTTGGAATGGTGGTATTTAGTCTGAAATTAAGTATATTAGTTAATTGGTTTTGTAAGTAGTTGTGAAACTGGTGAAGAAATAAAAAGATTCAAAGAGAAAAAATAAAAAGCATGATAGTAGATATTGAGTTTGGAGGCCACATTGCAAGGCTAGTTAAGTCATTACATCATGTAATTGCAATGTTGAACTTATAGGAATCTGATGTGATTAGATCTAAGACTTCAACCGTTATGTGCTCTCCATTACATATTGCTTAAGGTAATTGTCCTTAAGAACTCAAGAAATTCATTCTTGTTATTCTCTACTGCTATCTCTTCATTCCAATCAGTATTGCCATAATTAAAATGATCCATAATGATCACCTCTCTTGCTCACTAATCCAAGTTACCTATGCATTTGATTTTGTCCGCCACCTTCTCTGGCCTATAGTAACACCCAACTAAATATCTCATCATACCAACCTCACACCATATTGCTCAAATTGCTGCCACTATTTTCCCCTTGTATCTCAATCTATCATACCTCATGATAAACATTCTATTATTATTATTATTCAGGCCTCCATGAAGTCAAGATACTCATCACAGGAGGTCCTTCCAAGGAAACACAAAGTCTATCATACCACTCCTTGACTATTATTGCTCTCGCCACTCTATCAGGCAATGCATTCCATGGTTCCACCAACCTGTCTTTTTATTTCTATTCCTTTCAGGATATCCTTCTCATTCACTCATGTTCAACTTATCCCAACTATTGTGTTTTTGGGTGAATAAACTCAATCACTGCAACAATTTTGTAAGAGTGACTAACTTGCAGAGAGGGACAGATGAACTGAAAGAGGAGGTGGAATATCTTGTGAACAAGATGAGAGGTATGAAAGATGAGATTAGGAGAATGGAAGAGATGTATGCAAGGCAAATCAGAGTAGGAGTGAGAGAAAGTTTTCGGAATGATAGAAGAGGAGAGAATAGAAGCAGTAGGAGAGAGTGAATGAGAGAAGGCTTTGGGAAGGATAGAATAGGAGAGTATAGAAACAATAGAAGACAGGAAATGAGAGAGAGGTATGGGAATGATAGAAGAGGAGCAAATGCGAACAGTAGAAGAGAGGGAATGAGAGAGAGGTATAGGCATGACAGAAGAGGAGAGAATGGGAACAGTAGAAGAGAGGGAATGAGAGACAGTTATGTTAACGATAGAAGAGGAGAGAATAGGATAAGTGGAAGAGAACGAATGAGAGAGAGAGAGCTATGGGAATGATAAAAGAGGAGAGAATGGAAACAGTAGAAGAGAGGGAATGAGAGAGAGTTATGGGAATGATAGAAGAGGAGAGAATAGGATGAATAGCATAAGTGCAAGAGAGGGAATGAGAGAATTATGGGAATGATAGAAGAGGAGAGAATGGAAACAGTAGGAGAGAGGGAATGGTAAGAGGTGTAACGTATGGTGACTCAATGATCCGTGGTGTGCAAGGTAGGATGCGTGAAGAGTGTTTGCTGGAGGAACAATAGAAAGTGTGGCTATGGCAATTAAGAGGGGTGAAAGGGTGGATGAGATGATTGTGATGGTAGGAACAAATGACTTGAGAGGTAATGTAAATTGTGCAGTGAGAGATATAAGATTCTTGCTTGAGGTAGTACGAAAGAAGATGCAGAGAGGAAAGATGGTGTGCATGTTGCCTAGGTATGATTGTGATGAGCTGAGCAGAAGAGCAGTAATAGCTAGAATGTGTCAGAAGAGAGGATTGGATGTGTGGATGCTTGGGGAATGTTTGAGGACAGAGAGGAATTGTATGCGAGAGACCGCTTGCATTTGAATGAGGAGGGACACAGGCATCTAGAGAGATTGCTGTTCTTGTGGGAAAGGGTACTTGGGAGAAGGGGGGACAACATCAGGTAGTGCTGAGCCCAGTGGAGTCTAGAGGGGATAATGCTGGGTATAGAAATAGTGGCCTTTTTATGCTTTATACTAATGCCAGCAGTATCCGGAATAAAGGAGAGGAATTGGTGGCACTGATAGCATCAGCCTGGCCAAAGATTATTGGGATCACTGAGACATGGTTGACAGAGGAGGATATAATAACAGGAATAGAAGTAGCAGGGTACAGCATTTTTTGGCAGGATAGAAAGGGAAAGTTTGGTTGTGGAGTACTGCTTTTGATAAGTGATGACCTATGTCCCCTAAGAGTCGAAGGCAGTGACAGTAATGATTTTGAAAGCATATGGTGTGAGGTAGAGATAGGCAAGATGGAATATTTAGTGGGGGTGTTGCCACAAACCAAGGAGAAAAGAGGGAGGGGACCAAGAGATGTTTAGACAGTTGAGCTTGGCAAGTGCAAGAAGAATGATTGTTATGGGAGATTTTAACTACATCAGTATAAATTGGGGAGAGGAAGATGTATGTAGCAACAAGGGAATGGAATTTCTAGAATTCTTGACAGATATCTTTGGCAACATATAATAGAGGGAACAACAGGTTTAAGAGTTTTGGATTTGGTGATAGCATCAGAAGAGTTGATAATAACTGAGATTGCATCTCTCCTACCAGTTGGAGAGAGTGACCATGTGGTTTTGACTTGGAAGATGAATAGACATGCAGGAGTATCAAAGAGACAGGAATGTATGTGGAATTATAAGGCAGGCGATTATAATAGTCTTAGACATCAACTTGGGGAAGTTTCATGGAGAGAGAAATTAGAAGGCCGGGATATCATTAGTACTTGGGAAATTGTGAAGGAATATTTGTTAGCAGCAATATTAAGCTGTATTCCACAAGTGAAGAAGTGGACACAATTTGGTGTAAAGTGGAATACAGACAATATCAAATAGGAACTGCAGGTGAAAAAGATATTATGGAAGAGATATAAGGAAACAAGTGGAGAGCAGATGCATGAAAAATATAAGATTCAGGCCAGGAGAATGACTAGTATGATAAGGAAGGTGAACCTGGAATATGAGAAGAGATTCGCTCTAAGATCCAAAGAAAATCCAAGGGAATGTTTTTAGCTATGTGGCCTGTAGGAGAAGAAATGATTGTGGAAGAATGAAATTGTGGGATAAAAATGGGAATAGAGTGACTGATGCAGAGGACATAGTGGAGTTGTTCAATGAGCACTTTATTGAAGTATTTCATCCTGGAGAAGAAGGTTTTAATACTAGAAGGAGAGGGCAAATTCGAGGTTTAGAGGTGCAGGAGGAGAACGTGTTCCAAATACTGAGTACTCTGGATGTCAGTAAAGCTGTGGGATTGGATGGTATTTCACCAGGAGTTTTGAGAGAATGTGCTAGGGAACTGACAGCTCCTTTGACCTGGCTTTTCAATGAAAGTCTGGCTATGGGAACGGTGCCCAGCCCAGGGAATGGAAGGAAGGTAAGATAGTGCCATTGCATACGGGCGGTAGCAGACTGGAAGTGTCTAATTATAGACCAGTTTGTGTGTCATCAGTAGTTGTTGAGATCTTGGAGAAATTAGTTTGGGACCGTATACAACATCGTGAAGATGAGGGTAATGTTATCTGTGAGAGTCAACATGGACTTTGTGAGGGAGTGCCCTTGTTTCAGTAATATGCTAGCCTTTTATAATAAAGTTACAAGAGCAGTAGATGAGGGAAAGGCATATATTGCCATTTTCTTGGATTTAGCGAAGGCATTTGATAGGTCGCCACATATGATAAGCTGATATTTAAGTTGCAGCATGTGAGTTTGGATGTCAGGTTGGTCAACTGGATTCAGGATTGGCTGTCTGATAGGTATCAGAGAGTTGTGTATGGTGGAGCAGTTTTAAGGAGGCAGAGGGTTATAAGTTGGGTCCCACAGGGCTTGGTACTGGGACCTATATTATTTAGCTTTTATATCAATGACATTGTCAATGGATTTCAGGGGGATATTTAGTTGTTTGCGGATGATGTGAACTCAGAAGGGTTATTAGTAATAGTGCAGATGTGGTAGTCCTGCAAGAGGATTTGAATAAGCTAGACATATGGGCAAATGATTGGGGGTATCAGTTTAATGCAGCAAAATATAAAGTCTCGAGGTTTGGGACACATTGATGGGACGCTGCATACTCTATTGGAAGAGCTATACTGGAGGAAGTAGGGGAGACAAGAGATCAGCAGTTGATGATTGATAGACACCTGAAATTCAAGCGACATATTGCAAAGGTGGTGAAGGTAACACAGAGGATTGCTGCAATAATGAGAAGGAAACTGACCTGCAGAATCCTGTATAAGACCCTGATCAGGCCACACTTAGACTATTGTTCTCAGATTTGGTCCCCAGGATTTGAAGGGGATAAATTAACTGTGGAAAGGGTACAGAGGCAGATAACAAAGACAGTTTCAGGACTGTGCAATGTTAGTTATGAGGATCAGTTGAGGGAATGTGGACTGCAGAGTTTGGCGGATAGAAGAAGAAGGAGAGGTGATATGATTGAGACTTTTAAACTATTGAGAGGTAGTTAGAGGGTTGACACTGGAGTGTTCTTTCGCTTGGTTGAACAGAGGGAAGGAGTGATGACAAGGGGCCATCCCTGGAAGTTACGAAAGGAAACTGTGAGCAAGAGGGTGAGGAGTGGTTTCTTTGCATGGAGGATGGTTGAACCATGGAATGCATTGCCTGATTGAGTGGTGAGAGCGAGAACGATCAATGAGTTTAAGGAGTGGTATGATAGACTTTGTGTTTCCTAGGAAGGACCTCCCACAATGAGTCTTTTGACTCCTTGAAGGCCTGAATAATAATAATAATTTTATCTCTCCTTTCCACTTAACTACTCTCTCTGTCAGTAAATTCCTGTTCTCACATTCTCATCTCACTACTCTGATTCCTGTTCACAATCACTTTGGTCTCACTTATGGCAGCACTTGTGCATTCATCTTAACTCAAATTGGGTTCTCTTCTCTAGTTTCACTGAGCAAGCAGACAGGGATTCCAAGATATATGCCATTAGCAATGACTTATCACAGATTATCAGTCTCCCACTGGAATACTTGACAATTCTCTCCTATCTGCCAACCACTTGATCTCTTCTTAACAAGCTCCCCTTCCAATTATACTCTTGATGTCAGTTCTCCTCTTGGTAACTTGGAACACAACTTCATAAAAGTCTCCTTTGCTATGGAACAACTTTCACCCAACAGTTCTTAGACTTGTGTCCTTTGCCATTAAAAAGTTGCCAGATGGAATGCTCCCCATGACTTCTACACCTCCTTCTCATGGTCTGACTACAGTTTCATTTCTCTTGATCCAAAAACCTGCTCAGACTGATTAACAAAAATCATCCTCACAAGGAATAAAGTCCTTCATCCCTCATTCCACCTGAAATCCCTGCCCACAATCCAAGCCTTGGTTCTTGCAAAAGTGTGCCATTGCAGTACAAGAAAAAAAAAAAAAAAACTCGGCATACCACAAAGTGACTCAAGACCAAAATTCCAGATGTTTGCTTCCTATATCACAGCTTGCAATGGCTGTAAAAAGAACCATCATCAAATCTGAATCAGACTTTGAAAGGACCAAATGCTGCAAACTTCCCTACTGTCTGGATGGAGTTATGCCTTCTGGTCTCTTGTCATGGTGATTGGATTTACCTTTGATCCACCAGTGTTTCTTTCCCTTTCACATCCAGATGGTATCATAGCCACATAACTCAATGACAAAGCCGACTTACTTTTATCACTCTTCTCTTTGCATTCCTGCATTGATTATCAGAGCAAAGAACCTCCCACATTAATGAGAACCAGTCACTCTGTCACGCACAGTCTTCTTCCAGAAAGAAATGCAAAGAATCCTTAATAACCTAAACACAAACAAGGCTTTTGGGGTCCCGATGGTATCTGCTTATTGTGTTAAAAACTTGCGCCCCAGAGCTAACACCAATTCTCTGTTACCTCTTCAATCTGTTCTATTCAGCTGGCATCTCCCCTACAGCATGGAACAGGCTCTCATCCAGCCCATTCCAAAGAAAAGGGATAAAAGTCAATCTACAAACTACTGTCCAGTTACTCTCGCTTCTGGTTTCTCTCTTTTTTATTACTACAGAGAAGGTCATCAACAGCAAAGTTCTTCATCACCTGGAAACCCATCAACTAATCAGTGACTGACAATATGGATTTTTCTACTCTTGATTCACAGCTGATCTTCCAGCCTTCACCATGGGTTTCGGGATTCAAGATATGGAAAAATTTGGAGAAATTCAATCATTCTCAACATCTCAAAAGCATTTGACTGAGTTTAGCACAGGGCATACTTAACAGTGCTATTCTATTAATACCTAACATTCTTTAGCTAATACTTAACATTCTATGTTCTTCCTTCCACTCTCTGTACTGGATTGTAAACTTTCTCACTGGCCACTCACTATGAATCATGGTGGATGTTTCTCTTCTCAGATTTCCCACCAATGATGAAGTACCTTAAAGTTCTGTATGCTCACCCACTCTTTTCCTTCTGTATATAAATGACCTTCTCTCACAGACTTCAAATTCTCTTCATTGTTTTGCAGATGACAGTATGTTGCATTTCTCCTTTTCATTGGACAAACCTTGTAGTGCCCAATTGTTAGAAGTCTCAAGATTCACCTTGACCAATCTCCTGAATCTTGATCTTCTATCTATATATCAGTGGGGAGCAAGGACAACTTTGTCAACTGTAATGCCACCAAAACTCAGTCTTTACTGATCTCTCATAAGAGAGAGAGAGATCTTGGATCCCTTCCTATAATCTTCAGTAATCACCTGATATCCAAACACAATCAGCGTTTGATATTGGGATATGTAAGCTAGTCCCTCCTTGGACTGGCTTACTTCTCCAACCTTTCCTATCACAAACAAAAACATTTGGGATATAGATCCTGCAGCTGCCAAGAAACTTGGTGTAATCTTCTATTCAAACACTGCTTCACACCTTTACAGCTTCTTACTGTTTATAAATTCCAAATCTATGCAACCATGGTATATTGCTAAGATGGAGTGATGCACCAAAATCTTCTCTCATTGGATAGTGTCTGCTTTATGTCTGTTCTACTGATACTTCTACAGACAATGCTCTGAATTGGCTACTATCATTTCTCCCTAATCATAAAAAACAGCAGCTACTGCTAGCCATCACTGGTTTACAGTCCAGCTTGAAACTTGCCAAACCAACTTCTCTGCCTTCTCTCTCATTCCATCTACTTCTGCTCTCTGGAATAGCTGAGGAGGCTATTCCAGAGAGCAGATCACCCTCCTTGGAGTCGACAGACTCATCGTGGGAGGTTCATTCAATTGATAACATATTTATCATATAGAATCTCAAAGTCCTTAACACTCCTTGCATTAACAACACATTCTGGTAATGCATTTCATTCACGGACAATTCTCCATATAAAAAATCTACTCCTCACACCCTTCACCACACTTTTACATAACTTCCAGGAATAACCTCTGGTTCTTCCCCTCTCACCTTCTACTCTTTTTCTAATCCCCTCTGGATTAATCTGATAAAATCCTCTCACTAATTTAAACGTCTCTATCATATCACTTCTCTTCTTCCTATCCATCAAACTCTGCAATCTACATCTCTTCAACCTCTCTCCATAGTTAGCATTCCACCAAAGTCCTGATATTGTCTTAGTCTCTAATCTGGACCCTCTCCAATGTCTCCACATCACATTGAAAATCAGTTGACCAGATCTGAGCACAATAGTTAAAGTGTGGTCTGACCAGTGCCTTATACAGTGGCACAACCACTTCCTTATCCTTGCATGTTAGAGTACTTCTTATCATAGCAGCACTACAATGTGCAACCCTGACAATATGTCCTCTAACCTTCAGTCTACTGTCAGCCATCACTCCGAAATCTCTAATCTCATTCACTTCCTGTAGTACAGCACCATCAATATATTACACAGCCTTATATTTCTGCACTACAAAATGCAACACCTTACACTTATTGATATTAAAACTAACCTTCCCCAAAGAATACAATCTTTAGCTGTTCAAAAAAATTTGAACAGATTGCTCCTTTTTTCTTACCCTCTTGCCCACATATAATACTGATTTGGTATAGGTCCTCCAACCTTTCGTGTGTAGGTCTAATATATGGATAAAATTAGCATCACTTCTGACTATTGCAGATACCTTTTTCACATCACTCATTACATTTCCTTCTAGCAGCAGTCTTTCCATTTGGTACACCAAATCCATTTAAATTTAATCATTCCCTATTATACACATCCTATTATATGCATTCTACACATCAACAAACTGCACTCTTTTTTTCTTCACATAGATCTACTAGCATATTATTCATGATTTTTGCTTGCCATCTCAACTCATCATCATCCTCAGGTAACACAGCAATTACTTTTCCTACCACACTGTTGCATTTTACTCTCCTCAGTAATCAAAGCACTTTTTCTTGATAATCTTCTGATATCCATTCTCACATTTTCCTGTGTCCAACCAAAATCATTTGTTCCCACCACGACTAAATTTCTCATACACTTTAAATTAAAGATACCAAGAAATTATATTCTTGGTTTAACCCTTTATCCAAGTAAGCAAACACGTTTGATCCATAATGCACAGCACATCTCCTTGCTGACATCTATAATGCTATCCATTATGGGAAGGGTCACTACTCAGACTGGGTGTGACCTTTATTGAGGTCTCATTGGTGGGAGCCAGACCCAGAGGTGATACTAAGGTTGAAGTAATGCAGAAGTCGTATTTTCGTATACGAGTAGCCAAAAGGTGTCGTAACTTATTATTAAAATACTCTAGATTACAGATAGCTGTTGGAATTTTTACCACATTTGGTTATACTATAAATTAAAGATACCAAAAAATTATATTCTTGGTTTAATCCTTTATCCAAGCATAAGCAAACAAGTTTGCACCTAAGCTACTTTCAGGACTGGGGCAAGTGATGTGAGCTTCTTACACGAGTTGTCCCAGTCCTGAAAATAACTCAGGTGCAAACTTGTTTGCTTATGCTTTGATAAAAGATTAAACCAAGAATATAATTTCTTGGTATCTTTAATTTATAGTATAACCAAGTGGAAAAAATTCCAACAACTATCTGTAATCTAGAGTATTTTAATAATAAGTTACGACACCTTTTTGCTACTCGTACATGAAAATATGACTTCTGCATTACTCCAATCTTAGTATCACCTCTTGGTCTGGCTCCCATTGATGAGACCTCAGTAAAGGTCGAAACCGGTCTGGTTGCATTATGGGATGCTAAGGCAAGTGATGTGAAGTCATTAGCTTTTTATACGAGTTGCCCCAGTCCTGAAAATAGTTCAGATGCAAATTTGTTTGCTTATACTTGGATAAAGGATTAAACCAACAGTATAATTTCTTGGTATCTTTAATTTATGGTATAACCAAGTGGAAAAACTTACAACTATCTCCTCATACACTTACTTCTTGTATCCAGAGCATCAATCCCCCCCCCCCCCCCCCCCCGTTTAACCTCCCTTTTGGAAACAGACCTTGTGCACCCTCTCATCCACCAAACCTTTTATAATAGAATTTGTGTACAGTGTATCTCTTGAATCATTTGAACTTCTTTTTCTCCACCATCTTTAATTTTATTGTACATTTTTCCATTTATATCCACCATATGTCTAATCTCATTTCTCATCTTAACAATTGCACCCTTCAATTCATTCCATCAGTTGTATGCTCTTTCATATCTGATTTAGCAAAAGCAGGGAACTGCTTTTGCTAAATCAGTCAGGCTTTCTTCCATTCCCATAGTCATGCCTACTTTTATTTTGTCAGTCAGTCTCACTCCCATTTCCATGCTCACACTTGGTTTTGCTTTTCATTTCTGCACTCATGTTCTCTCACTCACCCATCTGGCTAATATCATTCTTAGTCCTCTGCCCATCATTATCTTTTGCCTTTCAATTAATCTTCTTCATTCCTTGTTATCAACTTTCATTTAAATCACTGCAGTCCATTAAAATATCACTCTTTCTACAGACCCCCCCCCCTCCCTCCTCACTACTCTTGGTAAGACATCTGCCACATTCGCCTGCACATAAATATTATACTCACAACAACAAACACCATAAAAAATCTATTCTGTTCACTACGCTCGATTTTCTTGCCAGACATTATTATTATTATTATTATTCCGGGCAACTCCAAGGAGTCGACAGACTCATCGAGGGAGGCCCTAACATCAGGTCAAGAACAACTATTCGACATCACACAGTATCTATCATACCTTGCCTTGAGCTCATTCATGGTCATAGCACCCACAACAGACTCCGGCAGCTTATTCCACTCATTCACGACTCTCCAAGTAAAAAACGTAGCTCTAACACCCTTGTCAACCACATTCTTGCCCAGCTTCCATGCATGGCCCCTAGTCCTCCCACCACCAGTCCTATTTTCAAAAATATCTTCTGGATTAATCTTATAGAAACCCTTCAGTAATTTGAATGTCTCAATCATATCACCCCTCTTCCGCCTATCGACAAATTTCTGTAACCCACAAATCTTCAACCTATTCTCATAAGGTTCATTCCACAGACCTGCTATCATCTTGGTCACTCATCTCTGGATCCACTCTACTTCCTCCCCATCACGAAAAAACCCTGGTGCTAATAACTGGGCACAGTAGTCCAGATGGGGTCTTATCAAGGCTCGATACAGAGGAACAACAACTTGTTTGTCTCTGCTCGTTAAAGTATTCTTCAGTAACCAAGTGATTTGATGAGCTGATTTAGCCACATTTGCAATATGCCCCTTAACTTCAATTCCCTATCCACCAACACTCCCAAATCCCTGGCCTCATCAATCTCCTGGAGTACGGTTCCACCAATGTGATATACTGCTGCTATTCTTTTCACCCCAGAATATGCATAACCTTACACTTTGCCACATTAAATTGACATCCATTTTTCCTAGCCCAGTCCTCCAAACTATCCAAATCATCCTGTAAAATTTTGACATCCTGTGCACTCACAATTGCTCTACCTAACTTTGCATCATCAGCAAACAAGTGAACACTTCCTCTCAAATCCTTTCCTATATCATTGAAGACCAAATTGAAAAGCAGTGGTCCAAGAACAGAGCCCTGTGGCACTCCACTAGTCACAAGCCGTCTTTTAGACTCCACTCCTGAATAAACCACTCTCTGGTATCTCTCCTTCAACCACCCTCCTATCCATCTCACCAACCCTATATCCATCCCCATCTGCTCCAGTTTACTGATTAGGGTTCCATGTGGTATCCTGTCAGAGGCCTTGGCAAGGTCCAGTAGAATCACTGTAAACCCATTACCCTTATCCAGTTCAGCCGTCACTGTGTTATAAAACATGAGCAAGTTACTGAGGCATGATCTACCCTTCACACAACCATGTTGTCCCCCATACAATATCCCATTTTCATCTATCCAATCCTGTATTCTTTCCTTGACTAATTTCTCTAAGACCTTGACAATGATTCCTGATATGCTAATCGGTCGGTAATTTACAACAGCAGTCTTGGAACCACCTTTATGCAGTGGAACTATTTTCCCCTCTTTCCACCCGCTCGGGACTAACCCAGACCCGAGACTCAAATTAAACAAAATGGTCAAGGGTACTGACAATTCTTTAGCCTCTTCTCGTATGACACGAGCTGGTATACCATCCAATCCCACAGATGTATTGACATTGAGGTTATGCAATAGACTACTCACCTCCACTTCATTCACCACAATTCCCGTATAATCTACTGGTTCATTCGTTTCTGCAATGTCGCCAGCTGGATGATATATTCTTGCAAAGTGCTCACTCAGTAACTCAACTATATCAACTGATTCAGTTACCTCCCTACCATCGGCATTCTTTAAAATCATTCTGCCATATACATTTTTCCTTTTACTTGCAACATATCTAAAAAACTGTTTAGGATTCTCTTTAGCCTGCATGGCCAATGTTCTTTTGTAATCCTTTTTTGCTTTTCTTACCACACTCATTACCCTTCTGGCCTGCGCTTTATACCGTTCATGTGCCTGCCGGTCGCCTTTCTCCTTAAATTCCCTCCATAGTTGTTTCATTTTTTTGCAGCTCAAGTTTAATGGTGTTATTCATCCATTTAACCCCTACTTGATTTATTATTCGGACTCTAGGTATACAGTCAGCCATTGCTTCATGCAAACACTTCTTAACTGCCTCCCATGCACTATCAACTTCTAGTCCTTGCAGTTGTACATGCCATGGCACTGAACCAATCAAACTCCTAAGCTTATCATACTTTCCAGCCTGATAATTCCACATGCACCCTGTCTTAATTGTAAATTCCACACCTTTAGCCACCTCCCAAGTCAAGACCCTATGATCACTCTCACCAATTGGTGGCAATGTGGTCATATTTGTTACAGCCAAATCCTCAGATGTAATTACTAGGTCAAGCACTCTCTGACCCCTAGTATTTTCTATTACATGCTGTCGCAGATAGTTATCCCTTAGTAACTGCATAAAATCCAATTCCTTCCTCCCGTGTATTCTCTCCTCACTCCAATCAATGCGACCATAGTTGAAATCTCCCATAATAATTACCCTCCTTCCACTCATTTCTTCTATTTGCTTGTGCATACTGTCACCACCATCTTTTCCATCACCTGGTCTATAGAAGCACCCAATTGGATGTTTTGTTCTGCTAGCCACAATCTCACACCAAATGGCTTCAAATGTGCTCTTTTCTCTATCCTGCTATTCAACTTCTATTCTCCTTGGCTGCAGCTCATCAGCTATCATCAACAATACTCCTCCCATCTGGTTATTCTAGTTCCGATTACCATTTTGCCTTCATTTACTGTGACTATAATACACAAAGTTATTAGAGAACCTCAATAATTATTGCATATTTAGTCTCACTATAACTAATAAATAAATTTTCAGCAAAATGCATACAATTGTTCGAAAATATTATGAAAAAGAAAACTTATCTTTGCTCCATGATTCTACCACTTGTCTTGTATTCACAACACATGGCACTATTCCAAGGCTAAAGGCATACAGTTCACAATTGAGATTGAAAAGCAGAACACACTTCCATTTCTAGATACACTTGTCACATGTCTTCCGTCTGGCACTCTTTCCTTCACTATTTACCAAAAATCGACACATACTGGCCAATATATACACATAAACTCCTACCACCACCCAACACAAAAACTAGGTGTCATTAATACTCTAAAAAACAGGGATTTGAAGGTTTGTTCCAATGAAAATGTGCTTGATGATGAATTTAAAATTATCAGCAATGCTTTCCTAAAAAATGATTACAGCCAAAATACTATCAACAAAATTCTCTAGAAGACCTCACTAAAAAACAAAGATAAACTAGACTACAATAAAACTATAACCATTCCATACATTAAAGGGACATTAGATAAAAATAAACAGAATATTACAGAAATACAACCTTAAAGCCACCTTTAAACCCCCTGCAAAATTAAAGAGCTTACTCAACTCATCTAAAGACCCACTTCCTCCGCTGGCCCACCCTGGTGTATACCGTATTTATTGCCCCTGTAATCTACCCTATATAGGGAAAACAGGATGCACAATTCCTATCAGACAAAAGGAACATAAATGACTCATTAAATATAATAACTAACCAACAACTATGGTGAAGCTGGCCTTTCTGACTGGAAAAGCACCAGTTGTTTACATCACCCCAAAACATGGTATGAACATAAATTTAAGGAAGCCTGTGAGATTCTTATCAACCACCTTAATCTTAACAATAATGATGGTCTAAAAATCCCAAGCATATGGAAGACACATATTCTACCCACTTAACCTTTCTCCCTAAGAACTGACTATAAATAAGACCATAAGTAATCCAGAATCTTAAATCTAATATAGTTGTCATGTTAAATTGGGACATCATTGTTACTGTAAGAAAACTATCTATATGAAAGAATGTTTCTCTGATGTTATCTTAAATAGAATTTAGTTTAATGTAGTTTTAATTAATTATTTTTATTTTTATTTTTTATTTATTTATTTTTATTTGTATTTATTTATTTATTTTTTTTTTAATATTCTGTTTTCACTAGAGGTCATGCCAGTAGAATAATTGTTGATCAAATCATTGTCTCTTAGCATACTGTGTGAAATGTAATTAAGCTTGTATCTGTATATATATGTGTATACTCCAATGAAGGTTGAAACATCATTTTGAAATTAATATAGTTATTTATAACATGATTGTATAGTCCATAATTTGTCTAAAATGAGTACAGTAGCTGTCTGTTTTGACACTTAGCTAATGTAGTCTGCAGTTTTTTTCAATCATGACAATGTCATTAGATATTATTATAATAATTATCAGACGTCCATGGAGTCAAAGACTCATTGTCGGAAGAACCCAGTCTCTCTCTCGCACACACACAGAGTTCGTCATATCTTGCCTTAAATGCAGTTGCCACCTCTGCACTCACTACAATCTCAGGTGATGCATTCTGATTACCTGCCACACTCCATGCATAAAACCTATTACTTACAACTTCCTTATACAGCTTCCAGGGATGGCCTCTTGTTTCCCCCATTCTACGAAAAACCTCATCCAGTTGGTAAGGGGTTATTAATCTAGTAATAACCCCTTACCAACTTAGATCTTAATCATATTCCTTCCTTGTCCTATCCACTAGAGTTTGCAAATCTCATTTCCTCAGTCATCTTCATACTGAACATTCCAGAGAAAAGAAACAACCTTAGTTTATCATCTCTGGACTCTTTCCAGTATCTCTTTGGAGTTCAGGTTCGAGGAAATTTGGTGAACATTGTCGATTTGTAACGCTGTAAAAAAAAAAAAAAAAAAAAAAATTAATTAATTTTGTTTCAAATTTTTCGTAATAATACAGAGTTAAATTATTGTTTTTAATTGTTTTATAAGTGTGCGAGATAGACTGAGTTATTTATACAAAAGTAAAACATTTATATTTCCTTAAACTATATACTGTTAGTATGGCACCTATGCTTAGCAGAACAATGGTGGCCATTTGTTGGGGTAGCTAAATTTGCTTGATTCCAGTGTAAAATTTGGTAAATATATTCATCGCAACAGTTGAAAAATTTGTGGAAGGAGAGTGAAACTGGTGAGTGAGCATGTAATAAATGTTTTGTTGAGAGTGAATGCAGAGAGACTAATTACATGATAATAGAGGTTATTGATAGAAGACTAGAAAAATGTAAATATTGGTGATAATATTGAAAGTGTAGTGGGCAAAGTTCAGGAGAATGTAGAAGACCTGAATAAAGAAATAGTGTGCTGGCATGTAGTCCTTCGCATGGCAAAGCATGGGATGAAAGGTTGCAGGAACAGCAAGAGATTAGTCAAAGTGAGAACAGGAAAAAGCAAGAAGTCTGGAGCCAAAAAGAAAATCGTAAGAATAAATCAGAGAAAGAGTGTAAGCATATAATTTTTTATGGTATTCTATGCTTAAGGGAGGGAGTGCTGGAAAATCTTGTTTCCCTAGTGCAGAAATTAATGATATTAGTAATGCTGTCAGAATGCAGAAAGGAAATGTAAAAGAATTAATCATTTTGGCTGGAACCCATGAAGGATGAACTGAAAAAGAAGAGCAAGTTTGTAAGTCAGCTGCTAAGCTATGATAGTGGTGAACTGAGAAGGAGAGTGAGGATAGTTAATGAATCAATACACAGGGTTGAACAGAAGGAATGATGTAGAGTTTGCAGACCTGTGACCTGAATTCAATCTGAATTTGAGAGAAATACTGGGTTTCTTAAAACTTTTTCACTTATACATGCATATGTATAAATTTAGGTCTGTAATAGAGATTTTTAAATATTTTTGCATTCTACAGTATAGTGTGCATTGAGAAAAATTGCTATAGAGTTCCTTTTAGAATAGTCAGAATCTCATTTTGTGAATTGAACAATTTCATTATTATTATTATTCAGGCCTCCATGGAGTCAAAAGACTCATCAGGAGGTCCTTCTTAGGAAACACAAAGTCTATCAAGACTCATAGTGGGAGGTTCCTCCTAGAAAACACAAAGTCTATCATACCACTCCTTAAACTCATTGACCGTTTTCGCTCTCACCACTCTATCAGGCAATGCATTCCATGGTTCAACTACCCTCCATCCAAAGAAACCACTTCTCAGCCCCTTGCTCACAGTTTCCTTTCGTAACTTTCAGGGATGGTCCCTTGTCATCACTCCTTCCTGCTGTTCAACCAAGTGAAAGAACTCCCCAGTGTCAACCCTGTAACCACCTCAAAACAGTTTTTAAAAGTCTCAATCAACCTCTCCTTCTATCCATCAAATTCTGCAGTCCACATTTCCTCAGCCATCCTCATAAATAACATTGCATGGTCCTGAAACTGTCTTTGTTATCCACCTCTGTACACTTTCCACAGTTAATTTATCCCCTTGAAATCCTGGGGACCAAATCTGAGAACAATAGTCTAAGTGTGGTCTGATCAGGTTCTTATACAATGGAATGATAACTCTGCAGGTCAGCGTCCTTCTCATTATTGCAGCAATCCTCTGTGTTACCTTCACCACCTTTGCAATATGTCGCTTGAATTTCAGGTGTCTATCAATCATCAACTGCTGATCTCTTGTCTCCCCTACTTCCTCCAGTATAGCTCTTCCAATAGAGTATGCAGCATCCCATCGATGTGTCCCAAACCTCAAGACTTTACATTTTGCTGCATTAAACTGACACCCCCCAATCATTTGCCTATATATCTAGCTTATTCAAATCCTCTTGCAGGGCTATCACATCTGCACTATTACTAATAACCTTTCTGAGCTTCACATCATCCGCAAACAACTAAATATCCCCCTGAAATCCACTGACAATGTCATTGATATAAAAGTTAAATAATATAGGTCCCAGTACCAAACCCTGTGGGACCCAACTTGTAACCCTCTGCCTCCTTGAAATTGCTCCACCATACACAACTCTCTGATACCTATCAGACAGCCAATCCTGAATCCAGTTGACCAACCTGACATCCAAACCCACATGCTGCAACTTAAATATCAGCTTATCATATGTGGCACCCTGTCAAATGCCTTTGCTAAATCCAAGAAAATGGAAGTATGTGCCTTTCCCTCATCCTCTGCTCTTGTAACTTTATTATAAAAGGCCAGCATATTACTAAAACAAGAGTGCCCCCCTCACAAATCCATGTTGACTCTCACAGATAACATTACCCTCATCTGCTCAATGCTGTATACGGTCCCTAACTAATTTCTCCAAAATCTTAACAACTACTGATGACACACAAACTGACCTATAATTGGACACTTCCAGTCTGTTACCGCCTGTATGCAATGGCACTATCTTACCTTCCTTCCATTCCCTGGGCTGGGCTGGGCTGGGCACTGTTCCCATAGCCAGACTTTCATTGAAAAGCCTGGCTATGGTCAAAGAAGCTGTCAGTTCTTTAGCACATTCTCTCAAAACTCATAGTGAAAAACCATCCATTCCCACAGCTTTACACATCCAGAGTATTCAGTACTCTCCTCCTCCACCTCTAAACCTCGAACCTGCCCTATCCCTCTAGTATTAAAATTTACCCCTACAGGATGAAATACTCCAATAAAGTGTTCATTGAACAATTCCACTATGTCCTCTGCATCAATCACTCTATTCCCATTTTTATCCCGCAATTTCATTCTTCCACAATCATTCCTTCTCCTGCTGGCCACATAGCTAAAAAATTCCCTAGGATTTTCTTTGGATCTTAGGGCCAATCTCTTCTCATATTCCAGTTTTGCCTTCCTTACCATACTAGTCACTCTCCTGACCCAAGTCTTATATTTTTCATGCATCTGCTCTCCACTCCTCTCCTTATATCTCTTCCATAATATCTTTTTCACCTGCAGTTCCTGTTTAATATTGTTTGTCATCCACTTTACTCCAAATTGTATCCGCTTCTTCACTCGTGGAATACAGCTTACTGTTGCTGCCAACAAATAATCCTTTATCATTTCACCAGCACTAATGATATCCCAGCCTTCCAATTCCTCCCTCCATGTAACTTCCCCAAGTTGATGTCTAAGACTATTATAATCACCTGCCTTATAATTCCACATACGTTCCTATCTTTTTGATACTACTGCATGTCTATTCATCTTCCAAGTCAAATCCACATGGTCACTCTCTCCAACTGGTGGGAGAGATCTCATCTCAGTTATTATCAACTTTTCTGATGCTATCACCAAATCCAAAACTCTTGAACCTCTTGTTCCCTCTATTACACGTTGCCTAAGACATTTGTTCCTCAAGAATTCTAGAAATTCCATTCTCTTATTGCTACATGCATCTTACTCTCCCCAATTTATACTGCTGTAGTTAAAATCTCCCATAACAGTCATTCTTCTTGGTCTTGCAAAGCCCAATTTCATCACAGGAATTTACTGCCATTTTAGCAAGGAAAAATTGATTAAAATACCTGTATTCATCAATATTTAATGAAAAGTCTGCTTGGATATCCATATAATTTTTGTAGCACAGTGTCATGTGTGTACACAGACTTTATAAATGTTCTTCCCACTGAAGAAGTAAGATCTCTTGGTAGTGTTCCAGAAAAGTCATGGCACTTCTGAAACATTGTATAACTCAGGTTATCTCCATAGAATCGGAAGACTCGCTATGCAAGACCCGTTTTAACTGTTATTTACACTTATGACTACTCTGGCAGTCCATTTTGATAATTCTCCAAAAAATCTAGTTTGCACATCTGTACACAACTTCCAGGGTTGACACCTAGATCTCATTTTCTCCTCATTGTGCATTGAAAAATTTCTTTTTGTCAGTCTTTATACACCTCCGAATCAAAAAATTAGAATAATCAAAGAAAATGTGTTGAATGATTTACAGTTCTAATTTATTGCATTGAAAATAATTATTACCAAATATCAATTAGCACCATCTGAATCTATGTACTTTTAGATTAGATAACCATGTAAACATATAAAATTGTAATATAAAGTATAAGAAAACTGTTATTTGAAAACATTCACAAAATTAGAATAATTTTTAACATGGTTCAAAATATTAGAAAAGTGAAAATAAATGCAAGAAAATTACAGTCCAAGGGAAACAACATGATAATTAGCACTTTATTCCCTTAGCTGTTATGACCGTTTATAAATGGTTGGGCATATTATTTACTAGCAGTTCACAATCTTTTTTTTTTATCAAAAAACATGCCCATATGGTCTGCAGCCTAGAAACAGGTTTTTGTCTAACTGGGCAACTTCTTGAAGATGTTTCTTCAGATAATTTCCCACAAATTCTCAATGGGGTTTAAATCTGGTGAATTTGCCTTCAAGGAATTACATTGATTTACCCTTCTTTGAGCCAAATAGTAGTAGTTTTGGAAGTGTGACAAGAAGCTGAATATTGCTGAAAGAGGAAATTACCGTCATATAAATTTTCCAATGCCAATAACATAAAATGCTCAAGAATTTCTTGGTACACTTTGGAATTAGTTCTTTCATACACAATACACAGCCTACTTGGACTCTCTGCGGTCATACAAGCTTATACTTTGACAGAGGTTGCAAATTTCACTGAATTCATGCATTGTTTATTTCATGCATTCTTTATCAGATTCTTCTTGCTTAAGATACCAAACATGTATGCCTTGATGATCATGGGACACACAAAATATACTTTCATTGCTAAAAAGTGCCTTTTTCTAGTCCTCTTGACCTCACGACAGTCTTCTTACACCATTGCACTCTAGCTGCCTTTTGCTTTGAAGTCATATGCGGTTTTGTCTCAGACAAATGTGATTGAAAACCCAACTTCTGAAGATGTCTCAGCGTTGTAGATTTAGAGACATTCTTTCAACCTCCTGTGAAAATACCTTACACTTTGGAAGCAGTTTTTCTTCACTATATTCTTCAGTCTCTTCTCATCTCTTGATGTTGTTATCGACTGTATTGGTGATTATTTTAAAAACTCCACTTAATAGAATACTGTCTCAATACTCTACTTATGCTTGCTTGAGAACATTTCAATTCATTAGCTATAAACTGTTGAGTTTGGCATTTTTTGTGTAGAAACACCATGCAAAATTTCTTAGCTTCCAATGTGTCACTTGTTCGACCCATGTTTAGCAAATGATTAACTGAAATCCACGTGCAAACGATTTCTCACACACAAGTTAGTCTGCAGCTACTGAAATATATGCTATTTCTGTGTTCTCCTCAAAACGAATTGGAAAAATTTGGAATAATCTAATATTTTGAACCATGTTAAATATTATTCTAATTTTGTGAATGTTTTCAAATAACATTCACAATAAAATTAGAATATTTCTCTTAGTTTAGAAATTAGAAAAAGTTTTCTTATAATTTATATTACATTTTCATGTGTTTACATGGTTACATAATCTAAAGTACATAGATTTAGATGATTCTAATTCATATTTGGTAATAATCATTTTCTCTGCAATAAATTAGAATTGCAAATCATTCAACACATTTTCTCTGATTATTCTAATTTTCTATTTGGAGGTGTAGAATTCTTTAGTAACTGATAACTTTCTATCACATCCTTTCTTTTCTGCCTGTCAATCAAACTTTGCATCCCATATACTTTTAATTTGTCCTCTTAAGGGGCTGTCACCAATTTGATCATATTCTTCTGAATACTTTCCACCACCTTCTCATTCCCAAGAACCCCAGGTGATCACATCTATGCATAGTCTTATAAAGAGTAATAACAGCCTCCCTCCTGGTCTCTCCCCTTTCAATATGTTCTTTAACATCTAAGTAATCTTTTCACCTATTTTGCCAACTTTTGTAATATATTATCTGAGCTTCATTTCTCTGCCCACCATCACTTCCAGATCCCTAGCCTTCTCAGTTTCCTGCAATTCAGTACCATCAACCCAAAGTGCATAATCTTGCATTTTGCTAAATTCACAACCATTATCTTTTGGCACTGCTAATTTATTTAAATCATCTTGCAGGATGTCTACATCACTTTTATTAACTATTGTCAGTTTTACATAATTGACAGAGAACTGATTATTCTCCCCCCTTTTTTTTAATCATTCCCAATTACTATTAATTATTAATATACAAATTAAATGGTAGTGGCCAGTACAGAGCCTTGAGGCTAGTCACTTTCATTCTCCTCGTCCATATAGTACTCTCTGGAATCTGTCTCCCCCCCCTCCCCCATATCAGCTTCATATCTATCCCCATTTATGCTGCAACTTAAGTAATAGTTTTCTATACAATATTCTGTTAGATGTTTGCAAAGTCCAGCAGTATCATGGCATTAACCATTTTCCTTATCCAATTCCACTATCACTCTTAGATAGAAGGACCCTGCCTTTTACAAAGCTGTGCTGCCCAACATAGAGTTTCTTAGTCCTTTCTACCCATTCTTGTATTCTCCCTTTTTAACTACCATTTTCAGAACCATAAACACTACTCCTGAGATAGTATTGGTCTATAATTTGCTATTTCTGTCTTGGACCCACCTATATGAATTAGAGCTGTCTTACTATCTTTCCACTTCTGTGGAACCTTATCATCTGATAAGATGAAACAGTTTCTTTAGATGCACTGCCAGTTCTCTTGCACATTCTCATAATAGACAGGCTGACATGCTGTCCAGTATTGCTGCTGTATTCATGTCGATATTTTTCAGATATGCTGGTCCAGTTTGCCAAATTCAATTCTCACGTCAATTTTTTGTCACATCAGCAATAGCAAAAAAAAAAAAAAAATTCTCTAGGATTTTGTTTCATCTGCTGAGCTAATTTTGTATCATAATCTGAATTATCTCTCCTTACTATACTGTTGAGCTTTGTTTTGTTAATGAGTATCACCTTTTTGTAATTCCTTCTTTATATTGCTGTTCATCCTTTTAATTTCCACTTGGTTTATTCTCTTGACTCTGGGTTTGCATTCTAATGTTGCTTCCTGCAAACAATCCCTAATCACGTTCATGCACTATTGACATTCTTTCTTTGTAGCATCTTATTACATTTCCATTACTTCAAGAGCTGCCTCCTAATTAATCATAATCACGATCTTTGTAGTTCCACATAAACTGTTTCTTCACTAAAAATTCCATGTGCTTAGCAACCTCGAAGAACAAGACACATCACTTTAAACCAGAACTATCAACAAACAAAACTCAGGCCTGGTAATGGGAACCCGCTATCTCTTTTGCTAGCAAATATGTATATTTGAAACAATTGATGAATGTGCTGTGAACACTTACCTGTTAAGACCAAGACTATGGAAAAGATACATTAATGATGTTTTCTTGATATTGAGTAATGGCCAGTACACACTACAGGATTCTTAAATCATCTGAAGCCAATATCCAAAAATCAGATTCACAGTGGGATTAGAAATCAGCACTTCTCTTTTTAGATATCAAACTTTCTCATTCTTCTGACAAATTGTAGATTCAGTATACAAAAAAACCAACACACATTTGTAGATATCTAAATGATGTCTCATCATTATCATCTCCAAAAGCTATTTTGTGATTAGATCAACATTAGGTGCTGGACCCTGCACTTTCATTAATGATCGTAGGAAGAAATAACCAGAGAATGGAAATTTCTTTTCACACATTTCAGAAGAATGGCTATTGGGAGAGGGGATGACCAGACTTGATCCATCTACAACTATGCAGAAATTATGAAATTGCAACTGTGAAATTGATAATAGCAAAATAAAAGATTTCATATTTCTGTTTCATCCATCAGCTCCATTAAACCATGTAGCAAAAATTCTCAAGAAACAAAATAAGAACGACATTCATACCTCTCATCAAAGAGTTGTTGCTTCATCCAGTTAAGCCAAAACACAGCTGTCTGAAGTGCCTATGTGACTGCAATGTCCCATATCACAGGCAAACAAACAAACCAACAAACCATAGAAAAGCATGTAGAGGAACATGTTAGACAAATTGCATATGAGAGTACTGGGGGGGGGGGGGGGGTTCAGCTCTGTTCAGTCATATACTAAATTTGCAGGTCCTAATGACAACTAAACACCTATGATAATGTGTATCTGAGGCATATTAGAGATCTTATACTCTTAATACCAGTGTTATGATGAGATTGGTAGGATGGAGAATGATACTAAAATCCATGGAAATATTACTCAACCTTTAAATTAAAGATGCAAAGAAAGTATATTCTTGATTAATCCTTTATCCAAATGTAGGCAAGCAAAGTTTGTCTTTACATTCACCACTGGACTACTTATATATAGAGCTAATGACTTCATAGTTGCCTTAGTATCTCATAATGAAAAGCACACATCCTTTCCTGTGTGTATAAAGCTATGCATTATAGGAAGTGTCATTATCCAGACTGGTTCTGACCATCATTGAGGTCTCATATTCTCTTATCTTTCCATAAATGGGGAAGTAAGGGATGATGTGCACTTTGCATTATGGGACACTAAGGCAATTAATGTGAAGTCATTAGTTAGCCTCTATATAAAAGTAGCCTAGTTGGGATGATATGCCATGTGCAAACTTTGTATGCTTATACTTGGATAAATAGAGATGCAAGAATATAATTTCCTTGCATCTCTAATTTAATTTATAACCAAGTGAAAATAATTTCAACAAATATCCAACCCTGTTCATCTGCATGTAATTCTGGTTAAATCTTATCAGCTTGTCATTCATTTGTAATTCAACTATGGCGAACATGAGACCACCATGCACACATTCAGCAGTACCAGTAGGTGCAGAATAGTTCCAGATAACAGCATTCCTTTTTTAATGTAATGACAGCTTCTATATTTCTAATATTTATTGTTTGTCTTTTGTATCTCTTCTGCTGTTTTTGTGCATTGGATGAAGTCCCCAAGAGTATAATAAAACTAGGTGTACTATTTTTTTTAACAATAAATAGAATAGTTTTCTTTTGTTTTGTGTTTCTCAGCTTAATTGGTAATTAAAATTTATTCTAAATATATATATCTTCTGTATACACACACACACACACATATATATATACACATTTGTATAAAGAGAATTTAATGACTGAAACCGAGAATAATTGTAAGGTTTTAATGGTATAACACACTGCTAGTTTCGGCTTTTGACAGCCTTCTTCAGGTGTCTTTTAAAAATAGGAAACAGCAATAAAAACACTGAAGTTTAAAAAAACTGAGAAACACAGGAAAAAATTGCAGTACATAATTAACATGAAAAAACGTTGTAGTTACATTTAAGTTGTTCTTTCAATCGTGGCATTGTTTGGTGAGTGCATGCATGCTTGCAGTCTCTCATGAACGCCAGTACTGAACAACAGCAGAGTGGCTATCTGGAAGTTTATTGCTGTTTCCTAAACACACAGCTTCTATATTTCTAATATTTATTGTTTGTCTTTTGTATCTCTTCTGCTGTTTTTGTGCATTGGATGAAGTCCCCAAGAGTATAATAAAACTAGGTGTACTATTTTTTTTAACAATAAATAGAATAGTTTTCTTTTGTTTTGTGTTTCTCAGCTTAATTGGTAATTAAAATTTATTCTAAATATATATATCTTCTGTATACACACACACACACACACACACATATATATATATACACATTTGTATAAAGAGAATTTAATGACTGAAACCGAGAATAATTGTAAGGTTTTAATGGTATAACACACTGCTAGTTTCGGCTTTTGACAGCCTTCTTCAGGTGTCTTTTAAAAATAGGAAACAGCAATAAAAACACTGAAGTTTAAAAAAACTGAGAAACACAGGAAAAAATTGCAGTACATAATTAACATGAAAAAACGTTGTAGTTACATTTAAGTTGTTCTTTCAATCGTGGCATTGTTTGGTGAGTGCATGCATGCTTGCAGTCTCTCGTGAACGCCAGTACTGAACAACAGCAGAGTGGCTATCTGGAAAGTTGTAGCTGAAATTGTTATTTAAATGTTCATGATTAAGGATGATTTCTCTGGACTCCACGATTTTTCTTTCAAACTCATCATGGCAACAAAAGATGTTTTTGGATCTATTTCAGCAGACTGAATGACCCTGGTGTTCATCATCAGGATTGTTCGAGAAAAGAACATGACTAGAGAAGGCACTGGCGCATGTTCTTTTGTAAGAGATGTCTCTCTTATGCTCCTCTATATGTAATTCAGTGGACACCAGGTCATTCAGTCTGCTGGGATAGATCCAAAAACATCTTTCGTTGCCATGATAAGTTTGAAAGAAAAATTGTGGGGTCCATAGAAATCATCCTTAATCATGAACATTTAAATAACTAGTAGTGTGTTATACCATTAAACCTTACAATTATTCTTGGTTTCAGTCATTAAATTCTCTTTATACAAATGTATCAAAATAATTGAGTCAATGTTCCTCAACACATATATATACATACATGCACATATGTCTTCCTTTAGGATTATGCATGGCCCCTCCTGCACACAGCATTTTCTGAATTATTTATAAAGGAGCACTGGTTGCAGTTGTGGGATCATATATTTTCCAATTCACCTGCATTCTTAATTTTTGTGGCTGTGGCTTACAGCATTGTTTGTCGTTCTGTATTACTACGCCTTCATTCTCTACAAGACTTCAAGGTATGTATGTGAAATGAAAATTCTGTTATAATTATTATTTTTAAGGAATTTTTTTTAATCCAGATGTTAATAATGCAAATTTTGAAAGTTGAGGTATTTTTCTCAAAAATATTAGCTATGATTAGTCAATACAAAGCCTTTCTACCATAATTCATGGAGATTCCATAGCACACAAGACCTGTCACTATAGTAAGTTGAAGTGGAAGTTATCAGGACAACTGAACATACTAGCCTTTTTAAAACGCTGCTGGGATAATTTTTCTTCCCAAACTGCTGCATTAAAACACCAGTTTAATTCACCAAATATACAGGCACATTAACTTTGCTCTTTTATGGAAACAAACTGGCACCACTTGTATTCTCTTTGCCAACATAAATGAAGCTATTCATGTGCTAGAAGAGGAGCTCACCACCCTGCTTGAATGGCAACCTTTGGATGACCATATCAGATGTCTCAAGCACTTCAGCAGGCAAAGAGTTTCAGAAAATAAGATGTCGGCACATCAAGAAGTATAACGGTCTATTAAAAAACTCAGCTTTCAAGCCTCAAGACCCTCAAAAAACATCATTATAAATCTGTCATTCTTTAGAAGCTGGAAGGAATTACGCACCCTCAACTAAGAAAATTCCTGTAGAAGAAATCATGATCCAAGTAGAACAAGGTATCTTCAGCCTTCCCATCCATATTGCCAATGACATCAGACTGGATGTAGTCAATGTACTTACACATGCAAAACCAAAGAAAAACAATTTCTCAGGGAAAGAATATGAAGCTCTGCTGGAGGGAAAAAAAAAATATATATATATATATACATATATATTGTGACTAGTATTGACTCGGCTTGTAGACATTTTAAAAATTAATAATTATACTGACTAAGAACACTGAGAAAGGTAAGAAAACTTTAATATAACATGACTTGTTTTGTCGGAACGCCGACTTCTTCAGGTGTGTAAATAATAACAAAAAACTGGAAAAATAACAAGGTAAATAGCATGGACTTCTCAAATTAACAAAATAGGAATAGCTACAGTCATATTTGAACTGGTGTCCACATCGCAGGACTGGCATGAGTTGTGAGTGGCAACTGATTCAAGAGTGCCTGAACTCGATCACTGTGCTGTGGGCGTCAAGCAAACTGTAGCTTAAATTGTTGTTTATGTGTGATGGGTCAAGAATATATATATATATTATTATATTATATTATATATATATATATATAAAGTAGAATCGTAATCTTAACAAAGAAGACAATATCAAGTGAGATCTTTCTAAGCAACAAACACAATATGCTATATTCAGGTAATAACAATCAGGTGTTAAATCTTGAATGAAGAGATTTCTTTGTGAAATATCTCATTCAGGATTTTACAAGCATCAAAACACTGAGAGAAATACTTGTATATAAGTAGAGGTATTAATTGCTTGAAAAATTTTAAATAAACGCTTTTTATATTGGACTATTCTATGTAAGAAAATATTACCTGTTCTTGTAAATTTAACAATGGAAGAAAATTTGATGAGAATTATGTTAGTATGTAAAAGTGAGTTCAAAGTTCGCAAACGAGACATTCGGATTAATAACATGCCCCACGGCAGTCACATATGCACAGAGTAAGTTCCAGGCAGGAGTTTCCTGGGAGACACGAGGAGAAGGACAGGAACTGCATGCAAAGGAGTAGTGCCGAGCTGAAAGGTATGACACTGTAGGAGCGCCGCTCAAGGTATGATATAAAATGCTTGATGCCGCTAGCTTGCACTCTCGTAGGTTTTTTTCTTTTCTCTCAACTTGGGCTCAGGTCACTCGAGGGGCCAAGCTCGAGTAATTCCCTGAGATGAATACTTTAGAGCGGTCAGCAGAACGATGTCTAGATGCAGTTACACGGCTGAGTAGCGAGCCAAGTGCGGGCATTTCGTCAGTAAAGCGAGAGAATCAACACAAGCTGATCGTCATGCCAGACCACATGGACCAACTTAAGCAGAGCTGTTCTCGTCTACATCGGAGAGTATAATTCATGATTGTGAGTTCCAGGCTGGCCCATCGAAAGAACAACTGTGAAGAGGAAGAAGGAATGAGCTGTAGAAAGAATTGTAAGGATCGAGAGATAGACCCGATAAAGTCCAAAGGTCCTGGTAACGTGTGAATCTTTTAGTTTCCTTTGTGTGTATAAAAGAACTATGTGTGTAATAATGTGCAAAATTATTCATTAGTGGGACCTATATAAGATATGAAACAGGACTTGAGAGCTTAGCCTGATACCAGAATGTTTTATCTCTGAGAGTGAATTCTGATATAGTGTGGTGTTAATTTGTATGTAGTATGTTACTAAGCTATAACATACTACATACAAATTAACACCACATATAAGTGTGGTTAAGTTAAGTTAAGCATTGAGAGAAATTGTAGATCCGATTGTTAGAGATCAGTGAATTGATTCATGATTAATATTGTCTCCTGGTAGAATTCAACTAGAAAATACTGAAGTTATGTGTAGTTAAGTCTGTTAACTTAGAAGAAAGATTTTCTTTAGTTATATGACAAGTCTCGTAAATTTGTATTGTGATAGTTTGCTGAATAAACCCTTTTTCTTTCACCTAACAAATTGCCTGATGAATGAATCCAATGCACCACTCATCAAGTGGAACCTGAGCGGAACTAGCTAATTGGGAAAGACCATGACTGCAATGAGAATTTAAAATAAGGGATTTAGTTAACTTGGTAACTGTTATTATATAGATTGTATAACCATGTATCACTCTGAGAGTTCACTCCTTGATTAAGAAGCTTTTTCTAATCCAAGGGTTCTGGATGATGCAGCATTAATAAAGAAATTTTCCAGGACCCAACGAGGACACAGCTCCAGATTTTCAAATAAAGGAATTGGCTCAATCCAGGGGCAGTTTCTTTGTTTATCGAATTCGCACATGGGTGCAATCTAAGTGATGGCCACAGAATTGATAGGTAGTTTGAGTATCGATAGGACATATAAAGAGGAATCAAAAAGAAATGTCCCCTATCTAAATAATGACATCTTAGATCATAACAAATAAAAAAGAACAGGAAACAACATTATATAACAATGGCGCAGCCAAAAGGAGTAACTATAATAATAAACACTAAATATGAGAATAATCTTGAATCTCAGGCAATATCAAGTAGAGTGATGTGGGCTAATATCAGAATGGGGACAATTAGACTTATTTGTGCTTATGGTTCATAGAAGGTTCCACTAAGGAGGAAGTGGAGGAATTTTTCAAGGTATTAGAGAAGGCAGCTTACACAACAAAAAATGAAAAGTTGGTCCTTGTTGGAGATCTAAACAGCAGAGCAGGAAATAATTGCCAGATATATAAGAATGTTTTGGTCAGCATTAAGTCTGTTTCTGTTTAATATTGTGATGGAGGTGGTAACAGAGGAGGTGAGAGAAGATGCACCTTGGACAATGTTGTATGCAGATGACATCTTGTTGTGTGTAGATTCAAGAGAAGAAGCGGGAACTAAACTGGAAAGATGGAGAAAAGTACTGGAGGAGAGAGGTATGAGACTGAGCAGAAGTAAGACAGAGTATATGTGTTGTGCAGTGGGCGGTGGCCAGGAGACAGATCTGGAGCTGGAAGGAAATGTCATCAGGAAGGTGAGAGACTTTAGATACTTAGGTTCAACAGTGGAAGAAGATGGAGGAGCTGAGAAGGAAGTGGGATGCAGGATACAAGCAGGTTGGAGGAACTGGAGGGAGATGGCTGGAGTGTTATGCGATAAGAGGGTGCCGATCAATCTGAAAGGCAAAATTTATAGGACAGTAGTGAGGCCAGCTATGACATATGCTATAGAAACTGTGGCCCTGAGGAAAAATAACATGAGCAGGATGGAAGTAGCAGAGATGAGAATGCTTAGGTGGATGTGCGGTGTGACCAGAAAGGATCATCTGAGAAATGACTATGTCAGGGGAACAGTGAAAGTTACGAACTTAGGAGCGAAAATACAGGAGGCAAGGTTGAGATGGTTTGGTCATGTGATGAGGAGGGAGGACGAATATGTGGGAAGAAGGGTCATGCAGATGGATGTGCAAGGAAGGTGGAAGCGTGGGCGGCCAAAGAAGAGTTGGAGGGAGCTGGTAGAAGAGGACTTGAAGATGAAGAACTTGGATGTGGTGACAGCCCAAGACAGGAAGGTGTGGAGGAGACTCATAACAAACAGTGACCCCACTTAAGTGGGAGAAGCTGCAGAAGAAGAAGAAGATAAGAATGTTTTGCTTTGATCCTTTGACTTTGGTGAAAGAGCAAAGTGAATGACAATCGTAAATACCTGCTAGATTTCTGCTCAGGACATGGACTAGTTAATTACCAATGCCATGTTCCAACATAAAAATGTGCATAAATTCACATGGAGAGAAGATGCAAGGAATAAGAAAAGTCTCATTGACTGTGTTATTGTTGACAGTGAGGTTTTCCCACTGGTTCACAACACAAGAAGCATACAGAGAATTTGAAATAGGAAATGATTACCATTTGGTGTTGTCATATTAAAAAGAAGAATGTGTGAGAAAGTTCAAAATGAATAACAGTTGAACAGTTATCAGATGCGAACTGTAAGCTCAAATATACAAACATTATTCAAGAAAAACAAAGAGTTGAAAACAAGAACCATACCTTGGAGGTACATTGGGAAACCCCAAAGATGACTTTGATTGATTCAGCCAGAGAGGCATGTGGTGAACTAATCTGCAAGGATAGAAAAATCAGAACTCCCTGGTGGACGCAGGAAGTTAAAGAGGGAGTGAAGGAAAAGAAGTGAGCATATCAAAAGTTCCTTTCAAGTAAGTCAGCTTGTGCTCTTAGGGAATACAGAGAAAAGTCTAAGAAAGCAAAGTGTTGTAAAATCAGCTAAACAAAAGTCATGGAAAGACTTTGGTAAGAACATAGAAAATAAATATCAGCAAGGCGGTAAAATATTATTACACCCTTAATGGAGTCGACAGACTCATCATGGGAGGTTTATTCAACTGTCAACATATTTATCATATAAGAATTTAACACTCCTTGCATTAACAACACATTCTAGTAATGCATTCCATTCACTGACAATTCTCCATGTAAAACATCTACTCCTCACACCCTTCTTCACCACACTTTTACATAACTTCCCATAACTTCCAGGAATGACCTCTGGTTCTTCTCCTCTCACTTTCTACTCTTTTTATAATCCCCTCTGGATTAATCATCTCTATCTTTATGATTAATAGATATGATGAATCATATCTATTAATCAAACGTCTTTATCATGTCACCTCTTTTCCTCCTATCCACCAAACTCTGCAATCCACATCTCTTCAACCTCTCTCCATCCAGCATTCCAAAGTCCTGATATTGTCTTAGTCACTTGCCTCTGGATCCTCTCCAATGTCTCCACATCACATTGAAAACCAGGTGACCAGATCTGAGCACAATAGTCCAAGTGTGGTCTGACCAGTGCCTTATACAGTGACACAACCACTTCTTTATCCTTGCATGTTAGAGTACTTCTTATCATTGCAACACTATGATGTGCAGCCCTGGCAATAATGCATTATGATAAGAACAGTAGTTCTTATCATAATGGCACTGCTGTGTGCAGTCTTTGCAATCCCAGCAATATGCCCTCTAAACTTCAGTCTACTATTAACCATCACTCCCAAATCTCTAATCTCATCTGCTTCCTGCAGTACGGCACCATCGATATAGTACACAGCCTTATATTTCTGCCCTCCAAAATACAACACCTTGCACTTGTTGATATTAAAACTACAATCCCACTCTTTTGTCCAAGTTAAAAGTCTATTCGAATACCCTTCCTGAAGGGACTCACCATCAGCATTGACACCTCCAGGGACTCCCAGACTCATCGAAGGAGGGCAGTTGCTGTACAACTCTCCATCTCCAACACTCGATCCTCAATCAGATATTTGGAGGCTATTGAAAAAAGCTCAGAAATGGAGGAAACAGCACTGTAAAAAGAATTAAAGATGATAAAGAGGACTTGAAAACTGAAGATAAAGATAGCTTCAGTTTTCCTGGCTACTGAGTTAAGAAGGAGGGCAATGATAGCAAATGATTCCATGCGCAAGCCATGTAGAAGAAATGGATGTGAGTTTTTAGATGTGTTCAGTGTGTTTGATGGCAGAGAAGACTTGTATAAAAGGGATGGCCTGCACTTGATTTCATTTGGCATCAGGAGCCTGGAAAATTTTCTAATTGGTATGAGACCTAATGCAGAAAGTCAGGAAAATTAGATCATATGAGAAAAATATGTGTGAAAGTTCAGCTATGGTATGGAGACATGATAAAAATATGAATGGCTTCAAACATAGTTATGTATCTGGCAAAGGAGTGGAAAAGTGTGCATTGGATTCACACCTTTTGAGTATGTCTGGGGAGGGAAAAGAGAAAGTTCTAAAACAAGGTCAAATAGATTGCATATAAGATAATGTGAAAAGAATATCATGAGAATAAGAGTGAGAGGAATTATGAAACATATAAAGCTTAGGTCAGAAAAGTAATGAGTATTGTGCGGAAATAAAATCCAAAAGAATTTTATTGTTTGGCCACAAGCAAAAGAAAGAATAAATGTGGAATAATAACTTTATTGAATGCAGATAGTGTCAGAAGCTAATGAGATTGTTGAATTAATGAGTGCTCACTTGCTAAGGTATATCAACCAGGTGTATGTAAATGGTGAATAGCGCTACTGCTACATTGAATGAAGAGTTAGAGGTGCATGAAAATGAGGTTGAAGAGCTGTTGCATAATCTGGATAAGAATTTGTTAATAGACACATGAAATATCTGCACATTTGCTAAAGGAATGTTCAGCCGAATTGGTTAGGCCTTTCACATGTTTGTATAACTTGAGTTTCAACTCAGGAATGATATCATAGGAATGGAATGAATATATAATAGTCCCATTGTACAAGGGTGATGCAAAAACTAATGTTTCTAACTACCTATCAGTATCTCTGGTGTGGCGGTGAAGATTTTAGAGAAGGTGGTAAGAACTTGTATACAGAGATGGGTAGTCAAACAAGCTATACTCTGCAAGGAGCAGCATGGCTTTACTAAAGGAAGGTCATGTTTTAGCAATTTGCTCATATTTTATAACAATATTACTGCCGAGTTGGATAAAGGAAATGGATACATTATGATAACGTTGGATTTGGCTAAGACATTTGATAAGATACCACTTAAAAGGTTGTTATATAAACTGGAGAATATGGGATTGGAATCAGTGGTGTAGCTAGAGATTTTGCCGCCTAAGGTGGTCCCTGAGTTTGCCGCCCCTCTCAATAGACACCAAAAATACTACAAAAAGTTAAAACGATGTATAGGGAAATAAATTAAAACACTATATTTATTTTTGAAGTAAAACTGTAATTTCAACATTCTAAAATATTATTTTTCTTGCTTTTCTGTAGCAACATCGTCGATGACATTGGCAAAGTCTATTTCATAGTAATGTAGGTAATTCTTAATCAATTTTATTTAGAAAAACTCCTCTCATAACTAGCAACAGTTACAGCAATTGTGAAGAAAATTCGCAGTAGTATTATAATATTTGGAAATGAGTTCTCGAGACTGTATTTTAGAATAACTGCAAAAGTTCAAAAAGGTTCAAAGTGCCGCCTGGAGCAGACCACCCCCTCCACACCCCCTAGCTACACCTCTGATTGGAATATAAACTCTTGATTTAGATCAGTGGGTGGTTGACAGACAGATATCAAAAAGTGGTATATGGTGGGTGTGAATCTGCCAGATTTAAGGTGACAGTGGTGTATCTCAGTGTTAAATCCTTGGGCCATTGTTGTTTGCCAATGATGCGAAGATAGGCAGGACAATGAGGGATACTACTGATATTCAGCACTTACAAAATGATTTGAATAAGCTGGAAATTTGGGAAACAAAATGCTGTCAGTTGAATGTTAGTAAGTGTAAAGTTATGCACTTTTTATTATTATTATTACTATTAGACACCTCCAGGGAGTCCAAAGACTCATCGAAGGAGGGTGACTGCTCTACAGCTCTGTCTCTGCCACTCAATCCACCAACTGACCACAACTACGCCAATGCCATCTACCGCCAACCCTCACTAATATTTCCCAAGACAATCACAAACATCCATGCCCATGGCAGGATTCGAACCCACAGCCTTTTGGCTGGAGAGCGGATACGCTAACCACTCAGCCAGCCTGGCTGGCATGTGATGAGATTTCCAGTGTCATATGTTAGGGATTATGCTACAAGAAGTTGATTAGGCTTAGGGATCTTGGTGTAATGGTGGATAGGAATTTGAAGTTCAAAGGTCACATAACAGAAGTTTCAAATACAACTCAAAGTATGATTGTGATGTTGAAGTGAACCTTGACATGTAAAAACAAGGAAGTCATTTTGCCTCTTTATAATGCCTTAATACAACAATTATTATGTGCAGATTTGGTCTCCTGGGTTCCAAGGGGGATAAAGAAGCTGTGGAAAGAGTGCAAAGAAGAGTACCATGATTATATATCCAGATTATTGGATTTAGGTTATGAGAACAGTTTGCAAGTATGTGGATTACAGGCACTAGTTAACAAAAGAAATAGTGTGAATGAATTTAAGATAGGTATGACAGTTTGCATGATTTTTTTGCCTCCCTTGACGAGTCCTTTACTCCCTGAAGGTCTCAGATAATAATAGTAGTAATATTCTTGATGAATGGAGTAGTAATCAATTTGAAAGATTGATAAATGAAACAAGCAGTGATAGCATGGTGGTAGAAAACACTCAACAAGGATGCCATCTGGAATATATTTCTATACTTGAAATAGAAAAAGCTATCACAAACCTGAAATGTGGAATGACAGCTTGAATTGATGGTATTCAACCAGAAATGCTAAAATATAGCTATACCGCATAATTCAGAAGGCCTAGTCATAGATTGTTGAATTCCCGATGATTGGAGTAGAGCACTCACAGTACTCATTTATTAAAAAAAGGGGGGGGGGGAATAAAGCTGAATGTGAGAATTACAGAGGAATTTATCTACTTAGCATTCCTGGTAAGATTTATGCAAGTATTCTTGAAAAACAGATAAGAAAAATTGTGGAGTAGAAGCTTGGAGAATGATAAGCTGGCTTCTCCAAGGCCAAACGAGGTTGTCAGGATCAGATTTTCACTTTAAGACAAATATGAGGGGAAGGGGGTCTAGAAAGTTCTAATGAACAGCTGAACAAAAATGATATTAAAGCAACTGATATACCTGATATTCAATCTATTCCCAAGAAGGATGACAAGTTATTGCTGTCCAACTACTGCCCTGTCTTGCTCACCTCAGTCCTGTCTAAAGTAATGGAAGAAAATCATCAATTCCCAATTCCTAGACTACCTTGAAGGCATCCACCTAATAAACAACTGCCACTATGGATTCTGTCACTGCCGATCAACAGGAGATCTGCTCACCTGTCACCCATCTCTGGACAAATGCAATGGAGAAGTTTGGCGAATCTCAAGTGGTTGCACTTGATATCTCCAAAGCTTTTGACCGGGTCTGGCACAAAGGCACTAAGCAAACTACCATCGTTTGGTTTGTCTCAGACTTCTGTAGTTAGATTGCTAGTTTTCTGTCTGGATGCATACTTTGTGTGATGGTGGATGGTTCCTTATCCTCTCACCAACCCTCTTCCTTCTACATATCAATGACGTACTTCAGTTGACCGCCATATATAGGAATACAAGGAACACAATATACAGTCTTTTAAATCAAATGTAAACAAGTTCCTCCTTTCCCAACCCACTATCCATATAACCTTAGACAAATTATAACCTTATACCATCAACCAACCTGTCATGTATGGGCTCAACATAAAATAATAATAATGGGAAGTATCTGCTGTATTTCTGCTCAGGATATATACTAGCCATTACTACACCATGTTCTAACATAAAAATGTGCACAAGTTCACTTTATAAAACACAAGAATTAATTAAATCAGCATTGCTTATGTCAATGTGGATAGTGATATCTTCGTGTTGGTTCAGGATACAAGTGTGCACAAGAGAGGATTTGAAATTGGAAGTGACCATCAATTAGTTTAAAGTATACATACCAGCCACTGAATTAGAAACTTTATGCAGATGTACATAAACATCACTTACGCAGTATGTGTGCAAAATACTTTGTCACAGGTGTCATCTCATGTTCTAGGCAACTATTTAAGAATGCTCCTGGTCAGTAATCATCAGTAGTGTTGATCACAATGGGAAAAACAAAGTATCTTTCATAGTTTGATAAAGGGCTTATTGTGGATGCCCATCTGGTCGGAGCCACGATTTTGAAAATAGAAGAGCTGACTGATTTCTCAAAAGCTATGATATTATTAATATCTGACCTCCATGGAGTCAGAGACTCGTCATAGGTGAGATATACCAGGTATTTAATCGATGGAGAAATCACCCACATTGCTGTCTAAGAGCAAAGTGGATGCTTTTTTTCAAGGTACTGTTCATGAGTTAAGCATGAACAATATGAGAGTGTTGGACCTTAGTTATAGACAGGTCTTCTGACCCTGTATCATGGTCCAACATGCTCATACCCTAAGTCCCCTTTATTACATTCTGCTTCGAGTAATTATCTCTGTAAGTGTATAAATTCCATTTCCTTCCTGTATGATCTTTCCTCCTTCCAGTCCATGTCTTTGAAGTTCCCTTGTGCTTGACTGCTTTACTTGCACTTACTGTAATAATCTGCTAATTCATGTCTCCTGGCATCCCCTGGCTTATAGCAGCAACCAATTTTATATTATTATTTGACACCTCCAGGGAGTCCAAGACTCATTGAGGGAGGACACCTACTCTACAACTCTCTGTCTCCATCACTCAGTACCCCATCCTCTGTCCTGTCTACTCTATCCTCCCTGAAAATGCTAAATTCATCACATTCTAGCCCTGTAACTATGTCATCTGCTATTAGCCAAGTCTCACTAATGGTTTAACTTTTGGTGAGGTTGCCCTACCCATTGCAGAATGTAATCTCTTCATCTCAAAGTGCAGAACCTTTCATTTTCTAACCATAAAAACAACCATTATCTTTTGCCTACAATGCAATTTATTTAAATCATCCACAGGATATCTATATTACTTTTATCAACTATTGTCCTCCCCTCTTTTGCATTATCAACAAACATCTGAATATTCTTCCTTAAATCATTTCCTGTATCATTAATATACAAATTAAAGAGCAATGTCCCTAGAACAGAGCCCCGAAACATTCCACTAGTCACCTATTCTGCTAGATTTCACTCTGCCATATACTACTCTCTTGTGTGTCTTTCGGCTATCTCTCATCCATGTGATCCACTTCATATCCATTCCCATTTACTCCAACTTATGTAATAGTTTTTCATGCAATATTCTGTCAAAAGCCTTTTCTAAGTCCAGTAGTATCATGGTCTAGTCATTTCCTTAATCCATTTCTACAGTCACTTTATTATGAAATCTGAATGAATTGCTAATGCAGATCTATCTTTAACAGAGCCATGCTACCCACTACAGAGTATCATATTCCTATCCACCTATTCCTGGATTTTACCTTTACCAATTTTTTCAAATACCTTTAATCAGTACTTCTGAGATACTGATTTATTTATTTTTTAATATCTGATCCACCCATGAAAGGTTGCCAGACATATATATATCAGTGTCGTGTGTGGACAAGAAGAAAGGAGGAATCTGTTTAAATTTTTTTTTTTAATTTAATTTTTTATTTTATTTTGAAAAGCTGAAAGTGCGTTTTTTGGAGAAGGTAGAGTGGGAGAGACTGTTCCACAGAACAGATAAAAATGGAATGAAAGAGGATGCAGAGATATTGGTTCAGTAAGTTTCAAGCTAGACTAAAATGATTTTGAAGGAAAGTGGAGACAAATGATAATAGCCAATTCAGCAGAGCATGGTAGATGGATTGAAGTGGATATGTGAGAAAGGGATCATTAATTAACCAGATTGCTCTTTTTTTTCAATAGCATTGAGCGATCTTGGAGAGGAATTTGGCGCACCACTCCAAATAGGTGGGCAATATGATGGATTTGGGATATGTATAGAGTTAGCGATTATAAAGGTGAGAAGTAGCATCTTAAATGGAAATATACACACTTTTTTGGAAGCTGCAGAAGCTATGGTTCATATGTGTTTGTGCTCGGAAATGTTGGAGGTGTAGGTCAGTCTGAGAAGGGAAATCTGATCGTGATTGGATATCAGGTTATTACTGAAAGGTCAGGGGAATGATATGAGCTGTTTCTTGCAAGAGATCAGATAGGACAGTTTTGATGGCATTGAAGTCCAAGGTTGTCCTTGCCCCACTGAGATATAGCTAGGAGATCAGAGTTCAGGACATTCTACAATACTGTGGATAGGATTTGAAGACTTTGAGAGTAGGTCATTTATATACAAGAGAAAGAGTATGGGTAAAAGTACAGAACCTTGAGGTACTCCTGCATTGATTGGAAACTCAGAAGAGGAATCCATCCACCCATGACTTGTAGTGAGCGACCAGTGAGTGAGTGAGAAATTTGGTAACCAGTCACACAGGGTATAAGGCAGAACACAGAATGGCAGTATGCTAAGTAAGCCCATGTGCCAAACCCATTCAAGTGTTTTTCAGATGTAGAGTGACCATGTGAGCTTCTCCAAATTTTTCCATGGCATTAGTCTGGAGGTGGGTAGTGAGGGCTAGAAAATTGGCTGTGGATCAAGAGTGGCAGAATCCATATTGCTGGTCACTGATTAGTTGGTGGGTCTCCAGGTGGTGTAGAAGTTAGCTATTTAAGACCTTCATAGTTTTAGAGAGAAGAACCAAAGCAAGAGTAATTGGATTGTAGTTTGTTGGCTGACTTTTATCCCCCTTCCTCTCTCTCTCTCTCTCACTGGAATGGGCTGAATGTGGGCCTGTTTCCATGCTGTATGGTAGATGCCAGTTGAATAAGATAGATTTAAAGAGCCAATATAGGATGTATTATTTCTGGAGCACAAGTTTTTAACACAATAGGTGGATACCATCAGGAGCACATACCTTGTTTGTATTCTGGCTAGTAAGGATTGTTTGGATTTCTTTCTGACAGAAGCCTATATGTAACATGAAGTAATCAGTCCTGGTAAAGTTTGGTAAGGTGGACTTTTCCCTGCAGCAATTGGAGTCATCAGCCTCTATATACAAGTAGCCTAGTTTTAAAGATACTTCACGTGCAAACTTTGCTTACACTTGGATAAAGGATCTCTAATCCAAAGTATTTTAGTAATAAGGTGTGACATCTTTTGGCTACTTGTATATGAAAATATGACTTCTGCATTACTTCAACTTGGTGGCTCCCACTGATGAGACCTCAATAAAGGTAAAAACCAGTCTGGGTAGTGACCCTTTCGATAATGCATAGCATCATACATGTCCATAAGGATATGTGCTTTGCATTATGCGATACTAAATCAAGTGATATGAAGTCAGCCTCTATATACGAGTTTCCCAGTCCTGAAATTACTTCATGTACAAATTTTGTTTGCTTACATTTAGATAAAGGATTAATTTATTTAGAATATAAATTAAATTTACTATGAAATTTATGTTGGTGAAGTAGATACAGAAATTTGGTTTTAGTTTATTTATTTATTTATTTTGGTTCTTTTTTGCTTTTCATGACCTTTTAAATTGTTTTTGTGGGAGAATTTTTATGATCTGCAGTAAAATGCAAGGCAGGATATTTAGTGGGGTGTTGCTACAGACCCAGGAGCACAGAGGATGGGGACCAGGAGATGTTTATACAGCTAAGTTTGGCAAGTGCAAGAAGAATGATTGTTATGGGAGATTTTAACTACAGTAGTATAAATTGGAGAGAGGAAGATGCTTGTAGCAATAGGGGAATGGGATTTCTAGAATTCTTGAGGGACAAATGTCTTAGGCAACATGTAACAGAGGGAACAAGAGGTTCAAGAGTTTTGGATTTGGTTATAGCATCAGAAGAGTTGATAATTACTGGGTTGACATCTCTCCCACCAGTTGGAGAGAGTGACCATATGGGTTTGACTTGGAAAATGAATAGACATGCAGGAGTATCAAACATATGGGAACTTATGTGGAATTATAATGCAGATGATTATAATAGTCTTAGACGTCAGCTTCGGGAAGTTTCATGGAGGGAGGAATTGGAAGGCCAGGATATCATTAGTGCGTGGAAAATTGTGAAAGAATGTTTGTTAGCAGCAATGGTAAGTTGTATACCACGAGTGAGGAAGAGGACACAATTTGGAGTAAAGTGGATGACAAACAATATTAAACAGGAATTGCATGCGAAAAAGAGGCTATGGAAGAGATATAAGGAGACAGGTGAAGAGAAGATGCATAAAGAATATAAGACACAGGCCAGGAGTGACTAGTGTGGTAAGGAAAGCGAAACTGGAATATGAGAGGAGATTGGCCCTAAGATCCAAAGAAAATCCTAGGGAATTTTTTAGCTATGTGGCCAGTAGGAGGAGAAATGACTATGGAAGAATGATATTGTGGGATAAAAATGGGAATAGAGTGACTAATGCAGAGAACATAGTGGAATTATTCAATGAACACTTTATTGGAGTATTTCATCCTAGAGATGTCAGTTTTAATGCTAGAGGGATAGGACTGGTTCGAGGTTTAGAGGTACAGGAGGAGAGTGTGTTTCACATACTGAGTACTCTGGATGTCAGTATTTGGGACTGGATGGTATTTCACCACGACTTTTGAGAGAATGTGCTAGGGAACTGACAGTGCCTTTAAGCTGGCTTTTCAATGAAAGTCTGGCTTCAGCAAAGGTGCCCAGACTGGAAGTGTCTAATTATAGACCAGTTTGTGTGTCATCAGTAGTTGTTAAGATCTTGGAGAAAGTAGTGAGGGACCGTATACAGCATTGGGCAGATGAGGGTAATGTTATCTGTGAGAGTCAACATTGATTTGTGAAAGGGCGCTCTTGTTTTACGAATATGCTGGCCTTTTATAATAAAGTTACAAGAACATTAGATGAGGGAAAGGCATATACTGCAATTTCATGGGTCTGGATGTCAGATTGGTCAACTGGATTCGGGATTGGCTGTCTGATAGGTATCAGAGAGTTGTGTATGGTGGAGCAGTTTCAAGGAGGCAGAGGGTTACAAGTGGGGTTGCACAGGGCTCAGTACTGGGACCTATATTGTTTAACCTTTATATCAATGACATTGCCAGTGGATTGCAAGGGGATATTCAGTTGTTTGCGGATGATGCGAAGCTGGGAAGGATTATTAGTAATAGTGCAGATATGGTAGCCCTGCAAGAGGATTTGAATAAGCTAGATAGATGGGCAAATGAATGGGGGTGTCAGTTTAATGAAGCAAAATGTAAGGTCTTGAGGTTTGAGAAACATCGATGGGATGCTGCATACTCTATGGGAGGAGTTATACTGGAGGAATTAGGGGAGACAGGAGATCTGGGGGTTGATGATTGATAGAAACATGAAGTTTAGGGGACATATTGCAAAGGTGGTGAAGGTAACAACTAGGATTATCATTCCGTTGGGTTATCATTCCGATGTATAAGTCTCTGATCAGACCACACTTGGACTATTGTTCTCAGATTTAGTCTTCAGGATTTGAAGGGGATAAATTAACTGTGGAAAGGATACAAAGACGAATGACAAAGATGGTTTCAGGACTGTACAATTTTGGTTATGAGGATCAGCTGAGGGAATGTGGACTGCTGAGTTTGGTGGGAAGAAGGAGAGGTGATATGATTGAGACTTTTAAAAACTGTTTTGAGGTGGTTACAGGGTTGACACTGGGGAGTTCTTTCGCATGGTTGAGCAGCAGGAAGGAGTGATGACAAGAGGCCATCCCTGGAAATTACGAAAGGAAACTGTGAGCAAGAGGGTGAGGAGTGGTTTCTTTGCGTGGAGGGTGGTTGAACCGAGGAATGCATTGCCTGATGGAGTGGTGAGAGCGAGAACGGTCAATGAGTTTAAGGAGTGGTATGATAGACTTTGTGTTTCTTAGGGGGAGACCTCCCCTCAATGAGTCTTGACAGACTTTATGTTCTTAGGAAGGACCCTCCCATGATGAGTCTTTTGACTCCATGGAAGCCTGAATAATAATAATAATAAAATTATGTTTCTTTGAGTTGTATTGCATTGTATGTGGAAAGGAAGAGATAATAAGGAATGAGGGCATGCACTGAGAGGTGACCTACTTGTTAACATATTGCCACAGAAGGAACTGAGTCTCCTTTCCACACTTATCTTTGAACAGTTCCCTCTGTAACCAGTGTATACTTGTATTCCCTCCATTTACAAATTAGCAAAGTAAGTGGCAGTAAGATTTGGTGCTAGCTGATTGGTAAGCCTGTGGATTTATTACGAGCAGGTTCAATTCCCATGCACTGACCAGTGGCTGGCCTGTAGAAATTTTACTAATGTACCCTTGAGTGGAAGAATTTCCCTATCACTGTGACTAGAATATCTTAGAGAGAGAGAGTACACTGCATGTGGAAAGAGAGGAGAGAGAGAAACTGGAATCCTTGTTCTAGAGACCAAACTAAACATAGCTGCAAACCACTTCAGGCCTCCAGTAAACAAGGTGGTGGTATTTCATCAGCTGATGAAAGACATTTACCACCAAAATTTGTAATTTGCTACTTCTGTCTTAGAGCGGAGCCACCTGAGACAGATTAAACTACTCCATCAGACCCACTGCAGTTGCATGTTCTCGTAACACCTGGGTCAGCAGCTATCCAGTCCCACTGCTGTTTTATATGGATATTTTTCAATATGCTGAGCATCTTCATTGGCAGGATGGCAGGATTTTCTCTCAAACATTTTTGTTTTTATCTTGCTAATCAGGCAAACTGATAATATGCATAATACTTACTTCATGGTCTTAAAATAATCATAAACATGGATTATAGTGGTATATAGACTTTTAATGACATGAATTTGAATTTGCTTAATTGTATTGAAAGATTTTAAATTGTTACAAAAAAGATTTTTTTTTAAAAATTGTTACAAAAAGTATGTTGAAGTAGAAACAGCCATCAAAGGCTTGAAATGTGAAAAGGCTGCACTGCATAGTTCAGAATGCCTGGCAGAGGGACAAATTCCCGATGATTGGAGGAGAACTCTCATAGTACCCATATATAAAAAGGGAAATAAAACTGAATGTGATAATTACAGAGGTATATCCCTACTGAGTGTTCCTGGTAAGATATATGCAAGTATACTTGAGAAACGGTTGAGAAGAATTGTGGAAGAAAAGCTTGGTGAATAACAAGCTGGATTCAGGTCAAATAGAGGCTGTCGGGATCAGATCTTCACTTTATGACAAATAGTGGAGAAATCATGGGAATATAACAAAGATCTGTATTTAAGTTTTGTCGATTTGGAAAAGGCATACGACAAGGTGCCAAGAGAGAAGCTATTCAGTACGCTACAGTTATATGGTGTCAATGGAGCATTATATCAAGCAGTACTTAGTTTGTATTTGAGATGTAAGTCAGCAATTAGAATTGAAGGAAGTAGAGGAAGATGGTTTAATGTTAAATCCGGTGTGAGACAAGGATGTACATTATCCCCTCTGTTATTCATTATCTATATGGATCACATTATGACAGAAAGTGGTATTAAACATGATATCAAAATTGGAGATGTTAATGTCAGCTTTTTGCTTTATGTGGACGATGTTATACTTCTAAATAAATCTGCTACAAGTCTGCAAGATTCTCTGACTAAATTGAATAACTTGTAATAGATATGGTATGAAGGTCAGCAATAAAAAGACAAAGACAATGAAAATAGACAGAATCATTGAAAATGTCAACTGTGTTGTGAATGGAGAACCTGTAGAACAAGTAAAATATTTCAGCTACTTAGGCACGATTTTTAGTGAAGATGGTAAATTAAATATAGAAATAGACAACAGAATCAACAAAGCTAGTATGATAAGAAGTCAATTGAATAAATTCATATGGAATAAGAGAGAAATTAGTCAGAACACTAAATTAGTATTTGAATTAAAAATATAAAAGTCGGAACACTAAATTACTGGTTTGAACACTGTATACAAGACAGTGTTCAAACCAGTTTTAACTTATGGATCTGAGAGCTGGGTCAGAAGTAAAACACTTGACCAAAGACTAGAGACTGCAGATATGAGAGTCCCGAGAAAGATTATAGGCATGAACAGATTGCATCAATGGCAATATCATATTAAAAATGAGGATATTAGGAAAGAACTTGACATTGTCAGCATCCAGGAATGCGTTAGCAGAGCTAATCTCAGGTGGTATGGTCACTTAAACAGAATGGACGAGGAAAGATTAGCAAAACAACTGTTCTCTGCCAGGTTGGGAGGTAAACGACTCAGAGGAAGACCAAGATATAGGTGGATTGATATGGTGCAAAGTATCTTGGACGATAAAAATATAAGATCTGATAATGTTGGAGTCTTGACAAATAACAGACTGATTTGGAGGAAAATTGTAGATAGGCAGTTAGTAATGATGTAATTTTTTTAATGATTACTATCATATCCTGTACACCCCTTGAGGGTACATGGCAGGAAATTGATGATGATGATGATGATAAAAAGTATGCCAATGTGTTTGTTAACTAAATTATCATCTTATATAGTATTAATTGAAAAGTCTTTTATAATGTATCATTGTATCTTTCATCATATTTCTTTAGATGTTTTTCCAAAAACGTAGTGCAGTTGCTGTGAGTGAAGTAATCCAGAAGGCCTATTGGCTGCAAAAAAATACACCATCTGAATACAGTCCCATTCCTATAGTGGGATCTTTTACTCCTCTTCCAAAAGGTGTTTATCCTATGTTTAATAATTATCGTCTATTTGAACTTAATTTAAAGGTATGATGTTAAAATATACTTTATTATTTTTATTATATGTGCTTTTATTATTTTTATTTTATTATTATATCTGCATCTTTGCATTAATTTGCATAAGATCCGTAAGAGAGTTATACTAAAACCATGTTTAATTCAGAGAATTCAAATTAAACATGGTTTTAGTATAACTCTCTTTCAGATCTTATGCAAATTAATGCAAACATACTTATTAAGGTTAGGGAAGTGGTGTTTCATAGTTGACCGATTCTGAAAGTATTCTTTCAAACCTATAAATGACTTCTATACAGTACAGTTATCTTTTTTCATTTAATTCTGCCAGATCTGATTAACTCTTTCTTGTAAAACATAAGGACTACATTCATAATCATCTATATGGCAAGTCAGCCCTCAAGATACCTCTCATGATCAAGATACCTCTCCCATGAGATTAAGGAATATGACAGCTGTACTGTATAAATTTGCTCTAGGTCTGAGAGTCTTTGTTTTTTAGAAATAGCATCAGCTATGAAACACTCTTTTAATAAGTATGGCAGCATTTGACCACTTATGAATTTATTTTGTTGTTTATCTAACCACTAGAAGATGTTTTGATATAGGACATTAGTGTCTTTTCAGTTACACTTTGAATTGTTTCTAAAACAATATACTTGAGTACTATGTGTTAGCACAGTAGGGCTGACTTTGCTGCTTAATAGGTTACAGATCGAGATCCCACTAAATCTCAAAAGAAAAGGTGTATAAATTATTAAATAAAATTTCATCTTAGCTGAAAGAAATTACCAAAAAACTAAAATCTTACCATGTTAAACTACTCCTTGGATATTATGGGATCCCCAAAATTCACAAGCCCTGCACTCTTCCCCATTGATCTTTGACAGCATAGACATCCCCACTTACGTAGTTGCCAAGATGTTAGCAAAATCCCTTTTCATCCTCATGGATAACATTCCCTCTTTCATAAAAAATTCTGTTCTCTTTAAAATATTAATAACAAGAATCTTAACCTAAAGAATTTGAAGATTATGATCATCTTTGACATTACCTCATTATTTATCGACATATCACTGACAGAAACCCTTGACCTTATTAAGCCACCTTTTCCCTACACATATTTGAATTATTCAAATTCATCATACACTCTGGTTATTTTTCATACCAAGGAAAAATATACAACCCTCTCCTCCCTCTAATTTCTAGAAAAACCAAGCACTTAATGCTGCTACACACAAACCAAGTCCGTTTATGCTATGTAGATGATGTGTTTGCAATTTAGTCTTATAGCATAGTCACATTAGATAAATTTTTAGCTCATTTAGACTGCCAACATCCAAAAATACATTTCACTGTCGAAAAAGAAGAAACTCTCATCTTCTACACTAGTTACACAACTACCAAATCATTCATTATTATTTTATTTATTTATTTATTTATTTTGTTTGTTTATAGGAAACTTATACAAACTGGATGGTACATAAGTAGTCTCACCACCAACCATCTCAACACTGCAATATTTTCAAAACACTTACTAGAGTTGTTTGTTCTAATGATGCAGCCCCTTTCCACAAAAATCAATTTTAAACAACAAATTACACGATATCCACAGTAGTTAACTTCAATGAAATGAAATTTGTTGTTTATAGTCATGACACAGATACCTTTAAAGATTTGAAATCAATTATTATTATAATACAGCTATATTGCCTGCTTCAGTTTAGGAGTGCCCCTATTTAAATGTCATTGGCTATTTACTCATGGGTTCTTAGGGCATTATGAGTGTAGATGTACTAAAAAGTATATGTAGCTTAAGGAATAGAAATTGCACATACCTTTTTCTGGGTGTTGTGGCTTTTCCCTCTGTCTGCGATGTCGAGAACTGCAGACCTCTGCAGTTCTCGACATCGCAGACAGAGGGAAAAGCCACAACACCCAGAAAAAGGTATGTGCAATTTCTATTCCTTAAGCTACATATACTTTTTAGTACATCTACACTCATAATGCCCTAAGAACCCATGAGTAAATAGCCAATGACATTTAAACAGGGGCACTCCTAAACTGAAGCAGGCAATATAGCTGTATTATAATAGTTTATAATGAGGAGTAACATGGGAGTTTTCCCAGAAATAATATACATATGAAATTAATTATTTTTTAGACTGATTTTGCCAAAGACAAACCTTATAATGTTGACAAAACACTGCATGTCACCCTCCTGCTACCACCCCTCCTGTTGAAAAATAGCTAAACGTTCTTCATGCCACTTTCAAATCACACATCCAGCTAACTATCTTTATCTGTTCTCTGAAAGAACAGCAGATCAATGTGTATCCTCTTGCACATTCTTAGCCTACTTTGGACATGGTATATCTAACAGATATACCAGCCTGTCCATGATAACCATACCTTGAAGAACATAAGACCTACAGATGATCACAAATGCAGTCAGTCAGTCAGGACTGGAAGCCCATGCTCTAGACACTTCTTTGCACAGGATTAAATGGAAGAAGACAGGTGTAATGCATAGAAGTGACTGTAGGCGCGAGATGAATTTCATCCCTCAGTGGGAGACCACTACCCTGCTTATTGGAGAACTGAAGTGACTTGAAAAATTTTCATGTTTGGTCTCTAAAGCAGGGTTTCCAGACTATGTAAAAAATAAATACAAATACAAAAATATATAAAATCAATAACAATAGAAAAAAAAACTTCTTAGTTCATCCACAGTACAAATGTACTTGAGGTTTACAAAAAAACCTTTTGTGGGCAAAGCCACATAAAGTCATTGAGCCTGTTTGTAAGGATTAGCATCAGCTCTGAAATATTCCCTTAGCCTCAGTAAGTATAGCTGCATTTATTTGCTGAGCTAGTCGTTCTAAGACCATATTTAGCTTGATGTCTCTGAATTAACTTCATTTTTTTATTATTTTTATTTATTATTTTATTTTATATAGCCTTTAGGGGACATTTTCAGTTCTAACTCAAAACAAGTCAAACTGGCTACCATGGATCTTACTAGATGCACTGATAATGCTGGTTTAATATTTAACAAAATTAGTTATTATTAATAATTTAAATTATTTATTTATTTTGTTGTTCTGGTGGTGTTTATACCATGTTCTTGATCAGTTTCTATCAGAATTATTATTATTATTGTTACAGAAACATATCCATGGCATCCAAAGACTTTGCAGAAGGCCTACATTAAATTAATTCACACAATACCTGTCATTGTGAAAGAGTTCTCAAGAGAGACTCTGGCAACCCATTTCACTCATTCACCATTCTTCAAGTGAAAAATCTAGTCATGTGATCCTATTCTTATGATACTTTTACTCAGTTTCCAGCAATGATTATTTGCTCAGCTCTCTCAACTCAATCACTAAAAATTTTCTGATTTTATATTTCAGTCTTCTGGAGCACTTAGAAGACTACATCCAATATCTAGATCTTGATTTTATCTAGGCTTCTACCTGTCATTCTGGGATTAAAATCAAAACCCTATTTTTCCAACCTTTCTGCTTCATTCTGTTCATGATAATGCTACCTTACATTGCTCCTTACATTATCTGCTCACATATTATTAATTCTAATGTTCTAATATTTTCCTTTTTCACATGAATTTGCAATTACTTACATCTCTTCACTTCCTTGTTTTCCTTAGATAATCTGTTGAATCAGATTGAATGTTTTATCTCTAATTCAACTCTTGGATCCATAACTTAAAATTGGTTTGAGCATTATCTTGTATGTGGAAGTTTAGTGCTTGAGCTAATCTCTCTCTTATTCTATATAAATTATGATGAATAGAAATTTGAAGTCCAAAGGTCACATAACAAAAATTTCAAATACAACTTACAGAATAATTGTAATGTTAAAATGAGCATTGACAATGTAAGGATAAGGAAGTCATTTTGCCTCTTTACAAGGTCTTGATAAGATCACACCTGGACTACTCTGCACAGATTAAGTCTCATGGGTTCCAAAGGAATAAAGCTGAGGAAAGAGTGCAAAGAAGAGTTAAAAGATTATATCAAGATCATGGAATGTAGATTATGAACACAGATTGAGAGCAATCTGTGTTCATAATCTACATAGATATGAAGAGACTACAGACTGATTAACAGGAGAAAGAGGAGCAATATGATAGAGGTATGAACTTCTGAAAGGGTGTTATATGATATTGTGTGATGAAATTTTTTGTTATATGGAAAGTGAGGAGAGAATACAGGGGAATAGATGGAAGTTAAATTTTTTTGTAGTTTGAATCTGAGTATGAAAATAATAAATGAAATGATGAATCTGAGTCTAATGCGATGAATCTAAATGAAATAAATGAATCTGAGTATGAAAAGAAACTGGCTTTGCAAGTCAAAGACAATCCACAGGAAGTCTATCGATATGCTGAAAGTAAAAGAAAGAATATAAAAGAATAACTCTACTGAATGCAGATGATATGAGGGTGATAGATGGAGAAGAAGTTGTTCAACTAATGAGTGCCCATTTGTTAACAGCTATGAAACTAGTGTATGCAACATTGAGTTCACTGCTACCTCTTCACTGAATGAAGAAACTCAGGTGTATGAAGAGGATGAGGTATTAAAGCTGCTGCACAAAATGAATAACAATTCAGCAATAGGGACTGATAGGATATCTGCATGTGCTATTTTTTTTTTAATCTTTGTACTGATTAGCAGATGGGCAGTACTACCCTTACATCACGTCCAGACATCTCATCCAGACTTGATATAGGCCTAAGCCTTTATCTATGCCTGTGTTTATCTATGTCTAGTTATCATTGTAGTTATTTTCTGGTGGCTGTTGCCCAGAAAATGACTACAATGGTAGTCAGGCGTAAGCCCAAACTGTTTTAATTCCTTATAGCTATCTGCGCTCCATATGCCATGTAAAGAGATAGTGGCACTGGTAAACCTCAGAGTTGCCCCTTGCTCCTCCCATATCCTATTAACTAGCAAAAGATCTTATTCAAAGATCTTTCTCTTTTAATCACTAAGTCTGGCTTACCAAACCCACAGAGGTCCTATAATGTGGTTCCACTGTGGTCTCCCAACTTTTGTTCTTAAAGTGATTGTTCAGAATGGAGACCATGGTGTCATGCCTCTGCATGCAGACCCCATGGGTGCAGAAGCAACACTGGGCTATATGAGACAATGTCTCATATAGCCCAGTCGTCACTATCCCATCGGGATAGTGACAACGCAAACGAGCTGTGCGGGCTCATGTGGGCAGGGCATTGATCGTTGTCCTGATAAGATCAATATACTCGAACCCAGGGAGGAGTCTGGTGTCATCCCTTACCCAGTCATGCTGGGGAGGCACCAGATATGACTCTTTTAATGGAGCACCATCTACAGAACTGTGCAGCAGAGATGCCCATCTCGTGTTCTGCGAGTGCTTACTCAATTAAGATACCTTGATAATGGGACCAGCCTTTAACCTGCCTAATGTCTTCTTGTATTAATGGGCTATAGAAAGCCTCTCTGCAGATAGGGGAAGAAGATAGTTCTAACTTCGCGATTCTGGACAACCACAGTGGGATCAGCCATCTAAGTGATGGAATCCTGAGCCCGCTGTCCTTCACCCTCGCGTGGAAATATGCAGTAGGGGTGTCAGGCGGCAGTCGGAGCCATGATCTCATGGCTGAACGGATAGACCTGTCCATTCGGAACAGTACCAAGATATATGTCCTACCAAGCACCAACTTGTGGTAAAAGTGAGGTAGGAGATAGTGGGAAAGGAGAAACAGTCTTTGCTTGAGGGGAGCTTTCCTCAAAGAAGCGATCCCAGCTTCTAGGATAGAAAGAACAGAAGACCTTCCCTTTGGAGTGAACATGATACCGAGGTATCTCCACTCTTCCAGGATGGTCAAAGAATGCAGCAGCCTCCCATGCAGAGAAAACTCTATAGTCTCAACCTTAAGCTTCTTGTCATGACCAGAGGGAACAAGAGCTAAAGAGCAGGACTTCTATACATTAATATAAAGGCCTTGAATAGAGAAAAAGTCAACTGCCCGGTCAAAGAGTTCTTGCAAGCCTACCTTAGTAGAGGCTGCAAGAATAAGTTCGTCCTCAAAAGCCATAGCATTAAAGGAAGAGGCACCTAGAGAGTAGCCTATATGGCTAGGAAGAGTGTTAAGAAACTTATCTATGATGCAGTTAAAAAAAAGGGGAGATAGAGGATCACCCAGGTGAAGACCCCACAGTGCATGAATAGAAGTTGCATGGGGCCCTGTAGTAATAGTGATGGAGCTACCCAAGTATAGCTCCATAACATAGGAAAGAAAGGGTTCTGGACATCCAGCAATAGACAGCACTCGAAGGAAAGCAGGAAGGGATATGTTATCAAAGGCCTTTTGGAGGTCCAGTGATGGCATATATAGAGACTTGAGGCACTATCGGGAATCAGGGAGAAGAGAAGAAAGAAGATATATATTCTCGGCACAGCCGTCCGAAGGGACAAAAGCTCTGTGTCTATAATCATGCTGTATATGTTGCTGACGTCATTTAAGTAAGATTTTATGATAGAGTCTAAGTATCACAGGGGAGATGGTAATAGGTCTAAAGTCTGATGCACGGCTTGAAGTTTCTTTCTTCGGAATGAAGATAGTTCTTGAAGCACATAGGTATGGTGGTATTGCTTTACTGGAAAGGAGAATGTCCAATAAGTCTTGAAGAATCTTCAACGGCACCATCTGAAGCCTAGCTGCAGGAAAGCCATCAGGTCCGGCTGGTATATTTGAAGACCAGGTATGGACCTCAATATCGTAGGTTGGTCATAATCAGAGAAGTGTGGAGGTGGAGCAGAAAAGACTGTACTCCAGAATTTAACAAAATCATCATGTAAGTCTGCTAGAGGTGGAGGGGAAGCACCATCAAGGATGGTCTTGGCACATTGCCCTCTATTCTTTTATAGAGGGCCTGCATAGCTGCATAGGCCCTCTTCCTCTGCTTCCTATTTGACAAAGTCATTGTAGAATGAGACATAGGCTAATGTGGACGAGGCATTGAGTGTTCAAAGAATTCAGCATGGAGGTAGTCATTTAACTGATCTGTGATATCTCTCATCCAGAAGGTAAGTCTGGATGAGAGATTATTTAAGAATTTGATGGTTATATTCCGGAAGAGGAGGATCATCTAGAGATGATGTCAGTCTGAGAATCAAAGCCTCTTCTTCAACAGCAGGATGGTGACTGGAAGATGGAGAGGCAGGGATAGGAGATATTACCTGTCCCTACCTGTGGCAAATGAGCTGCCAATTCTTGAACTAAGGCTTTCCATCTATGACACTTGATGGCATCCAAAGATCTTAATGGGAACACCCTAAATAAAGCCTCATTGAAGTTCTTTATCCCTCCAGCCGTCAACTCAATCTTATGAGCGGTGAGGATCTTTTCTTCTTCAGCAGTCCAATGTGTTTTGATGTGCTCAGTTCTTATTGCAGCGTTGGCTTCTGCTGGATGTTTTGAGGTACAATGCACGCCAAGGCCCAATGCAGTGGAGAATGCATGATTGCAGACCTGACACACAAAGTGTCTGAGATTTGGAACTCCTTGACTGCCAGAACAAGCATGATGAGAACTTGAAGAAATGGGTTGATGATAGTCCTTTCAGAGTTTTCCTTTAACTTTCTTCCTGAGGACGGCGCTGGGATGGGTGGCAGGATCACCTCCAAACAAGAAACAGACATCTGGAATCACACTCAACGAATTTCCTGGCTCTAGCCTATACGAGTAAGAGCCTTCATCTGATGAGTTATTGCAAGCGAGGAAACATAACCCTACCAGGGCTGCTAACTCCGGAAGGGAGGAGTAGCATAGCAGGCCAGTCAGTCACTCGAAGATGTCTATGAATTGCCCCTAGGAGGCTGCCTACTGGCACACTTGCGAATTATCTCAGGGGATGTGCAAGCCAAGACAGCAACGCTTCAGATTCCCAAAAGAGTATTCAGCTGAACAGGCTATTACTTTAACCAGGATATATAATTTGAGTCTTAAGATTTAAGGTGACTAGTGGTATATACCACAAGGATCAGTCCTTGGTCCACTGTTATTCAATCTGTATATTAATGATATTGGGAAGGATTTGACAGGTGGCATACACCTATTTGCTGATGATGAAAAGATAGGTAGGGTAATCAGGAATGTCGCTAATATACATTATTTGCAGAATGATTTGAATAACTGGAATTGTGGGAATGGGATAATGGATGTCAGTAAATGCAAAGTCATGCAATTTTGGTGTGATTAGATATTTAATGTTGTATTATATTGTTGAGATTATGCTAGAAGAAACTGATCAGGCTAGGGATCTTGCAGTGTTAGTAGATAGGAAGTTGGAGTTCAGTGGCCATGTAGCAAAGATTGTAAATACAACTCAATAGAAAATTGCAATGCTGAAACAAACTTTGACATGTAAAGATAAGGGTGCCGTTTTGTCTCTTTACAAAGCCCTTAATATGATCTTACTTGGACTATTATGCACAGGTCTGGTCTTCTGGTTTCCGTTGCAATTCTGATACAGTGGAGAGATGCAAAGAAGAGTGTTAAAAATGATATCAGGATTGTGGAATACTGATGATGAAGACAGATTGAGAATTTTTAGACTACAGACACTAGCAAACAGGAGAAAGAAGGGTGATATGATTGAGACTTACAAACTTCTGAAAGGGTCATACAGATTTTCAGTTGATGGAATATTTCATTTTAATGAGGGGAGGGAGGACAAGAGGGCATCCTTGGAAGTTGAGAATGAATTCCACTAAGAAGGAGGTGAGGGCTAGATTTTTCTCTCATACAGTGGTACATGATTGGAATGGATAGCTATTGGATGTGTGTGTGTGTGTGTGTGCAAGCAGTGTGAATGAATACAAGAATAAGTATGATAGCTGGTGTGTGTAGTATGTGGCCTCTCTCTCTCTATGAACCCCTGACTCCCTTGATGTCTCTCTCTCTCTTAATAATAATAATAAATCAGATATGATAGCCGGTTTGGATGATGTGTAGCCTGCCTTTGTGAGTTGTTGACTCCCTGGAGGTTTTAGACAATAATAATAAATAATAATTTCTTCTTACATTCTTTGCCTACCAGTTTTGCTAGCAAACTGTCTAGCTTTTTCAAGCCTTTGAAAAAAAGCTAGACAATTTGCACTTGAAAAAGCATAAAAACTAGTTAATGCAAATTGAAAGGAACAAAAAACGTTGTAAACAATCTAGTAGCTAAGGTTACACATTCACGTGACAGAGACTAAGAGGACTTATTGTTCTTATTCATTATCACGCATGCGTGTTTGTTGTAAATGCGTAATGTGATTACTGGCTAGCTGTAGTTCAGATGGATTTAGAGAGAGCATCAAGTTTTTTCACGAACTGTTCAGAATAGTACCCCGATTTCTGTTGAGGTTTCTGCCGGTTATTAATACTATTGTGGCTTCCTTGAATAAACGATATCTGTAGTCATCATCCAAATATGGCATGGAGCTGTTTTGCCACTCTATCGTGTGGTGAGACGTACAGAAATGATGTGCTAAGCCGGAAGAAATACTTTTGTTGTGGTTTACAACACCAACATGTTCTTTTTTGTCTGATCTCTAAACTCCATGAAGTTTGTCCGATGTAGGCAAGACCACAGGACCAAGGAATGTAATATACTCCTGGATATTTATAGAATGGCACCTTATCTTTTGGGAATCCTAAAACCTGTCTGATGATGGTGGTTGGTGTGAAGACCACTCTGATGTTGTAGGCTCTTAGTATTCTGGCTATTTGATAAGAAATTGACCTGATGAAAGGGATCACTACAGTAGAAATGTGCTGGGAGCTTGATTCGTCTTGTCTGGGGCTGTCACTGTATAGATATTTTTTGATGATGTTTGGAGGACATCCATTTTGTGATAATGTGTTGGCTATTAGTGAGAGTTCAGTCTGCGTATCCTCCTCTTCTGATATAAACTTTTGGGCTCTATTTTTCAACATGTGGATATTATCCACATGGTCAGCAAACTGTATTCTTATTTACAGAAAACAATCTTATAATAGGCATATTTGAAAAACAGTTGCATTAGGCGAGATTGTGGTACACAGAATGTTTCAAAAATTAAGAAATAAAACATCTCAGAGAATGATTTACCCTACTCTTCAGAATTGATTGTTTGGAATATAATTAATGTATTATATATATATATATATATACACAAATCTCCCACACAAGAAATTTGGAACTTATATCACATCAATGCTGTGTGTAGTAGTGTGTTGGCAAAGGGAAAATGTTCTCGTTATTATTTATAGATTTTAATTATATTATTTATATTTTTCATTTTTTGGTGAAATAATTTACTTGAAAGATGAAATGGGAACAGTACAGACAGGCATCTCTCGATCAATATTTGTAGTCCTGAAAAGGACTGTTTTGATGGCCCTGAAAAGAAACATTTTTGATTTTACTGTTCAAAATTTATAGATGTTGAACAGTATGGGAACACCCTAAAATAAGGGTGAAGGGTGCCTGCTTTTTTATTTATATTTTATTCCTTCATAAATATACTATTAGACATTTCGAAAGAGCAATATATCCGTGTGTTATAAAAATAACTTAAAAAATTCGCCTTCAAGATGAAATGGAAACAGTACAATCAGGCATCTCTCTATCAATATTTGGCTGGCCATTTCACAAAGGAATTGTGTATTGAGCATACTTTCTAATATTCCTTTCTGCCCAGTAATAAGCTGTAAGCTAAAAGAGATTACCGACCCCCCCCACACACACACACACTGGGAACCAGATCAAAAGAATATGCCCAGAAGGCAGCACACTAAAGTACCTCATGTAATAACTGAATATTTTACAGGCAGAAATTCCTTGTGTTGTTTTTCCATCTTTCTGATTGATTAGGAGACATTCGAAACATATTATTCTGATATTGCATTTGTAGGATGACAGTGTTTTTAATATTAATTTCTGCTATTACCCAATATCACATAACTTTCTGATTTATAATAATAATTAGGAAATAATATGTTTACTTTCTGATTTATAACTTGCTAATTTATAATAATCAAAACCTAGTTTCTGTGCTGAAAAATTAAACGTTATGTGGAAAAATTACTATGGAAAAATAAGGAATTAAATAAAAACTGTACTTGTGTTTCATAACAGTTTTCGGGTGTGTGGTAGTGTTGCAGCAGGAGGGGGGGGTTAAAACTATCAAAGTCGAAATAAAGTTCATTTCTATTGTGAAAATATGAAATTTCACATTTGATGCATGCACATATACAAATTTTGTATCAGAGAATATACGCAAAAGTAACGCTTACTTTAAAATTGGAGCAAAATATATAAACTAGCAGAAAATATATACATATCAATTTAAATAATAACCATTTATTTCATTTTGTAAAGACCAATTATACAGGGACACCAACAAGTTTAAAGTGCAAAGAACAGTAGATTACGATATTTTGAAAAAACTTAGTGATATGATTAAAGAATTGCATATTATTCTCTATAAAGCAAAGTTGCCGAAGAATAATTCACAGTTTTTTGGGGGGTTTATTTAAGTTCAGGGATATTACATTCCATATTGTTTCTTAGCTGAATAAGAAACTCAGAGAGTTTCATGTCGAATATAGAAACTACACAAAGTTCGGCGATTCCAAGCATAAGCAGATACCTGGATAATGGCAGCACTTGACCCATTTGGTAGTGCAAACTGAGGCAACTCATAGTAAGGGTGGAGCAAGCTCCGATCACTATTCTTGGTATTTACCCATAATGTGAACTTAGCTCCTAGGAGCTGTATTACTGTTGGAATTGCCAAACTTTATGTAGTTTCTATATTCGGCATGAAACTCTTTCAGTTTCTTATTCGGCTAAGAAACAATATGGGATGTAATATAACTTAAATAAGTTCATGTTGCCGAATTGAAGCCTTTGGCTCTTCATATAATTAGTAATAATTCACAGATTTCCTTCAGGAAATATGAATTATTCTTCGAAATATGATTTTGAACAAAGATAATATAATCTTTAATGTTGGCAGCCGGTTTTTTTTTTTTTTTTAATAATATTTCAAATAATTATTGAGAATTAATTTCTTCGAAAACAAATAATGTTCTGTCGAGTAAGCGATTAGACAAAATTAGCACAAAAACGTTAAACATTGGTTCTCCAAGGTAATGCAATATTTAAGTGAAGAAAGTATGCAAGGATTTATATTTTGTTCTGGAATTTAAAACTGCACAATAAAAAGAGAAAATAAAAATAATTTCTATATTTTTGGTCTCTAATATAACTAAGAGTCCAGTTGCCCAGCATAGCATAAAACAAGGAACTGTGTTCCTTGTTATAGAGAACTGAGACTCAGTTTTGTGAGATAATCTGGTTAAGTGTTCTCTACAGCATGAAGGATTATCGCACCTTCTAAAGGACAGAACAGCCAAATTGCACTTCTTATCCATGTTCTTTCAATAGGTGTATTGAATCGTATCCAGATTTAGCTGGACGTATATATACGTCCTAGCTGGTCGGAGGGTTAATGATCTGGATCTTTTAAAAACTTTTGACAATTGTCCCTCTCACCCTCCCCTGATCCATGGGTGGAAATATAGTTTCAAAAATATACTTAGTGCAAATACAAATGCATTATTTAAAGCTGGATAAAAATAATCCAAATTTTAAATAATGCATGTTCATACATTTATATGAACTATTATTTTTAATTATTATTATGTTTATTTTTATATATAAAATTTATATTCAAATTCAAAACATAATATAACTTAATTCAGATGAGGTGATTAGTGATGCACATAGTATTTTGTATTCAATAATACTGAAATAGCCAGACTTTTTTTTTTAAATATTGTTTATATTTATGAAGAAAGCAAACAGAAACAAGATATTTGAAGAGGAACTAGAATATATAATACAAAGGTATATTATTTTAGTTAAATAATATTTTCTATATATAAATGAAAAAGTTTTGTTTATTTGTTCTTTATTTGTCCATGTGCTCAATACCCATTTACAATGTGCTCAATGCTCAATACCTGGGCATTGTAAATGGGTAAATAGGTAAATAAATACAAGGTTGTCATCATTAAACTTCCCTATTCAGAGCCTTATGTTGCTTAATCTAACAATTAGAATGTCATCAAATTCAGGAAGGAGACTAATCAAGACATGGGAAAAATGATTCACGTAAAAAATTTTAGTTCGAAAAGTCAGGGATATGGGGAATATAGTGTTGTACAATGTAAAAAAAAGCATTAAAATGGACAGACAAATGAATAACAAAGACTAAACTGAAATTAAAGATTATCTTTATGTGTTGCACTTACACAGCAATAAAACATTTAATATCAATTTAATTTAGCACAATTATTACAGTTACAGGATTGTAAGTGTCACAAACCTGTTGCGCAACTCAAGCATATTAGTTCACCCATGTGAAAGAAGATCTGGTTCAATGTGGCCACCATTCTTGTAGACCAGAATGTAACATGTCTGAAGGAATGTTCGTCACAGTCCATGATATGTTATTCTTTAAGGTTTGCCCAGTTCGAGACATCACCACGATAGATGTCGACCCCACAAGCAAAAATCACATGGAGTTATATTAGGGCAGCAACGTGGCCATGCAACTGGAAAGAAACAGCTAATCACTCTTTTTTTTCAACTAATCATCTAATTGCTGCTTTATTGGTTGTGCAACGTGGGGAGGTGCTCTGTCTTGCATATAAACGGTCTTGTCCAGAATGTCATTGCTGAAGTTGCAGAATAATGAAATTTGTCGGCATATTACAATATTTCTGTGGTAAGCAGTGAAAGTTACCGGTCCTATTGGAGTGATGGTCTCAAAAAGAAATGGCCCTATTATAAAAGCTGCTGTGAAGCCACACCAAATGGTGATTTTCAGTGAATGTAATTGGAGTTCCTGAAGTGCATGAAGGTGATTTGGTAACCCCAAGTTTGACAATTTTGAGTGTTTACAGTCCTGTTTAGATAAAAATGTGCCTCATCAACTCACAGAATTTTCCAAGGCCAAGTATTGGACTTCCAATTTGACCAGAAATGTTAGAGCAAATGTCAGTTGCTTATCATAATCATAGTGTAGCAGCTGCTGTATGTGGCTGATCTTGTATGGATAAAATATAATCATTTTGTGCAAGACTTTCCATACTGTGGAATAAGGCATATCTGGTTGTTGTGCTACTTAATGGACACTGCTACTAGCAGCAGCATTTTCACGTGATCTATAGGCAATCGCGATGGCAACTTCTATTACCTGTGGTTGCACTGGTTTCTGTCCTCTGTCAGATTGAATTTCCAAAGATCCTCTTTCTTCAAACTTCTGAATCATAGGTCTAGCTGCATTAGCTGACAGAGGACCTTTACACAAATTCAGGTGGGTTCTAAACTCACAAACGGCAGCTGATGCATTGCACTCGTTAAGGTAAAATAACTTTACAAGTAACATGCAATAAGGTAAAGTGAGATGCATGTTGAACATTACCATCAATAGGAATGTGTTAGTGAAGTTTGTCTTTATAGCTCGTATGATGTCAGCAAAACAGGTGCTCAATTTAATTTTATTATGCAAATTTTTGGCAACTTTTAGATTTTTTTTTTTTCTGCAGAATTTTTCTCATCTTCATTAGTCTTCCTACCAAACTCTGTGATTTTCTGGTTGTTAGATCGAGTTACATAAGGCTCTGAATAAGGAAGTTTAATTATGGACACCCTGTATATCACAGGAATGTATGTGTGAGTGTGTGTAAATATATATATATATACATAATTTTTAGTGAAGATGGTAAATTAAATATGGAAATAGACAACAGAATCAACAAAGCTGGTATGGTAGGAAGTCAAGTGAATAAATTCATATGGAATAAGAGAGAAATTAGCCAAAACACTAAATTAGCTGTGTGTGTGTATATATATATATATATATATATATATATATACAAGACAGTGTTCAAACCACTTTTAACTTATGGATCTGGGTCAGAAGTACAGGGTGTTCGGGATAAATTTGACATATTTATAATTAATTATATTTTTCCGTAAGTTACATGTATTAACACACACTTCTCTTCATTTAAAAGTTTGGACCCTTCTTCATTCATATACAAGATGTCAGAAAGGATGGATAGCTGGAACCCACCTGAATCATGGAAGAGAATAACTTGTATCATGATGATTCGTGCCCGCCATCAAAATAAGGATATTACAACTGCTGCCCAATGCTCCCTGAATACAGTAAAAACAATCAGGCATGAACTAGAGACTTGCAATGGTGACTACGAGGATGTAGCAAGAAGAAAGATCCCTAGCAGACGATCTGATTGCGTTCGTACAGCAGAATTCCTCGCAAATCTGCAGGAACAGGTGTTGAAGAACCCTGGCATTGGAATTCGGGCTTTGTTCGTGGAGTTGCTAACTGTAGTCAAGCCCTGGATAACAAGGGTAGCCAATGGTAGGCCGTATGTATGGCAGCAGGATTCGGCCCCTTGCCACACCTCTGGGAAAAGTCAAAAATGGTTGTCTGAAAATTTCTACGACTTCACCAGTCCAAATGTTTGGCCTCCAAACTCCCCAGACCTTAACCCCATGGATTATTTTGTATGGGGCGCAGTTGAAAAAGACACCAATCGCACTTCCAGTAATACAAAAGCCCAGTTAATGGATAAAATTAAAATAGTTTTTGCGGCCCTTCCCAGGGAGACTGTAGCATCAGCTTGTTCGAGGTTCCGAAGCAGAATTGAAGCTGTGATCGATGCTAATGGTGGTTATTTTGAGTAAATCTTGTTGATAGTATTGTAATTAACTCTGCCTGTAATGTTTTTTTGTCAATTCATTAAATTTAATAGATACAAAGAAGATTTTCTTTTTCCTTACGAAACTGTCAAATTTATCCCGAACACCCTGTATAACACTTGACCAAAGACTAGAGGCCACAGATATGAGAGTCCTGAGAAAGATTAGGAGCATGAACAGATGGCATCAATGGCAGTATCATATTAAAAACGAGGCTATTAGGAAAGAACTTGACATTGTCAGAATCCAGGAATGCATTAGCAGAGCTAATCTCAGGTGGTTTGGTCATTTAAACAGAATGGGAGAGGAAAGATTAGCAAAACAAGTGTTCTCTGCCAGGTTGGCAGGAAAAAGATGCAGAGGTAGACCAAGATATAGGTGGCTTGATACAGTAAAAAGCACCTTAGAAGACAGAATTATAAGATCTGATAATATTGGAGACTTGATAGGTAACAGACTGATTTGGAGGAAAATTGTAGATAGGAAGTTAGTAATATATAGAACCTCCAAAAATATTTTTTTTTTGGAGACTCATTATCTTTAAGTTTTCAGGCAAATGAAGCATAATCATTCAGCTTTTATTGTTATTCAAGAGGAATGTAATCAGGAATACATACCAACACTTCAAATAAAAAAGAAATCAAAAACAGAAATGTGGAGAGGCAACTGGAGCAGATGGTATTCAACTAAAAATGATAAAATATGAAAAAATAAAAGTTTTACATTGGCTTCACTAAATAACTCAGAAGGTTGAATTCTTGATTATTGGAGTAGTGATTTCATAGTATACCCATCTACAAAAAAAGGGAAATAAAACAATATGAAAATTACAGAGGAATTTTCTTGCTGAGTGTTCAAGGCAAAATATATGGTAGCATACTTGAGAAGAGACCAAAAAAATTGTGAAAGGGAAACTTGGAAAAGGACAGGCTGGGTTCAGGATAAATAGATACTGTCAGAATCAGATTTTCACTTTACAACAAATTATTATTATTACGGGTAACTCCAAGGAGTCCTTAGACTCATTGAGGGAAGCCCTAAACATCATGTCAAGAACTATTCAGCATTCACACAGTATCTGTCATACCTTGCTTTGAATTTATTTACAGTCATGCTGCCCACAACAGACTCTGGCAGCTTATTCCACTTATTCACCACTCTAAATAAAAAAAACCTAGTTCTAATACCCTTGCTAACTACACTCTTGCTCATTTTCCATGGATGGCCCCTAGTTCTCCCACCACCACACCTGTTCTGAAAAATTTCCTCTGAATTAATCTTGTAAAAACCTCTTAGTAATTTGAATGTCTCAATCATATCATCTCTTTTCCACATATCAACCAGTTTCTGTAACCCACAGATCTTCACCCTGTTCTCGTAAGGTTCATTCCACAGACCAGCAACCATCTTAGTCACTCACCTCTGTATTCTCTTCACCACCACCTCATCACAAAGAAACCCTGACACCCAGATCTACATGCAGTAGTCAAAATGGGGTCTTGTCAAGTCTTGATAAAGAGGAACAATAACCTGCTTGTCTCTGCTCATCAAAGTATTCTTCAGTAACCAAGTGGTCTGATGAGCAGATTTAGCCACTTTTGCTATGTGTCCCCAAAACTTTAACTCCCTATCCACTAACACCCCCAAGTCTCTGGCTTAGTCAGTTTCCTGGAGTACAGTTCTACCAATGTGGTATACTGCAGATAATCTTTTCACCCAAAATGCATAACCTTACACTTTGCTAGATTAAACTGACATCTTCTCCTTACCTCAGTCTGCCATTCTATCTAAATCATCCTGTAAAATTTTGGCATCATGTGTATTCACTGTTGCTCTATCCAACTTTACATCATTGGCAAATAACTGAACAGTTCTTCTCAAATCCTTTCCTATATCGTTAATGAACATATTAAATAGCAGTGTTCCAAGAACAGTACCTTGTGGCACACCACTAGTCATAGGCCTTCTTTTGGACCCTACTCCTGAATAAACTACTCTCTGATTCTTATCCATCTCACTAACCCTATATCCATCCCCATGTGCTGCAGTTTACTGATTAGAATTCCATGTGGTATCCTGTCAAAGGTCTTTGCAAAGTCCATCAGTTTCACTGTACATCCATTACCCTTATTCAATTCAGTTGTCACAGTATTATAAAACATCAAGTTACTGAGGCATTATCTACCCTTCACAAAACCATGTTGCCCCCCCCCCCACATACAGTATCCCAGTTTCATCTATCCATTCCTGTATTTTGCTCTTGACCAACTTCTCCAATACTTTGACAATGATTCCTGATATGCTAATCAGTTGGTAATTTGCAACAGCAGTCTTGGAGCCTCCTTTATGCAATGGAACTATTTTCCCCTATCCCCCCCCCCTCCCCAGGTCTAACCCAGAGCTGAGACTTTGATTAAATAATATGGTCAAGGACACTGACAATTTCTTTGCCTCTTCACGTAAGACTTGAGCTCGTGTACCATGCAATCCTACAGATGTATTCAATTTAAGGTTCTGTAATATGCAATTCACCTCCATTTCATTCATGTCAGTTACCAGATAAGCCATCGGTTTGCTCCTTCCTGCAATATCACCTCTTGGATGATATACTCTTGCAAAGTGTTTACTTAGTAGTTTTACTATTTCGACCGATTCAGTTACCTTCCTGCCATCAGCATTCCTTAAAATCATTCTGCCATATACATTTTTTCTTCTACTTGCAGCATATTGAAAGAACTGTTTGGGATTCTCTTTAGCTTGCATTGCAAACTTCCTTACATGCTCTGCTGTTGCTTTTCTTACCACACTATTGTAAAATCTTGTATGAAGAAAAATTAGAACAAAATTTTTCTGTACCGATTTTACTTGGAAATAACGAATTATACAAAATACTTGTAATTGAATAACATTTACCTCAAGTTTCTTTTGCTGTATTAAATCTTTTAAAATATTAGAGTAAGTTGTTAAAATATTTAAGAACCACTGAAATTGTACAGACAAAGAAATAGCTCAGAGAGGATTAGGCATCTTGATCTGAGGCTAGCAAAGATCGTGAAGGTCAATGGGGTACAGGGTTTTCTGCCTAAACTCAACAACAGCAGGTTGGTGGAGGAACCCCCCCCCCCACCAAACTGCCCGGATAAGATTATCCGGGCAGTTTAATCTGAGACCGTTCCAAGGTCGGGAGAGTACGGTAAAAGGGAGAAATCGAGGAGGGACCAAAGCACTCTGTTCCTGGCTCTTGTTTCCGGTCTCGCTTCAAAGAGGATCCTGTGTCCAGCCATTTCAAGGACAGGGGAGTCACATCCTGCCAGCAGAAGTCCGATGATGATAGGAGGTTCGTAAAAGCAGTGACAGTCTATTCCAGAAGTCCCACCTCGAAGTTTCATGATGATCTCCGAGTATGCTGTATCATCATTGCCGTGAACTAGTGCCCAATTGTGGTTTTTACTGGAAGGAAGAGGAACATGATCATGATATGTACGACAAAGTTGCAAGTAAGAATTTTGTAGAACTTTCCTAAATTGTGAAAATTAAGGCTAAGAATGCCGATTCCATAGTTAGCGTAAAGAACATTTTTTGTGAAGTCGGAAAGCTGCATTTATAATTAATGGTGAACTAATTGTTTACAGAGTTCAGAAAAATTTGCTAATATTATGTGATGAAGGGGAAATTGATTGTAAAGTTTGGTTATGCCAATTCTGTTTTAGTCCGAGTTAAGTTATGTATGAGTATATGTATGTCTAATCACATGTTTGATTGTTATGAACATGTAATTTGTTTTATATCAAAAGCCTTAAGCGAGAAATGCTAATCTAATCGAGTGGAGAACCAGACATATGTTTTACTTTGTTTCCATTGTCATTTAGCTGAGTTAATTAGAGATAGATATTTTGATATGAGTAAAATTAATCTTTGTAATTACCTTGATTTAGAATGAATAAACTGTTTTGTTTATTAATAGCTTGCCAGATTCTGCCTTACCAATGCACTGTCTCATAAAATATAGAACCTGTGTGTCCTGAAGATAGAATAGCCACGGCTGATTGAGTTTAAGTTTTAAAGCATTGCTTGAACTAGAATTAAATTTTAGAGATATTTCCGTGTTGTGCTGGACATTGTGCTCTTGCATGTATAGGAAAGATACAATTCCTCTATGTGATCTTTAATGGCGCAGTCGAAAAACAAATAAATTTTTAAAGATCAGTGCAAGAGAAAGTCAGCAAGATAGACAAGGGAATTGGTTCCAGCCCAGAGCACTTCCTAAATCTAGACTACGTACACGTGAAAAATAGTATAATACGACCTTGAGAAGGGGGGGGGGATATATAGCCTGATATCAAAATTGGAGATGTTAAACTCAGCTCTTCACTTTATGCAGATGATATACTTAGAAACAAATTCATCACTAGTCTGCACTCTTCTTTAACTGAAATGAATAACTGCTGTAACAAACTTGGTATGGAAATTAGAAGTAAAAAGGGATAGGTTATGAAAATAGGCAGAAATACTTAAAAAATCAGCAGCATCATTCATTTGTCACTATAGAACAAGTAAAACGTTTCAAGTGTTTAGACAAAATTTTTAGTGAAGATGCACATTAAATATGAATGTAGACTACGTAACCAGCAAAGCTCATATTGCACAGAGATAACTGAAAAAAATTATATGGAATGAGGGAGAAATTATTATCATGTGGCATCTCTATGGAGTGTGAAGACTCATTATGGGAGACCCACACTAACTTTTATACACAGAAATCCTACCATACCCCTTCTCAAACTCGCACACTGTCAGGACACTCGCAACTTATTCTGGCAATCCATTCCATTCATTCACCACTCTCCATGAAAAAAATCTAGTCCACACATCCTTACTAACCACATTCTTACACAACTTACACAGATGATCTGTATACTACTCTACAGTATTTATCATGAATTAAAAATTTTCCTTTTCATCTATTTTATAAAATCCCTTAAGTATCTTAGAAGTTTTGATCATGTTTCCTCTTTTCTGCTTATCAACTAAACTTTATAACCCATATGCTTTCAACATATGTCATGAGGAGCAGTCCACAGACCTGTCATCAGCTTGGTCACTCATCTCTGAATCTTCTCTACCAACTCTTGATCAGTAAAAAAACCCATGTGACTAAATCTGGTTACAGTAGTCAAGATGTGGCAAAATCATAAAAAGTCAGCCTATAAAGAGGGATAATAACTTTCTTATCTTTACTTGTTAGTGTGTTTTTCAACATCTGAGGAATCCCCTGTGCTAATTTAATAACTTTTACAATATGCCCTCTGAAATCCAACTCTATTTCTACCATTATGCCCAAGTCCCCTAGCCTCATCAATTTCCTGCAATGTGATACACATGTAATCTTTTCAACTCAAAGTGCATAAGCTTATATTTTGCAACATTAAATTGACAATCATTATTCTGTGCTTGGAATGTCAAATTGTTTAAATCATCCTGCCAGATATCTACATCACTTTTTATCTTTTATTGCTCTCCCCAGTCCCCCCCCCATCCATGCAACTGGTTTTATATCTGTTTTATATCCAATTTCTGTAATAGTTTTCCATGTTGTATTCAGTGAAATGCCTTTCAAAGTTCAGTCGTATCACGGTGTTACTATTTCCTTTATCCATTTCAGCTATCCTTTTATTATAAAATATCAATAAATGACTAAGATAGCACATACCCTTTACAAAGCCATGCTGCTCTATATAGAGTGTCCTATGTCCATCCACCTACTGTTGGATTTTACTTTTGACCAACTTTTCAATTACCTGAACAATCACTCTTCAGATATAAACTGCAAGGGCTAGATATTCATAGAAAATGGGAAATGGTAAAGGAGTGTTTTGACGGAAGTAATAGTAATATCAAGGTAATAAATCAAGTGGGAGTTAAAAGGATGAATATCATCATTAGGCTTGGAGTTACAAAAATGTTTCTCTTTTGTACCTCCAATCCTAATGATGATATTCATCCATTCAAAGGGAATTCAAAGAAAAAAGGTGACCAGCAGACACATAAGTGGTACAAAGCACAGACTAAAAGGTAACCAGCATGGTAAAAAAAAAAAAAAAAATACTAAAGCAGTCTGAAAGGAAATTAACAGTGCATTCCAAAGATAATACCAAAGAATTCTTTCAGTATGTTGCAAGTAAACAGAAAAATATTTATGGCATGATTTTAATGAATGCCAGTGGTAGGGAGGTAACAGAATTAGGCAAAATTGTAGAATTACTAAGTGAACACTTTGCAAGAGTATATCAACCAGGTGGAAATATTGCAGTAATGAGAGAGAGACAAAGGTTATGTGGAAACCAAGGTAAATGAAATGGAGGTGCATAGCATATTACAGAGCCTTAATGTGAATTCAGCTATGGAATTAGATGGTATACCAGCTCCAATTTTAAGAGAAGGTGCTAGGGAATTGGTAGCGCCTTTGGCCACATTATTTAATGTAAGCCTTGGCTCTGGGTTAGTCCCAAGGGGATGGAAAGAAGGGAAAATAGTTCCATTGCATAAAGGGGACCCCAAGACTGATGTAGCAAATTACCAACAAATCAGCATATCACGAGTCTTGTCAAGTTACTGGAGAAGTTAGTCAAGAGCAAAATACAAGAATGGATCTACAGAAATGGGATACTGTGTGGGGAGCAACATGCTTTTGTGAAAAGTAAGGTGTGTTCTCTGTATTGTAAAACTTGCTCATGTTTTACAATACACTGAAAGCTGGGTTGGATAAAGGTAATGGGTTTACAGTGATACTGCCTGACTTTGCAAAAGCCTTTCACAGGATACCACATGGAATTCTAATCACTAAGTTGCAGCATATGGAGATGGATATAAAGATGGTGAAGTGGATAAGAGGGTAGTTGATGGAGAGATATCAGAAAGTGCTGTATTCAGGAGTAGAGTTAAATTGAAGGGCTGCTACTATTTAATTTGTATATTACGATATAGGAAGGAATCTGAGAGGAACTATTCAGTTATTTGACGATGATACAAAAGTGGATAGAGCAATAGTTAATACAGATGATGTTAAAATTTTGCAGGTTGATTTGGATAGACTGGCAGTCTGGGTAGAGAAGAATGAATGCCAGTGTAATGTATCAAAGTGAAAGGCTATACATTTTGGGGAAAAAAGATTACTAGCTGTGTACTACATTGATGGAATTATACTCAATGAAATTGACGAAACTGGATTTGGGGGTGTTAGTGGATAGGGAATTAAAGTTTAGAGGGCATATTTGGTTATTTTGGTACTGAAGAATACTCTAATAAGCAGGTTATTATTCCTCTTTATCGAGCTTTGGTAAGACCTCATCTTTACTGGTCACCTAGGTTTCTTTATAATGAGAAGGAGGTGGAGAGGATCCAGAGGCAAGTGATCAAGATAGTAGCAGGTCAATGGAATGAACCTTATGATGACAGGTTGAAGATTTGTGGGCTCATAAGGTTCATTCCATAGAGCTGAATGTTTGACATGCAGAAAAGGAGTGATATGATTGAGACCTACAAAATATTGAAAGGTTTTTATAAGATTAATACAGAGGAAATTTTTCACAATAGGTCTGGTGGTGGGAGAACTAGGGACCATTCTTGGAAACAGAGCAAGAGTGTAGTTAGCAGGAGGTATGACTAGATTTTTGGCTTGGAGAGTGGTAAATCAGTGGAATAGGTTGCTATAATCTGTTTTTTTATTATTATTATTATTACCCCAAGACCTCATGGGGTCATAGACTCATCTGGGAGGTCCTTTTATCTCACACACACACACACACACACACACACACACACACACACACACACACACACACACACACACACACACAGCTCATCATACCGTGTTTTAAACACATTCCAACTCTTTGCAGACACCACATTCTCAGGCAAGGCATTCCAATCATTCACAACTCTGCACAAAAAAAACTTGCCTCTCACACCCTCTTTATACAGTTTCCAGGGATGACCTCTGGTTCTCCCCTGATCTCCTACTATTCTCTCTAAAACTTCTCCAGCATTGATCCTGTAACAACCCCTTACCAACTTGAAGATCTCCTGTCCACCAGACTCTGCAAATTCATCTTCTCAATCTTTCCTCATACTCGACATTCCAGAGGTCATAAACTACCTTAGTCAGTCTCCTTTGACTGGGGGGTGTTAGTTTGAACCCTTTCCAACATCTCTTCATCCTTCTGAAAACCCAGTGACCAAATCTGGACACAATAGTCCATGTGCGGCCATATCAAAGCCTTATACAACAGAAGAAGAATCTCCCTACTTCTACACGTCACTGTCCTCCTCATCATTCCCAGAAGCCTTTGTGTTGTCTTCACAATTTTGGCGATGTGTCCCCTCAATTTTAGATCTTTATCCACTATCACCCCCAGATCTCTTATTTCCTCTACCTCCTCCAACAATATATTCTCACCAAGCATAAATTCTGCATCCCATCTTTGTTTTCCAAATTTTAAAACCTTACATTTTGCAACATTGAACTCACATCCCCAATCACTCAATCTATTCAAGTCTTCCTGTAAGGCCACAACATCTTCACTCACTTCATGGTTCTTCCCAACTCTGCATCATCTGCAAACAACTGAATATCTCCATCCAAATCTTCACCTATATCATTAATATACAAGTTAAACAGTAATGGACCTAAAACAGACCCCTGAGGCACTCCACTAGTGACTTTCCTTTTCCTGGATATCGCTCCCCCATTCACAACTTGTTGATACCTATCAGATAGCCAGTCTCCAATCCAATGCACTAATTTAATATCCAACCTCATCTGCTCTAGTTTGACTGTCAACTTATCATGAAGTACTCTATCAAAAGTCTTTGTGAAATCCAAGTATATTACTGTGTATCCTTTTCCTCTGTCCAAGGAAGCAGTCACTTTATTGTAATAAGTAAGTAGATTACTAAAACATGACCTCCCTTTAGCAAATCCATGCTGTCCATCAAAGATTATACCATTGTTATCAACCCAACTCTGGATCTTAGTTCTCACAAGCTTCTCCAACAACTTAACCACAACACCTGACACACAAATAGGCCTATAGTTTGATGCTTGAGTTCAATCACCTCCTTTATTAAGTGGCACAAGGTTGCCCTCCTTCCACTCCTTAGGAACTTGACCGAGTGCGACTCATATTAAAAAAAACATGTCAAGGCAGGTGTCAACTCCCTGGCACATTCTTTCAGAATATGTGATGATATATTATCAAGTCCCACAGCCTTATTAACATCTAGTTTACTCAACTCCCCCCATACACCTCTTGCTCACCTATAGTCAGTCTCTCCTCCCCATCATCAACTACTCTCAATCCCTCCATGAAGTCACATTCACAAGATTGAAAGATCTTTATGAACTGCTCTAAGTATCTCCACTGCACATTCTGCATCGGCTATCTTTATACCATTTTCTCCAATCAATGTCATCCTTCCATAATTATTCTTTCTTTTGCTGGCTACATATCGAAAGAACTCCTTAGGATTCTTTTTGGCTTCATTAGCCAACTGCTGTTGATACCTCTCTTTAGCTACCCTCACCAACCAAGTCACCCTACTTGCTTGGTCTTTGTAGACCTCATGGCATTGGTTATTTCCACTTCTCCTATGCTGCCTCCACAATGCACTTTTTCTCTGTATCACATGCTTAATCTCTTTATTCATCCATCTCACACCCACCTTATTTAACCTTCTCACCCTTGGAATACATTTAGACATTGCATCTACTAAACAGTTTTTGAAAATCCTCCAAGCTGCATTGATCTCTTTTCCAGCTAACTCCTCATTCCACCTGCAAGCTGTCTCCTGAGCTCTTCATAATCCCCCCCCCCCCCTTGTAGTTCCACATACCCTTTTCTCACAGAAGCCCTTGCACTGCTAGCAACCACCCAGGTAATCACCTCATGGTCACTCTCACCAATTGATGGATGATTTGACACCCATTTATAATTACATCCTCTGATTAGATGACCAAATCCAAGACCCTCAATCCTTGTGTTCCCTCTTTTACATACTGTCTGAGGTAGTTATCCCTCAAAAACTCAAGAAACTCATTTTCTTTACTTCCAGTTGCAATCTCATCATTCCAGTCTATATTGCCATAATTAAAATCACCCATAATGATCACCCTTATTTATTTGGCTAATTTGATTATACATTTCATTCTCACCACCATCCACATTACCTGGTCTTATGCAAGTGCAAATGCACTCTTATACCACCATGCTTCAGCATTTCTGGTCGAATATCATCTACTCCTGCTGCCTTTCCACATTTCAAGCCTTTGATGGCTTTTTCTACTTCAAGTATGGATATGTATTCCTTACTGCATGCCTGGTCAGTGTTTTTTTATCACTGTGCTGTCATCACTGCTTGTTTCATTTAGCAGTTTTTCAAAGTAATTACTCCATACTTCAAGGATATCTTTTTCTCCCATTTTCATGTCACCTTTATCATCTCTAACTCCTTTTACAGCACTCTTTCCTCCATTCCTAAGCTTCTTCAACAACCTCCAGAATATTTTGCCACCTTCTTGATATTTATTTTCTATATTCTTGCCAAAGTTCCTCCCATGACTTTTGTTTAGTTAGTTTTACACAGTGTTTAGCATTCTTGCATTTGTCTCTGTATTCTCTAAGAGCACAAGCTTACTTATTTGACAGGAACTTTTGATATGCTTTCTTCTTTTCTTTGATTGCCTCTTTAACTTCCTGTGTCCACCAGGGAGTTCTGATTTTTTTATCCTTACAGATAACCTCACCACATGCCTCTCTGGCAGTATCAATTAATGTTTTCTTCAGAGTTTGCCACGGAATCTCCAAGGTTTGATTCCTGTTCTCAAACTCTTTTATTTTTTCTTCAATCATGTTTGTGTATTTTAGTCTACAGTTCAGACACAATACAGAAATTGATATTCTGTGGTAGAAGAGATTATCAACCAGTCTGCCCTTTTCTGATCAGCATCAAGTATTTTTTAGAGTGGTCTTAAGTTCTCCACTCCATACATGAGAGCATTGTACTAGAAAAGACACAATACAGAAATTGATATTCTGTGGTAGAAGAGATTATCAACCAGACTGCTCCTTTTCTGAACAGCATGAAGTATTTTTTTAGAGAGGTCTTAGGTTCTCCATTCCATACATGAGAGCACTATTCTAATGTTGGTTGGATTTGGAATTTGTACAGAGTAAGTAACTGTTCGATAGAGATGTACCATCTTTACCGGAAAATGATGCCAAGTATATTGGAATATGTTGATGCCATAGAAGTGATATGATTGTGCCAAGAAAGGTTTGGTGTTAGAGTCAGTGCATCATGAGAGAGATTTGGTCTTGACTGTTGAGCTCAGCATTATTAAAAGTAAGTGGTGAAGATCGGAGGTCTTTTTTACTGGAATACAAACAAAACAAAACTGCATTTTGGAAGCATTGAAGTTAGCTAGGTTGCTTTCACTCCAGTCCCGAATACTGTGATGATCAGTGTTCAGGTCACTTATTATAGATGATCTTGAAGCACAAGATGTTTGTGAACTGCAAGGCCTGTCATAAAGTAGGATGATTGCAGTGTGCTATCACCAGCAAAAACTATGAATAGGATTTGTAGATCAGGTTATTTATATGAATCAGAAAATGGGTGGATGAAATGACAGAGCTCTGAGGGATACCAGCATTCACAGGAAAGTGTGAGGAGAGAAAACCATCCACCATTACATGTAGGGATCGATCTAATGAAAAAGTGGTATCTGTTTACACAAGGATGAAGGCAGTCCAAATGATTGTAACTCGATCAGAAGCCCTGAGTGCCAGATCCTATCAAAAGCCTTAGAATGGTCATATGTTGAGTGTCATAGGCCATGAGACCTCCTGCTTATCTAGAGTGGTGAAATCTATACTCATTGTCTAATTAGATAGCAGTTCTCAAGGTGGTTGAAGAAGCTGATTGTTGGTAAACTTCTTCACTTTAGACAAAACTGATGTGAGAGCAATAGGTTGATACTAGATGATTAACATTTATCTCTTTTTTTTTTTGGAACTGGTTGTATAATTGCTTTCTTCATGCTGAAGGGTGGAAGCCAGTTGAGTACATTTTAGTGAATAGGTGATAGAGAACAGGTGTTAGTTCCAGAGCACATCTCTTGAGCACAGTGGGTGGAATTCTGGTAGGACCAGCTGCCTTTGTGGTATTCAAGTTATTCAAGATTCTTCTGATGTCTTTCTGGTGGAAGGTCAGAGGAGGCATGAAATACAATGTTCTAAGCGAGGGAGTAGGTAATTTGCCTGTCATCAATGTAGGAGTTAGAAGAGAAGAATCCTTTCCTTTAGTGTTCCACGGTGATCAGCATTCATTTCAGGCAAATTATGGAAACTACAGCCATGTTAGAAATAATTATTTTAATTTTTAATTTAATTTAATTTTTTTCACCAGAGGTCAGGCCAGTTGAATACCCGTTGATCATATTATCGTCTCTTTAGCATACTATGTAAAATGTAATATAGCTTGTCTCTGTGTGTGATGTGTGTGTGTGTGTATATATATATATATATATATACACTCCAAATGATGACATTAATATGAAGGTCGAAATGTCGGGAATTTAAAATAATTATTTCTAACACAGTTGTAGTCTCCTTAATTTGTCTGAAACGAAAGAGAAGATAAGAATGAAGCCAAGACATTAGCCTTGTCTTTAGGTGATGTTACAATGTTACCATTAGGGTGAGATAGAGAAGGAAGCACAGATGAACAAAAGTTGCACCTGATGGCTTTGGCTAGGGACTAAAGCATGATCTGCTAGGGACTGAAGTATGATGTGCTGGTGGCACAAGTATTGAGTTTTCTACATTTATCTTTGTTGAATTTAGACTTTGTGTTTTAATTTACAAATGCTGCAGGTAACTTTGTATGCTGTGAATGAAATGGCCGTTTTGGTCTCATGCCACTTGTGAAAGACTGATTTTATTATTTTTTTTATTTTTTATTTTTGGACAGTCCTAGCACACTTTTTGGAAAACTGTGGTTTAGCCATGGTTTGGGAAATTTGAACAGAGTGAGGAATGCAAGGATCTAGAGTGTTGATTGAATGAAGAGGATTGTTAGGAATTTAGTCAGGGAGATGACTCATCTGTTTTTAATCATTATTTATAGCAAAAATCTCTGCCTCTCTTGCAACTTGGTCAGCAAAATGCAAAAAAGGGAGCCAATTAGAATCATGGACATTGAAATCACTAAGAAGGATGACCACTGCTTGCAAATTTTGACTATATGAAACTGAGCTTTAAAGATAGGAAGCCAAAAAAAAAAAAGTCGGAATGATTTTCAGAATTGGGAGACCTGTAGAGGCAACAGATGAATGAAAGACAATGTAAAGAAATTTTAAGCCACAGGAAGTCAAAAAAGGTGAGATTCTGGTTAGACATCCTTTGGCAAGTAATATCAGAATGCACAAAAAGCACTAATACCTCCCTTATGGCAGGAGTCATAAAGGGTGTAATTTGGACAGTTAAGATGAGTTGTGATTGATTTAGCAGAAATTTGGGGGTTTAGTCAGAAACAGAACATCAGGTTTGGATGACTAAAGGTGATGATGATGCACTTCATTTAAGTAACTGTTGATGCCATGGATGTTTGTAAAGTGAATATAAAGATTTGTGTGTGTGTGTGTGTGTGTGTGTGATTTTTTAATTTTTTTGGGGGGGGGGTTTAGAAGCAGGCTTATTTTTTTGTTTAACTGCAGAGACTTTTTAGACATAGTTTCATGTTTAAAGTTACAAAAGGTGAAGAGAAAAAGGGAAGGGAAAGATTGACTCTTGAGCATGTCGTCCATACAGAGAGAATCCAGTTTCCAACCACAATGTGGCCTCAACAGTGCCCCACCCCTTCCACACACACACACACCATTACATGGATTCCCTCCATAAACTTGCATTAAACTCACTCAGATTATGTGCCATTTGATGAGGAAGCCTCCTAAAAGATGCATTACCATCTGGTTCAGTCCCATATACTAACTAGTGGGCAGCTGCAGAACTGATTTACTGCTGTTCTTTCAGAAGTAGGGGGATGCTGAATCATTACAGTATGTTTGGCATGTCCTTGAATGGTATCACTTATACTGCATGTCAAAGTTTTTTTTTTTTTTTTTTTTTTGCATGGGGAGAGGAGAACTGGAACCCTTGCTCTCAGAACCAGGCATGGCAGTAACCACTTCAGGTCCCCAATAAGTAAGGTAGTGGTATTTCAGCGAGTGATGAAAGTCATCTACCACCTAGACCTCGCTAGCATTTACTCCAACTAGGAAGGTGGCCTCAATAGTGCCCCCCCTCCACACACACACACAATTACATGGACTCCCTCCATAAACTCACTTTAAACTCACTCAGATTATGTGCCATTTGATGAGGAAGCCGCCTAAAAGATGCATTACCATCTGGTTCGGACCCATATACTAACTGGTGGGCAGCTGCAGAACTGATTTACTGCTGTTCTTTCAGAAGTGGGGGGGGGGGATGCTGAATCCCTACAGTATGTTTGGCATGTCCTTGAATGGTATTAACGAGTGATGAAAGTCATCTACTACCTAGAACTAGCTGGCATTTATCCAACTAGGAAGGTATCCCTATTTTATTACCCCTATTTTTATTGGTATTAATCATATTTTTATAATTTTTGTAGACTGTTGGAAGCAAAGCATCTGTGGAGGGGGTCTATAAACCCTCGGAAGCAATCTAATTTTTAATTTTAATTGTTTTGGGGGGATTATAGAAGCAGGCTTATTCTTTTGTTGAACTGTGGAGACTTTTTAGACATAGTTGCATGTTTAAAGTTACAAAAGGTGAAGAGAAAAAGGGAAGGGAAAGATTGACTCTTGAACATGTCGCCCATACAGAGAGAATCCAGTTTCCAACCACAATGTGGCCTCAACAATGCCCCCCCCCCCCCTCCACACACACACACCATTACATGGACTCTCTCCATAAACTCACTCAGGTTATGTGCCATTTGATGAGGAAGCCTCCTAAGAGATGTATTACCATCTGGTTCGGTCCCATATACTAACTGGTGGGCAGCTGCAGAACTGATTTACTGCTGTTCTTTCAGAAGTGGGGGGGGATGCTGATTCACTACAGTATGTTTGGCATGTCCTTGAATGGTATCACTTACACTGCATGTCAAAGTTTTTTTTTTTTTTTTTTTTTTTTTTTTTTTTTTTGAATGGGGCGAGGAGAACTGGAACCCTTGCTCTTGGAACCAGACATGGCAGTAACCACTTCAGGTCCCCAATAAGCAAGGTAGTGGTATTTCAGCAAGTGATGAAAGTCATCTACCATCTAGAAGTAGCTGGCATTTACTCCAACTAGGAAGGTATCCCTATTTTGTTTTGGTATTAATCATATTTTTAAAATTTTTGTAGACTGTTGGAAGCAAAACATCTGGGGAGGGGGTCTATAAATCCTCAGAAGCAATCTACAAAACTTACAGATTTTTATGAGTTCTGCAAATCCTCCTAAAATATAAACAGCTGTGATTTTGTGGAGTGTTATAAATCCAAGAAAAGTACCAAGGAATGTGCTTGTTTGACCAAAAGTAAATAATAATCACTATCGCTGTAGAAATTGTTTCCACTTGGCTACAAAGTGAAAATATAGAGAAGTTATTACTAGCAATAGAACCCTTCTTTGTGAGGCACCTCTTCATGGTGGATGGCACATCCCAGTGATGGTACTGGTCCTTTTTCATTCTTATTCTTTGTCTGTGCTTGTTTTCCTGCATTCTTCACTCTAATCCTCCTTTGTCTTTATTAATGTCCTATCTTTCAGATCATCATCACTTGGATCTAACATCTTGCCATAATGTGCAACAATGTGCAAGAACAAAATGTTAAGAGTATGTGAATATACTGGCTTCTTTTGCATCTTGTGAAGTGATAAGAGATTATATGTAATGAAGCCAAATATGTGTCTGTTATGATAGATTCATTAAATCACTCGAGCCTGAAGTCATTCCTAGTTTTGGTGAGGTATTTAATGCCTATGAACAGAATACCTACTTGTAATACCTATTCACAGGTATTTTATACTTATGGATACAAGTAAAATTGTTGGAATTTGAAAATCTCATAGGGGAAATATGTAGGATATTAGTGGATCACTTCTGTCCATGTTGGAGAAATATATAAATTAACTAACAAGATAATAGAATTTTGTGGTGAAAACTGCAATTTTGGTAGCATTACAAGAAAAGGCAACAATAATGTCTTGCATAAGTTAAACAAGAATATGAAAATTAACCTCCCAACCGGCCAGTGTGGATGAAATATCCAACACTCCCTAGCTTTTTTCATGGATCAAAACTTCGTCGGCATTCTACCTTTTATCATGCCATTACCTTCCTCCGCCGTTAATCTCGTTACGGCTATTCTATAGCATTAGTGGATTAACTGTTGCTGAGTGACCTTTGTGTCCCCTCCTCCTGTCTTTACGTCTATTGTGTTACTTAGAATTTCATTTACTGTCCTAAGTTATTTGACCTTTCTTGCCTCTAAAATGATTTATTGTGTCTCTTCCCAAAAATTGAAACCAATTTCACATATGCGGAAAAAAAATCAATCCTGAAATGCCCACTGATCAGCTTTTGCAATGAATCTATTTAGTGATAGTGAATTTGGTGCATTTTATTCTACAAATCAGTGCACCGGAAGAGATGCACTGATTGTTCTTTCACTTTACGTATAATAATTGAATAATTTTTTTTCGAATTTTAAAATTTTCAAATGTTTGCTTTGAAAATATGATGTCATATATTTATATTTTTAAATAATATTTATTGAAATAAATATGTCCTTTTTCTTTCGTTTCTAGCAAAATAGCATTATATGGATCATCACATTTCAGATTTAGAAACGATTTTTTGTTATTCATAAGACAAAATTTTAAAAAAATGTTAAAATGCTAAATTGCCTTATTCGGTTTCCGATTGTGTCTTTTTGGTATCAAAAATTTATATCCAATGATATTTTAGCAGTGATTCTTCCCCTTCGTCATTTATTTATTTATTTGTATTATGCATATTACGATAATATCTAGTGCATAACCTCGTAGATATGTTGAAAATATAATGTGAAAAATATCATATACGGAATGATTCAACATTTTTGCTCATTTTGAAGATTTTCTAATGCTTCCCCCCCCCCCCCTCCTTATTCTCTCCTGGAACTGAATTGCATAACTACTCTAAATTTCTATACAGGTTTGAAAGCTTTTCTAGGCAGCATTCAAAATCAATTACTTAATTTTACCATTTTGACAAAAGATATACGGCAATCAGATTGTATCGTGAAGCTTCTGAATCTGTTCTATTTATTTGCAATCTAAAACCAGCTGTTCTACTGCCCGCTGAAATTATATGAAATTTTAGAAATAATATGCTATATTTTCACCATGCAAAATTGTTTATATGCATACCACACAAAAGAAAGTTCAAAGTTCTGTTAATATTATTTGTGTTTGTTTTTCTTTTAAAAAAATCTAAATATTACTTCTTCTGCTGCTGGAAGCTATTTCTGAAATAATCTACGTCTTATAAATACTGGTAATTCTACAAATCAGTGCACCGGAAGAGTTGCACTGATTGATCTTTCACTTTACGTATAATAATTGAATAATTTTTTTTCGAATTTCAGAATTTTCAAATGTTTGCTTTGAAAATATTATGTCAAATATTTATATTTTTAAACAATATTTATTGAAATAAATATGTCCTTTTTCTTTCGTTTCTAGCGAAATAGCATTATATGGATCATCACATTTCAGTTTTAGAAACGATTTTTTGTTATTCATAAAGACAAATTAAAAAAAATGTTAAAATGCTACATTGCATTACTCGGTTTCCGATTGTGTCTTTTTGGTATCAAAAATTTATATCCAATGATATTTTAGCAGTGATTCTTCGCCTTCGTCATTTATTTATTTGTATTATGCATATTACGATAATATCTAGTGCACATGGAAGGATGACAGTGATTTTAAATATTAATTTCACCTGTATCCGAATATCACATAATTTCCTGATTTATAATAATCACGAAATATGTATATTGTCTGATTTATAATTTGCTAATTTATAATAATCACCACATAGTTTCAGTATCAAAAAATTAAAGTTATGTGGAACAATTACTAGAGAAAAATAACGAATTAAATAAAAACTGTACCTATGTTTCATAACAGTTTTCGGGTGTGTGATAGTAATGCAACGGGGGGGGGGGGGGTTAAACTATCAGAGGCGAAATAAAGTTCAATTCTATTGTAAAAATATGGAAATAAACTTTCACATTTGATATACATATTTTGAATGATAAAAGTAAGCAAATGTATCGCTTACTTTAAAAATTGGAGAATAAAATATCTGAATTATGCAGAAAATATAAATTTAAATCATAACTGTTAATTTCATTTTGTAATGACCAATTATACAAGGAAACCAAGAAAGTGAAAGTACAGATTACTATACAACATGAAGAAAAAATTTAGTAATATGATTAAAGAATTTCATGTTATTCTCTATAAAGCAAAGTTGCTCAAGCGTGTCACAAAGGAAATCTGTTAAGTATTATTCGATTTCGATGGTTTTGTACAAAAATAAAATTAATATAACCTGGAGCCGGTTTTCTTTTCTTTTTTTAAAAGAATATTCCAAATAATTATCGTGAATTAATTTCTTCGAGAACAAAGAAAAATCTTTTGTCTAGTAGCGATTAGAAAAAAATTAGCGCAAAAAAATAAAAAATTAAATTGGTTAAGTGAAGAAATTATGCAAGACCTTTATTTTGTCCAGAAATTAAAACTGTATTGTACAATAAAAAGAGAAAACAAAAATATAAATAATTTCTCTATTTTTAGTCTATCATATATAACTAAAATCCAGTTCACCAGCATGGAACAAGAAAGTCCGTTTCTTGTTATAGGCAACTGAGAGGCAGCTACGGACGGGAGATAATCCGATTAACCTTTCTCTTCAGCGTGAGGGTTTATCACACCTTCTAATGGACATGACAGTCAAATTGCACTTCTTATCCAGGTTCTTTAAACAGGTGGGCTGAATCTTATCCAGATTTATTTGGACGTCTATAGACGTCCTAGCCGGTAGGAAGGTTAACATCTTGGGAGTAGGTATGTTGCACATATCATTCATAATGTTTTGAAAACAAGTGCAAATATGTAGTTAGTTGATGTGGAATCAGTTATTAGCAAGGTGTTTCAACATATTCAGGCACTGAAATCCTGCAGTTTTGTTGAAATGAAATGCAAGTAAGTTTAGGAAGTGTCAAGCTGAAATGGCTTTCCTTGCTACCTGCTGTGGAAAGAATAATTGAATGTTTGATGGGCTTAAGTCATGTTTTCTATCACAAGATAGAAAACAAACTCTTGAGGGATTTTTTTTTTAATAATCCACACTCCTTTCTTGGTTCAAGTTCATTCATAGCCATCCAAAATTGTGTAATAACACTATCAAAAAGATTGAATGCGAGTACATTTGTGGCAAGAAGTGGCACAAGAACTGATTGCACTCCCAGAACAAATGCTCAACAGAAAGGAGCAAAATTTTTTTATATTTGTTGTCCTGGATCTCAAAAACCAATTAATAGAGGATGGTCATCAGAGATGTTGAATTTACTGAGACTGTTAACAATTTTCATGATACTTTTCTAGAATACATGTCCAACCTTATAAGGAGTTATCAGGTCATCCCAAAAGTAATGTTGTTTTTAGCATTAAGTTTTGAAAGGATATAAAAGATAAATCACTTGCTAATTTAAACAAGAATATATTCTCCATTTGAATCAACACTCTTCCAACATTGTGAAAGCTTCATAATGCCATTTCTATAGAATTCAGGATGTTTGGAGACAAAGAAGTCAAATAGGCTCAATTTCAGTGCCTCTAATATATCGTATTGTTTTTCACTAATAAAATGTTGCAAACTTCAAAATAAGTGATAATCTGAAGGTGCAAAATCAGGAGAATATGGAGTATATGGAAGCTTTCCCCAGCCAAGTTCCTCAATCTTGGTACAGATGATTCTTGCACTAGTATGGTGAAAAACAACACCCTTTCAATGGACCAGAGAACACTTCTTTTCTTTCAGTTTTTCATTTAGTCGATTGAGTTGTTCACAGTATACCTCAGCTGTGATTATTTGGTTTTGCGGCAAGAGTTCAAAATGTATAATATCAGCCATAACCCACCAAACACTTAACAAAACCTTCTGAGGGTGAAGGTCTTGTTTCAGCTGATGCTATTGACTTCCAATATCATTATCAAGAGAGATCGGGTGTCCAGAGCAAGAGGAGTCTTTCAGGCTAAAGTCTCCTTGTCAAAATTTTTGGAACCATTGCTGGCACTTTTGCACATTCAAAACATTATCGCCATACACTTCTTGCACATTTTTTACAGTGTTAGTAGCATTGTTGCCTTTTTTGAACTCATAAAGCATGATGTGCTCTTCAGTGACCTCATTGTAATAAAGGGTTATTTAAACAATAACTTATGTATGTGTAAGTTTTGCCACCTTGTTATACTATAAATAAAATATACCAAGAAATTATATTGTTAATTTAATCCTTTATCCAAGTGTAAGCAAACAAGTTTGTATCTGAACTGTTTTCAGGACTGGGGCAACTCGTACAAACAAGCTAATGACTTCACATCGCTTGCACATACTAAGGCAAGTGATGCGAAGTCATTAGCTTCTTTATACGAGTTCCCCCAGTCCTGAAAATAGTTCAGGTGCAAACTTGTTTGCTTACACTTGGATAAAGGATTAAACCAAGAATATAATTTCTTGGTGTCTTTAATTTATAATAACTTATATATGATGTTCTTGCAAAGCAGAATTCCTTAAAATGAGGCTGCCTCAGCTCAGCAGTACTTACAAAGCTTTAAAAATTCATGTTTATTATTATTATTACTACTATTATGTGACACCTCCATGGAGTCCAAGGACTCGTTGTAAGAGGGCAATCTACTATACTTTGCTAAATACATCTCAATCTCTCCACTACTTCTTAATTCTCCTGCTACGAAGAATTACCATCAATGCCATCTATCACCCATCATCACCAAGAACAATATTTTTTATCTGTAAATTGTGAGTGTTCTGAAGACCAATTTGTCTGTACATGGGATGAAAAACCTAAGTTTCCTGTAGAAAAAAACCTCTGTTGCCTCCCTATGAAATTGGCTAACCTACCTTCAATTGAAAAAGCCCATATAAAGATTCCCCTCGTCATGACGAGAATCGAATCCAGGTCTTTTCAAAGAGATGTGCTGTTTTGTTGTCTTCCAATTGAACTACAGAGGCACTTTAGACAAGCTGAGAAACGTTTGAACAAGTACAGTATAAAAGAACGACATTACTTTTGGGATGACCTGATATGTGACTCTAAATGACTTTTCGTAAATATCCTTCCATCTTGGTGTGTTGTTCAACAGTGTGTGTATCCAAAACATATCCAAAATAAACACCAACATATTAAAAGTAATAGATGAAAACTGAAGACATTAGTTTTTGGGAACATTATATGCATTGTGAATTATGGGTTAGGAGTAATGGACACAAATACATCATTAAAGAGGGCATTATACACCATTATAAAATTTTCTTTTATAATGGCATTTTGGAACTAATGAAAAGAATCAGTTGTCTATTGAAACTATACAGGCAATATTAATAACAAAAAGACATTTCTTGTGTGGACTTTTACATTTTAATAAAAGAACAGCCATAGCTTTTAGAAGTGGTGGGAGAACTAGGGGCCATCCATGGAAACTGAGTAAGAGTTTAGTCAGCAAGGGTGTTATTTGCTTGGAGAGTAGTGAATGAGTGGAATAGGTTGCCAAAGTCTGTTGTGGGTGCCATGACTGTGAATGAGTTCAAAACAAAGTATGATAGTTCTTGACATGATGTTTAGGACCTCCCTCGATGAGTCTAAGGTCTCCATGGAGTTGCCTGTAGTAGTAGTAATAATAATAATAAAATTCCATCACCTATAAAGATATGATAAAGGTATTAGTCTATGTCCTGGACCATTGCTGACTAGCTTTGTATAATTTGACAATATTAATGTGGTAAAATAGTAATAAATATATAAGCAACTTATGTTAATTTTAACAAAGCTAAACAGCTGTCTAGTTGGCATGATGATATGGAGTACAAGTGCATTGTTTTAACTAGTATAATAGTCAATTCATGTCAGCTCTCCATGAGGGTCAGATTTGTGTGTGTGTGTGTTTTCTTTGTTGTATTTTATACGACGGTGATATGGAAAGTTCTCAGCCTCGACCATAGATGGCAAAAGTATTGGCAAGATTTTTTTTCTAAGTTGGTACATCTGTCATAAGCATCCATGTGAAATTGCAAGTCATTCTATCAAGTAGTTTGTTTTATACAGCTGTCTGAAGCAGATGTTGTCTGTATCCTTGAAATGGATTAAATTGAGTATTGTGTGGTTATAAAATTCTTTGTAAAAGAAGGTTTAATGCCAGAAGAAATTCATTCGAAGTTCATAAAAGTTTATGGACACTCTTCTTCTTTTCAACAATTAAGAAATGGGCTGCTGAGTTTAAATGTGGCCGTACCAGCCTTGAAGATGATCCACATGAAGGACGTCCAAAAAGTGTAACAACACCAGAAATCATTGATCAAGTGCACGATATGGTATTGGATGACTGGTGAGTCAAAGTGCATGAAATTGCTGAGATTATAGACATTTCAAAAGAATGCATGAACACATATTTTGTATGAAGAATTGCATATGAAAAAGATTTGCGCAAGATGGGTACTGCACTTACTCACAGCAGATCAAAGCACACTCGCATGAAAATCTCTGAACAGTGCTTGGAGTGTTTTAACAAGAATAAAACTGATTTATTACTATGGATGAGACTTGGATTCACCACTACCCACAGAATCCAAACAGCAATCAAAACAGTGGACAGAAGCCAGTTGTTCGGTGCCAAAGAAGACAAAGTCGGTTCTATCAGCTGGAAAAGTCATGGCATCGATGTTTTGGGATGCTAAAGGCATTTTGTTTATTAATTATTTTGAAAAAGATAAAACAATAACTGGGGAATATTATTCCGATCTTTTAACCAGACTAGACAAAAAAAATCATGTGAAAAGACCCAGTTTGCAGAAGAATCAAAAAATCATATTTCATCGGGACAGTGCACCTGCCCACAAAAGTGTATTGGCAATGAGAAAATTAAGAGATCTGCACAATGATTTGTTGGAACATCCACCCTATTCCCCAGATTTGGCTACTTCTAACTCTTCCCAAAACTAAAACAATCCCTCGCTAGTCACGTTTTTCTTCGAATCAAGAGGTGATTGCAGCTGTAGAGGGGTATTTTGCAGAACTTACTGAGAAGGGATAATGGCTCTGGAGCATCGCTGTAATAAATGTATTAGTCTTAAGGTAGATTATGTTGAAAAATAAAAATAATTTTGAAATTATAAATTCGTTTTTTCATTGTTAGGCCGAGAACTTTTCAAACCACCCTCGTAAACTGGTCACCCTCATTTATGCTGAATTTACAATAAAACTGAATTTAAATGCCTATTGTTAGAAATATCTGCAAATTTTTTCATGGATTTAGATTTACCATCTTATGAATTTTTAATGGAACTTGTGCCATCATAATGTTATTAGACACGCACATTTTATTACTGCAAAAATAAACAAATGTACCATCTGTATTCTCAAACCATATAAACTCATAAAAATTTTCTTGTTTGCTGTTATAAATTATAATGGAATTTTTATTCTTTTTCAGACAATTTTCCTTAGAGGAAGAAGCTAAAGAAGGACCTTTACAGACACAGAATAAGCATATTGAATCTGTAGATAAAGAATCAGAGTACAGGTAAGTTTAGTCAGATCAATTTATATATTTTGCAGCATTATTTCTCAATAGAGGGCGCTGGAGTTCCCAAAGAACGTGGTGATGGATTTGAGCTGTGCTAGAAAAAAGTGCTTTTAAACAGTGTATAGTGTGATGCAGATTGTGCTACATTTTTTTTTTTCAGTAATACAAGTGGTGCTGCTTTTGGAGTTTAGTTGTTGTTTATATTGTGTTATTTTTGGTTTCCAAGAAGGCATGGTCAGAGTTGGCCACATCTACAGTGGAAGAGAAGAAGAATATAAGGTTTTGTATTTAGTATAGTTAAATATAGTTTATACTTGTAGTATTGTGTAAGTAAATTATAAGATGATGGCAGCAGCTGCAGCTCCAATTACAAATGGTGTCACCAAGTCCTTCCCCATTTAAGGACTCTATTTTGTGTAACATACTACAGGATTTTGTGGCATGTATGCATCCCTGCAGTTGGATATGTTGCGGGTGAGAGAAGGGGAAGATGCATATATGCACAAAATGTAGGCAATGGGAGAAACTTAGTGAGTTAGATATTGCAATAACCGACCTCGTTGCATCAGGGGCAGGAGAATCTCAACCTAGAGAGAGAGAGAGAGATGAGTAGTGTGATAGAGAGTCAGAATAACGAGGGGAATATGAATGAAAAAATAAGATTGGAAGGCTGGAATGATTGTAAACTTTTTGGAGATTATCTTGATTGGGAGAATGAATGCGAGCAAGAGTGGCTAACTTGCAGAGAGAGAGAGAGAGAGAGATCTCAGGAATAAGATGAGAAGTATGAAAGATGAGATTAGGTGAATCAGTGTAGGAGTGAAAGAGAGTTATGGGAATGATAGAAGAGGAGAGAATAGAAACAGCAGAAGAGAGAGAATGAGAGAGTATTATGGGAATGATAGAAGAGGAGAGAATAGAAACAGTAGAAGAGAGAGAGAATGAGAGAGTATTATGGGAATGATAGAAGAGGAGAGAATAGAAACAGTAGAAGAGAGAGAGAATGAGAGAGTATTATGGGAATGATAGAAGAGGAGTGAATGGAAACAGTAGAAGAGAGGGAATGAAAGAGCGTGTCATGGGAATGATAGAAGAGGAGAGAATGGAAACAGTCAGAGAGAGGGAATGAGAAGAATGCGAGGGAGTGCTGGAACCAGGGATAGAGTGATGCCAGAACAGCAGGTGAGTAGGGAACTCAGAGAGAAAGGGTTAGAGGAGAGAGAGTGAGGGATGCAGATGAGCAATCAAGGAACACAGTCATAAGAGGTATGATGTATGGAGACTCGATGATCTGTGGTATGTAAGATAAGATAAGATTCCAGAGGAGTGTTGGCCTGGAGGAATGATAGAAAGTATGGCTATGGCAATTAAGTGGGGTGAAAGGGTGGATGAGATGATTGTGATGGTGGGCACGAATGACTTGAGAAGCAGTGTAAGTCAGATGGTGAGAGATCTGAGATTCATGCTTGAGGTTGTACAAAAGAAAAAGCAGAGTGGAAAGATTGTATGTGTGTTACTCAGGTATGATAATGACAAGCTGAGCAGAAGAGCAGTAGTAATGAATAGCATAATAGCCATAATGTGTCAAAAGAAAGGATTGGAATATGTGGATGCTTGGAGGGCATTTGAGGACGGAAGGGAACTGTATGTGAGAGACTGCCTTGCATTTGAATGAGGAAGGACGTAGGCCTCTGCAGAGATTGCTGTTTTCTGAACGAGTCAGTGTGTCAATGCAGGGAAACTAGAGTTCCCAGGGTGGATGGTAGCAGGGATGGCCGCTTGTGGGAATGGGTGGTTGGGGGGGAATGACATCAGGTAACACTTAGTCCAGTGGAGGCTGGAGGGGGATAATGATAGGTATAGAAATAGTGACATTTTTATGCTTTATACTAATGCCAGGAATATCTGGAATAAAGGCGATGATTGGTGGCATTGATAGCATCAGCCTGACCAAAGATTATTCGGATCTCTGAGACGCAGTTGACAGAAGATGATATAATAATAGGAATAAAAGTAGTAGGATACATCATTTTTCACAGGATAGTAAGGGAAAACATGGTGTTGGAATATTGCTTATGATAAGTGATGACTTATGTCCTGTAACAGTGGAGGCTTTGGAAGGCAGTGACACTAATGGTTTTTAAAGCATATGGTGTGAGGTAGAGTGGGCAAGACAGGATATTTAGTGGGATGTTGCTACTTTCTGAGGAGCACAGAGGGAGGGGACCAGGCCATGTTTAGGCCATTGACCTTGGAAAATGCAAGAAGAATGATTGTTATGGGAAATTTTAACTACAGCGGTATAAGTTGGGAAGAGGAAAATGCATGTAGTAATAAGGGAATGGAATTTCTGAAATTCTTGAGGGACAAATGTCTTAGGCAACATGTAATAGAAGGAACAAGAGTTTTGGATTTGGTCATAGCATCAGAAGAGCTGAAAACTGAGAAAAAAGAGCTCCCCCCCATTGTAGAGAGAGAGAGAGAGAGAGAGAGAGACCATGTGGTTTTGACTTGGAAGATGAATAGACATGCAGGAGTATCAAAGAAAAGGGAAACATACATGGAATTATAAGGGAGGTGATTATAATAGTCTTAGATATCAACTTGGGGCAGTTCCATAGAGAGTAGAATTGGAAGGCCGGGACATCATTAGTGCTTGGGAAATTATGAAGGAATATTTGTTGGCAACAGTAGTAAGCTGTATTCCACGAGTGAAGAAGAGGACACAATTTGATGTAAAGTGGATGACTAACAATATCAAACAGGAACTGCAGGTGAAAAAGAGGTTATGGAAGAGATGTAAGGAGAGGGGTGGAGAGGAGATCAGATGAATGAATGGAATTTTTATACATTCTTTTTGTTTTGTTTTTGTTTATATTTAATAATTTCGGATTTTAATCCTAAATCGGTGAGAGTGATCATAGGGTCTTGACTTGAGAGGTGGCTAAAGGTGTAGAATTTTCAATTAAGACGGGGTACATGTGGAATTATCGGGCTGGAAAGTATGACAAGCTTAGGAGTTTCATTGGTTCAGTGCCATGGCATGTACAACTGCAAGGACTAGAAGTCGATAGTGCATGGGAGGTAGTTAAGTGTTTGCATGAAGCGATGGCTGAGTGTATACCTAGAGTCCGAATAATAAATCAACTAGTGATGCAAAAAAAGAAACAACTATGGAGGGAATTTAAGGAGAAAGGTGACCGGCAGGCACACGAACGGTATAAAGCACAGGCCAGAAGGGTAACGAGTGTGGTAAGAAAAGCAAAAAAGGATTACGAAAGAACATTGGCCATGCAGGCTAAAAAGAATCCTAAACAGTTTTTTAGATATGTAGCAAATAAAAGGAAAAATGTACATGGCAGAATGATTTTAAAGAATGCCGATGGTAGGGAGGTAACCGAATCAGTTGATATAGTTGAGTTACTGAGTGAGCACTTTGCAAGAATATATCATCCAGGTGGTGACATTGCAGAAACGAATGTACCAGTAGATTATACAGGAATTGTGGTGACTGAGGTGGAGGTGAGTAGTCTATTGCATAACCTCAATGTCAATACATCTGTAGGATTGGATGGTACACCAGCTCATGTTGTACGAGAAGCAGCTAAAGAATTGTCAGTACCCTTGACCATTTTGTTTAATTTGAGTCTCGGGTCTGGGTTAGTCCCAAGGGGGGTGGAAAGAGGGGAAAATAGTTCCACTGCATAAAGGTGGTTCCAAGACTGCTGTTGTAAATTATTGACCAATTAGCATATCAGGAATCATTGTCAAGGTTTGAGAGAAATTAGTCAAGAAAAGAATACAGGATTGGATAGATGAAAATGGGATATTGTATGGGGGATAACATGGTTTTGTGAAGGGTAGATCATGCCTCAGTAACTTGCTCATGTTTTATAACACAGTGACGGCTGAACTGGATAAGGGTAATGGTTTTTACAGTGATTCTACTGGACCTTGCCAAGGCCTCTGACAGGATACCACATGGAACCCTAATCAGTAAACTGGAGCAGATGGGGATAGATATAGGGTTGGTGAGATGGATAGGAGGGTGGTTGAAGGAGAGATACCAGAGAGTGGTTTATTCAGGAGTGGAGTCTAAAAGACGGCTTGTGACTAGTGGAGTGCCACAGGGCTCTGTTCTTGGACCACTGCTTTTCAATTTGTTCATCAATGATATAGGAAAGGATTTGAGAGGAAGTGTTCACTTGTTTGCTGATGATGCAAAGTTGGGTAGAGCAATTATGAGTGCACAGGATGTCAAAATTTTACAGGATGATTTGGATAGTTGGGCTAGGAAAAATGGATGTCAATTTAATGTGCCAAAGTGTAAGGTTATGCACTTTGGGGTGAAAAGAATAGCAGCAGTATATTGCATTGGTGGAACCGTACTCCAGGAGATTGATGAGGCCAGGGATTTGGGAGTGTTGATGGATAAGGGAATTGAAGTTTAGGGGGCACATTGCAAAAGTGACTAAAACAGCTCACCAAATCACTTGGCTTCTGAAAAATACTTTAACATGCAGAGACAAACAAGTTGTTGTTCCTCTGTATCGAGCCTTGATAAGATCCCATCTGGACTACTGTGCCCAGTTATGGGCACCAGGTTTTCTTCATGATGGGGAGGAAGTGGAGAGGATCCAGAGACAAGTGACCAAGATGATAGCAGGTCTGTGGAATGAACCTGATGAGAATAGGTTGAAGATTTGTGGGTTGCAGAAATTGGTCGATAGGCGAAGGAGGGGTGATATGATTGAGACATTCAAATTACTGAAGGGTTTCTATAAGATTGATCCAGAAGATATTTTTGAAGAAGATATAACATGACTGGTGGTGGGAGGACTAGGGGCCATGAATGGAAGCTGGGCAAGAACGTGGTTGACAAGGGTGTTAGAACTAGGTTTTTTACTTGGAGAGTAGTGAATGAGTGGAATAAGCTTTCAGAGTCTGTTGTGGGTGCTACGACCGTGAATGAGTTCAAGGCAAGGTATGATAGATACTGTGTGAATGTCGAATAGTTGTTCTTGACATGATGTTAGGGCCTCCCTCGTTGAGTCTGTCGACTCCTTGGAGTTGCCCGGAACAATAATGATAATAATTTCTTTTTGTTTAAGTTAAATGATATTACATCCCATATAGTTTCTTAGCCGAATAAGAAACTCAAAGAGTTTCATGCCGAATATAGTAGAAACTATATAAAGTTCGGCGATTCCAAGCGTAAGCAAATACCTGGATACTGCAGCACTGATCCCAAAGGGTAGTGCAAGCTGGGGCAACTCGTGGTAGAAGTGGAGCAAGCTCCGATCACTATTCTTGATATTTGCCCATAATGTGAACTTAGCTCCTAGGAACTGTATTTTTGTTCACATTATGAGAGGTCACTACCCTGACCGGTTTGGACCTTTATTGAGGTCCCAGGCTACTCACTGATGAGTAGCCAGGCTACTCACTGATGAGTAGCTTGGCTACTCACTGATGAGACCTCAATAAAGGAACAGAATATGACAAAATAGGTGGTGAGGAGCATTTCTAATAACTGCAGAGGAATTAAATCCAACCAGAGTAGAAATCTCAGTGATGATGGTGGAGTAATACAAGCAATTGACATGAAGCTGTTTGGTGTGAGAGGTTAACAGACAAAATACACAATTGGGTGTTGCTACAGCTTTGGAACATCTGAAGAGGTCTGTGAATGACATATACTGATAAATTTTATGATGGAAAATTATTTTGGCTCATATCTATTATGGAGATTTAGACCAGAGGAAGTAGAAAGCATGTAAGGCAAGTAAAGGAGAATTTATAGAATTACTGAGGGATCAGTACCTTAGCAGCATGTGATGGAAAGGATTTACAGTGCAAGAACATCAGATCAAATCTAGTAATAACATCTCAGAATGCACTATCTTTTATGCAAAAAGATATGCAAACAATTAGCTTAACATGTCGAGTAAAATCCATGAATGAGTATGACTTATGACTATGGAAGAATAATCTTAATAAATATGGTAAGGAAAATGTCATTATGCAGTAGAAATAGCTGAATTGTTAAGTGTTTGCTTTAGTAAGGTGTACATTCTGGACAGACCCAATAACTCTGTGGATGCTTTTGGGGGGGAGCTGGAATATTGATATAGTGCTTAAGAAATATGCAAGAGTGTTATCTCCCCTGACCTGATTGTTCATCTTAAGCTTGAGTGCATGCAAGATTCCTAATATATAGGAGAGCAAGAAACTTCCATTATATAAAGGTGAAGTTAGGACTGATGTACTGAATATAGACTAGTCAGTATCTTTGGTGTGGTTATCAAGCTATTGAAGAGTGTGGATACGAATCATATTAGAAGGTAGGTAGATAGCAGTGGGATTCTCTGTAGAGGACAGTATGTTTGGTAACAGTAGGTCTTGCTTTAGCAGCCTTCTCATTTTCTCTAATAGAGTGGCTGCTGAATTGGATAAGGGGAATGAATATTATCATCATCATTGTCGGACCTCCCTATAGTAGTCATCTTCTGACTCTAAGCAGAGCTTGTCATGGGCTTTCTATCAAAGGCCTTGGCAAAATCTAACTATATATGGATCTGTCTTGTAATAGATAAGTAAATTTACTAAAACATGCCATCCCTGTAAAAAAAAAAAAAAAAAAAACCATGGTGACTATCACAGAGACTATTGCTGGTATCGACCCTAGTCTTCACATTCTCTTCTACATTCCCGACACACAGACATATAATCAACTTGGTGAAGTGGAACAGTTTTGCTCTCTTTCCACTCCTTTGGGATTTGTCCCATGGTACAACTCTTGTTAAACAAGTATGCCAAGGCTGTTGAAGATAAAAGATGAAATTTGCTAACATGTCTTTTGAATAACTAAAGGTTGTAGTCTTTGCAGAAGATGTGAAAGAGGCTGTTCCAAAGAACAGAGGTAGATGGAATGAAGGAAAATAAGATTCATATTGAAGTGGATGCTGCCCAACAGTTACTCATGTTCTTTTTGGAATAAATTGGAGGAATAATAGTAGTTATTAACAAACATAGCATCAAAGTAGCCTTTCTGCCGCTGGAAAAAATTTCAAGATTTCTATATCCCCGAAACCTCCACATCATCCTTTAAAAAAAATCAGGTGTTTATAAAATTTATTGTTCTTGCGGCATCTGCTACGTAGGACAGACAGGAAGATCTGGGGAAATACGCATGAACAAACACTAAAATGATGTACAAAACAGAAGAGAACAAAAATCAGGTCTAGCTTTCTATACCACTTCCACCAGCCACAATGTACTCTGGCAGAAAACAAACATGTCTTATATAGAAAAAAACTGTTACATAAGGAAATTTAAAGAAGCTGTAAACATGCTTCGAATTCCAACACAATGCAATAAAAACCAAGGCTTAATTCTACACCAAGTTTGGTCAGCTTTGATAAAAAATATACCTCAGTCAGACCTCGGACATTATAATCGTGAACAACAGAACGTGGCATCATCCAGCATTGTTTAAACTTAGCACTGCTTTGAATCTGCATTCTGATTTTTTAATTTTACAAACAGTCAGACAGCTACAACTGTATAGTATGAACTATTAATTTCTCTTTTTTGTTGTTTTAACTTTCAGTTATCTTTTACCCTTGAAGATGTAAGTCAAACGACTTACGAAACTTGTTGGGTTTTATATCTTTATTGTGCTTTTAGCTTAATAATAAAAAAAAATGTGGTCTAATTACTGGAATATGCCTTATGAACTTCTAAACCACAGAAACCTCCACTTATAATAGTAGTTAGTTCAGCAGAGCATTGACCAATATGAAAGTACCTGTAGAAGTTAAGTCAAGTGATTGCCCTCTTGAATGGCATCAAGCAGTGCTAGTGAGACTTTGGATGCACCACTCGAAATGTGTGAACATCATTCCATGTTTGGGATTATTTGGGATTTATGCACTTAAAAGTTGTATAGGTAATTTGGAATTTATGTGCTGTATACACTTAAAATTTGTATAGGCAAAAAGTAGTGCTTTGTACAGAAAAGTACATTGAACTTTTTAGCAGCTGTGGAAACTGATTGAGATGTTTTGTACATCTGGTATACAGTGATGTTAAAGCAGACTGCAGCACTCAAACACCATCCCTCTGTTATCAGGGGACCTATCACATACCAAAGGGTAGGGGAGATCTCTCACCAATCTCACTGTAGAACGTGTAGCAGTTGTTGTAATGGGCAATTTTTTTTTTTAATATATATATATTTTTTAATTCCCTCATCTTCTCTTCAAGGATTAGGCATTTGCCTGTTCTGGCTTCATTGATCTTTCCATCTTGAGGCTGGTCTTCCTCTCCCCCCCCTTGTCTATATTTATCCACCTCTTTTGGTAGCTGATATCTTTCATTCCTAAATAGATGTTCTTTCCATTTCTCTTTATATGCCTTGATCTTTTCATCTACATTTTAAATATGTAGCTCTTTTCTGATGTCTTCATTTTTTACATGATTCAGTTTTGTGCATCCTTTAATTGTGCTTAAAAATCTCATCTCCACATCTTGTATTTTACTTTCATCATGCTTTTTAACAGTCCATGTTTCTAAACCATATAATAGAGCAAAAGTGGCCATTACTTTATAAAATTTTAGGTAAGTTTCTCATTTTGATTTTTTTTTATTCAGTATCCTTGTAATTGTTTCAAAGATTTTCTGAAACTTAATTTTTTCATATATATTTTTATCTTTGAGATATGTTATTATGCAGCCTAAATAGCTAAACTGTGTCATCTGTTCTATTATTTTATTTTCTATAACTATTTTTGATCGAACATGATCTTGACCTGTAAATGCCATGTTTTTTTTGTTTTGTTTTTTTGTGTAAAATTTTATACTGTATTGTTGGCTTATTTTGTTTAATTCATAAACTGAGTTTTGAAGGTTACCTTCATTGTCTTGTAATGTAATCTGATCATCTGCACACAGCATTGTATTGATAATAATTCTTCTGGTTAACTGGATACCTTGTTTTGTTGTAGTTTTCTATATTTTGAGGAGAGTGACAGATATTGAGAAATAAAAATATAAGAAAGATATAAAGAAAGAGTTATTGATGCGAGTGAAGCATAGCAGTATAGTGAGAAAGGTTGTAAGTGTTTTGCCAAGGTATGACAATGATGAATTGATGAGTTTTTGAGATATGTGACAAATAGAAGGAAGAATGATTTTTGGTAAGATGATGTTAATGGATGAAAATTATAGAATGGTAACTGCTGCCAAAGACATTGCTGAGATATTCAATTTATAAGAAGCTTTCATCCTTGTCAGGATGAAATCATGAGAAACTTAAGCATAGAGGACATAGGAGAGGGTGGCTTAATTGTGAGTGAGTGAGCATTTGAGGAAATAAATAACCTTGATGTCAATAAGGGTAGGAATTGATGACATATCACCACTTATCTTAAATGAATATTCCAAGAATTTTGCAGTGCCTGTTTAATAAGAGTTTCAAGGGAGTGGAAAGAAGGTAAAATGTTCCACTGCATAAAGGTGGTAATAAGGCTGTGGCTACAAATTATAAGCTAATCTGTATATCTGAAATTGTGGTGAGGGTACTAAAGAGATTGGTGAGAAGTAGGATACAGAAATGGGTTGATAACAGCAGTATTCTATTCTCTGTGATTATCAGCATGGGTTTGTTAAAGGGAGATCATGTTTTAATAACTTACTTATACACTATAACAAGGTGACAAATACCTTGAACAGGGGAGATGCATATATGGTGTACTTGGATTTTGCACAAGCTTTTGATAGACTGCTACATGACTAGCTGTTAAATAAATTTAAACAGATGGGATTTGATAACAGATTTCTGAGTTGGATCGATGACTGGCTGTCAGATAGGTATCAGAAAGTTGTATATGGGGGTGCAGTATCCTGAAAGAGGAACGTCACTAGTTGTATACTACTGGGGTCATTGTTGTTCAGTTTGCATGTTAATGAGTTTAACTACTAATATGCTGCTGTCTGCAGATGATGCAAAATTGATGAGAGCAATACAGAGTTAAGCAGATGTTATGGCCTTACAGGAAGACTTGAATAGATTGCATGAATGGGTAGGTAAGTGGCACTATCAGTTCAATGTTGCAAAGTGTGAGGTTTTTTGATATGGTAAGCAATGATGGGATGCCAAGGGGAAACTATAAATGAAGTAGAGGAGATGAGAGATCTAGGATTGATAGTGAACAAGGACCTGAAATTCAGGGACCACATCACAAGTTTTGAAGACGTCACATCAAATAAGGGCAATGATGCAGAGGACCCTGACATGCCTAAAATAAAGAGGTTATGATGCCATTGTATAAGGCCTTGATCAGCCTCGTATGGATTATTGGTTGCTGGGTTTTCATGGTGATGAGGATATGTTAGAAAGTGTCCAGAGAAGATTCATAAATGTGCTCAGTGGTCTTTGGAAAGCGGAGTATGAGGACAGATTGAGAGAATGTACATTGCAAAGCCTTATGAATAGGAGGGGGGGAATATGATTGAGACATATAAGTTAGTCAAGGGTTGTTATCAGGTTGACATGGAAGAAATTTTTTCATAAAACTGAAAGGGGGGGTAGAATAAGTGGCCATCTCTGGAAATTGCATAAGTATGGTGCGAGGAGAAGGTTCTTTACATGGAGAATGGTTGGTGAGTGGAATGCATTACGTGAGTGTATTGTGAATGTAGATGCATTGAATCATTTTAAGCTACACTTGGATGAGCTTTGGATGCGATAGTATGTACCTCTTATGATGAGTCTCTGACTCCATGGAGGTCAGATGTTAATAATAATAATAATAATAATTTTAATAATCTGATCAGTATATATATTGAGTAGAGTTAGAGATAAGCTACATTCTTGTCTGACACCCCGATTCATTTCAATCTCTTCTGTTAATTTATTACCTAACTATAATAACTGTAATTTTGTATCTTTATGTAAACTTTGTATAACTTGTACCAAATGTAATGGATATCCTTGTTGTTTTGCTATATTCCATAGTTTTTCTCTGTGTATTTTATCAAAAGCTTTCTCGTAATTTAGAAAGGCAATATGAGTCTCTAAATTAAATTGCCGTCTTTTTTTCAATAATTTGTTTTAACACATTAATATTGTCCATACATGATCCTCCATGTCTAAAACATTTTTTTTTCTTCTGAGAGTAGATTGCTTGCAATATTTCTAAGTTTTTTATTCAGGATTTTACTGTAAATTTTATATCCTGTATTTAATAAACTTATTCCTCTGTAATTGTCACAATCATCTCTATCTTAAATATAGCCCTAGCTTTTGTTCAATCTGATGAAACCTCACATTTACTCCGACAGTTATTTATTAATTTTAAGAATCTGTGATGTAAATATTCTCCATCATATTTCCAAAGCTCTGTTTTGCCATCTAATCTGGTTGATTTTCTGTTTTTGATACCTTGATTGCTTCTTTTAGTTTTTTCAACTTTATTGGCTCTTTATCAGTACTGATTTCTTCATTATTATTTTCTGTTATTAAATTTGGATTATAGCATAAATTCTTATAATGTTCTATTCATTGTTTCTCTTGTGTTATATTGATTTGTGCTGTATTGCTTTCTCAACTGTTTAATTTCATTAATATTATGTAGGCTATGTCTTGTCTTCCATGTATTTTTCTATTTTATTAATAAATTTGTTCCAAGAATCTTGGTGAGCTTTCTGTACTTTGGTTTTAGCTATATTTATTTTGTTTTTGTATATTTCTTCTGTTTCCTTTGTATGTACTTGGCACATAGCCAAATCCCTGTGGACTGCAGGGGTTTTCTTCCCAGTTTATCTGAGGCTTTTCCTCCTGCAAGCAGGCAAACCAGCCTTGAGAACATAACACTTCTACAGATATAGGATACACCGGGAGGCATAGGGCTAACCACCTTATCCTCATATAACAGTTGGGTTATAAGGAATAGAAACCTTCAACACTGTAAAGGTAAAAAAGGGAAAGTTTAAGAAAGAAGAAAGATATTTTGAGCCTTCATAGTTCAGTCAGTATATATGAAGCCCTTTGGGTGGAAAGACTTGGGTTCAATTCCCGTCCAAGACATGAACTGCTATCTGGTCTCTTTTGACTAAAGGTCAGTTAGCCAATCTCATATGGAGGTAGGGGATTTTTTTTCACCTGGAAACTTGGGTTTTTTTTGTCCCCCAGAACAGGCAAACCAGCCTGTGAACACACGCATCTACAGACATAGGACGCACTGGGAGGCATAGGGCTAACCACCTTATCCTCGACATCACAAGGTAAAAGAGTAGGGAAGGAAGAAGAAGAAGAAAATAAAAGTTTTTTAAGAAACAAGAGAAAAATGTGGGAAACATACATTATAATGGTAACATATAAGTAGAAAGGTTATATCGGTTTCATTTTTGCCAGCCTTGTTGGCCGAGTGGTTAGTGTATCCACCTCCAGCCAATAAAAGGCTGCAGGTTCAAATCCTGCCATGGGCATGGATGTTGTGATTGTCTGTGGAAATACTAGTGGTAGTGGACGAGAGATGAGTAGATGGTAGATGGCATTGGTGTCATTGTGGTTAGTTGTAGTTGGTAGATTGAGTGGTAGAGACAGAGAGTTGTGGAGTCCTCTTTTGATGAGTCTGTGGACTCCCTGGAGGTGTCACGTAATAAAAATAATAATAATGCTTTTAAAGCATTATTATTATTGCTTAATAATAATGCTTACTAAATGGCATACTAATAGTGATTAGTATGCCATTTGTTTTTCTTTTATTGCATTTTCTATATCTTTGTTCCAGATTTTTAATGTTTTTCTTTTAATATTTTATTTTTCTTTCCAAGTACTTCAGAGGCTGTATTATGAATTATCTTTATCTAAAGTTTTCCATTCTTCTATATCATCACTGAATTTGGCTTCTTTTAGGTAATTTGTTAATCATGATTGATATAGCATTCTAATGCTTTCATCTTGTATTAGATATACTTGTTCTATTTCTATTTTAGAAACTATGAGGCAATGATCTCAAAAAATTTTACTTCCTCTGTAAGCATGTACATCGCTCACATGGAGCTAATTTCTGATTAGTAATGATATAATCATTTATACATCTTGTTCCTCTGCCATTCCAAGTATATTTTTTATCTTCTTTTTTTCGAAAAAAAAAAGTATTGGTTATTTTAACATATTGAAAGTACAATAGTCTAATAGTTCTTAACCATTGTTGGTCATGCAAATTTCTCTATATTTTCATATGACATTTGGGATTGAATTATTTCGAACTCTAGCATTAAGATTTCCTGCATTGTATATTGTTTAAGGAAATTAACAATGTATTTGTTAATAAATAAAAGTATTTACTTATTTCCTATACTTTGCCAAAGCAAAATCGATATTATCAGAGACTAATACACATGCATGCAGGCACACATCAGTAACAAAGATAAAAAAACAGGAGAGAGAGTTTCAGGAAGACCCAAAATCCACCAATTATGCCACCTATTGGCTTTGGTTGGGTGTTCTTTGTCATTGGGCTGACTCTCTGTGTAAATAAAATTATTTACTTATTATTTCCTATATTTTGCCAAAATTCAATCAGCATATAAGCCTAAACACTAGGATTAAGATCTCCTGCTATTAATATATAGTCATTTTTATGACATTTATTTAACTTTTTGAAGCACTTCATAAAATTGTTCAGAATACTCTTTCCTAACCTCTTCAGGGAATATACTCCTGTGAGAGTTAAATAGTTTCTATTTGTTTTTAATTTAACTGTTATAATTCAGTCATTTGAATTCTAACAGTTAAATTAAAAACAGTCAACAAAACTTTACTTTCATATTCTATTTTTCCACTTATTATTGATTAAGTGGCCATACCACTAGAAGCTATGATATGTTGGTCCACTTACTGTATCTTTTGTAAAAGCCATCTATATCTCTTGTTCCCTTTAATTTCTTTTTTTTTTTTTTTTTTTTTTTTTTTTGTTATCATAGCTATCTTAATATTTTTAGTTGTTTTACTAATTCTAATTCCTTTGTTGATATGCTTTGTACATTCCATGTGGCTCCTTTTAAAATGTCCGAGTTTCTTAATTATTTACCTTTATCCCTACTGGGTCATTTTCCATTGTTTCAGTCCAATGAATTTTCCAGTTGAAGTTCATCTGCTTTATATAGTCTGGAATGGAGATGTAAGAATGCTGTGCTGCCACTGATGAAGTGGCATGAAGAGTCCATAAATCGATGGAAGAGTAAAGTGTAATAAGCTAGCATCAGTTGTACATGTGTGCATACATGCATGTATATATTATAAAAGAAATGCAGTTTCTTTTTTCTTATCTTTAGAATGCAAACTGAGTTGTAGAAGTTGTTTACTTGGTAAGGTAACCAGCCTTATGCAAAACCCCTAATCTGGAGGACTAGGGTGCCTCTCTCTTAGTCCAGCCCCTACCTCTCAACCTGTCCAGCTAGGGATGCCCAACCAGTAGCTTAGCTGCTGCTGGCAAAGCTTTTGAGGCCATTGATGTACACAAGCCTCCTTGCCACGTCAAGGTGGAGATACCATTAAGGAGGTTTCATTTCTTCATTCCTTGACCTGCTCATTAAATTCCAGATACATGTCTAGAGTGTACTACTAAGCAAGTCTGTGGGTATGTAGTTTTGCATCACCTGCACAAACAGGTTTGTAACTGACTGTCATTTTCTGCCAAGTCACTTAGCTCATCACAGGATTGTACCTTTTCATCCCTTGAAATCTCCTTTTTCATTTTGCCAAACTATGAAGAAATGTTGTAACACATTTCTTTATGGTGCTACACTGTCAGAAGAAAGACCATTATAGGTTCGAGTCTAGTTGCTGACTAGTTCCTCTAGTCAGCAACTAGACTTGAACAAATGTTCTTTCTTGGAATTGCTCATCTGCTTTATATAGTCTGGAATGGAGATGTAAGAATGCTGTGCTGTCACGGATGAAGTGGCAGAGTCCATAAATTGATGGAAGAGTAAAGTGTAATAAGCTAGCAATAGTTGTGCATGTGTGCATGCATGCATGTATATATTATAAAAAAAATGCTTTTTTTTTTTTCTTATCTTTAGAATGCAAACTGAAAATTGGGAACGTCACTTAAGAGAGATCCAAAAACTGCAAAAGTTGAGAAGAAATTTCTTAAGAGAAGAGGACAAACTGGTAGATATGCATTTTTATTAATTAGCTAAAATTTTCTATTGCTTTTGTAGCCCTCTGGTAACACATTTCTTCATAGTGCTAGACTACCATAAGAAAGACCACTACAAGTTCAAGGTTTCATGTTGACAAAATCATGGAGACTGCTACTGTGTTAAGTTACTTTAATTTCCCAACATTTTGACTTTAATATGAAAGTCAGAATGTCAGACAAGCTACAACACAAATTCAAACAGTATGCTAAAGTGACATTCAGAGTTTTTTATTTAAAAAAAAAAAAAAACTACATCAAAGCTATAATCCTGTTTTTACGTGGCCAGAGAACTAATTCACACTATCTTTTAATATAGCAATAGCAGTAGCCTAATCAATAATTAAAAATGCTAAGGCTAAGATCCTGGAGCACTTCAGTCCTAATTATAATGACCTCTTAGAACACAAAAATTATGTGGGTAGAATATGTGCCAGCCATATTCTGGAGATTTTTAGACCATCATTATTGTTGAGTTAGGGTGATTGAGAATTTCACAGGCCTTACATTTGCACTCATACCCTAGTGTGATGTAATGAAGTGATGCCTTTCCAGTCAGTGCTGTGTAAAGTATCAATGGAATAATCATAAATGTTAGAGTAACATAAATTACACATTAATGTGTAATTTATATTACCTTTTTCAGACAGGAATTGTGCATCCAGTTTCACTTATGTAAAGCAGGTGCATTGAATACTGTATGCTCTAGGGTGGGCTGGAAAGAGAGGGGGGGGGGATCCTTGGAGGGGTTGAACGAGTTCTTTAATTTTTCAGAAGGTTTAAAGATGGCATTAGGGTTGTATCTGCATAGTATTATGTTTTAAAGAACTTAAGGAAAACAAAATTAAACAACTCATTCAATTCCTCCAAGGATATTCCAGCCCAACCCAACCCAACTCTGGAGTTTACTGTATTCAGTGCATGTGCCTTATACAGGAGAAATTAGACAATCCTACCTGAAAAACATCACACCAAAACTTGGGTAAGAGTGCAAATTTAATGAGGCCTATGCAATTCTAATCAGTCACTCTAACTCAACAATAATGATGCTCTAAAAATCTCAAGAATATGGATAGCACATATTCTACCCACATAATCTTGTGTTCTAAGAAGTCATTATAAATTAGGACTGTAGTACTTTAGGATTTTCTCCTCCAAAGATATCCTTCACCCCCAACCCAACCCCCACCTTGGAGTATACCATATTCAGTACACCTGCTTAATATAGGAGAAATTGGATACAATCCTATCTGAAAAAAAGTAACACAAAATTTAAAAATATGGAAAATATTACAAAAAATTGGAACAAATAATAGAAATACACCCCAAGCCACATAAAATAATACTAAAACTCTTTCCAATAAGAAACACCTCTATATTCATTTTACCAACATTCGAAGCATTAATACAAACATTAGTGACGTATATAACCACTTACAGACATCAAAATCTGATCTCTTTTTCCCGAAGAACCTCAATTGGCATCCTCCATGACCACAGTCTACCTCAACTATCCCAGCTACACCCTACATGATGCATTTCACAAAATCTGATATCCCCTGTCAAAGACTATCCAACTTAAAATCCCCACTTTTTTTTATCTGCTCTGGCTCAAGATTTTCTTACCTCACTTTGCTGCCTTTACATCTCACCTAATGACAATCCTGCTGCACTTTTTTTTGACTCCCTATCACTAAAAATTGATTTCTTACAAACTAATTATCCAAATTGAGAGAGTTTGTCCTCCTTGGGGACTTTAACCATAATAACACAAAATGGCTCCCCTACTCCAACTTCACAGATCAAGCTGGTAGGGAAGCTGAATCATTTGTCATCAGTCATGATCTAATCCTTATCATTCTTCCAATGTTCTTGACCTTTTCTTAACCAATTCTCCCTCCAAATATGCTGTGGATGTCTGCTTTCTCCTTGGTAACTTTGACCACAATCTAATTCAAGTCTCCTTCTTTACAGTTCATCCTCTATGCAGCCAATCTCAGCCTTGTACCCTATGGCACTATAATTGTGGCAACTGGGATGACCTCCGGAATTTTTATGCTGCTTTTCCATGGTCAGATTACTGCTGTTGCTTTCCAAATCCAAACACCTGCACTGAACTAATAACCAAAATAATTCTCACTGGAATGAGTGCCTTCATTCCCTACTCCACTGTAAACACCTCTACCTGCATCCAAGCCCTAGTTCTCAAAAAAAAAAGTGCCTTTGTCCTCCATGATTAAAATGCAGCATATGTTCAATGGCTTAAATTAAAAACTCCAGCTTCTCATTCAGCTTACACAACATGTATAAAAAAAGTTATCAATAATTCCAAAGCATAACAATGAAATGCAGTATACTCACCTCCTGCTCAATTGGTTGTCAAGCCTTCTGATCCCTTGCTAAGGCTGTTGGGTGTAACTTCTGCCCTTCCATGTTGCCAACTCTCTTGCATCCTGATGGCACTATGGTAACTTCATCCAAGGTAAAGGCAGATCTCTTGGCATCAGTTTTTCCTTCAACTCTTGTCTTGACGACCAAAGCAAATTACCTCCCATACTTCTAGAAACTACCCATGGTATGCATCCTCTAAACTTTTGCCAAAAGGACATTAGAAAAACCCTTGTTAATTTTGATTCTAATAAGGCTCCTTTTCCACATGGTATTTTTCTGGTTGTGCTCAAGACGTGTGCTCTAGAATTGACACCCATTCTGTATTGTCTATATGAACTTTCATATTCTACTGACATCTCTCCAACAGCATGGAACCAAGCCTATCCAGCGAGAACCAAAAAAGGGAGACAAAAGTCAGCCATCTAACTGTTGTCCCATTGTTCTCACTTCAGCACTTTCAAGTGATGGAGGTTATGAACAATCAGCCTCTTTTACCTGGAGACTCATCAGTTAATTAATGATCAATAATCTAGATTTCGCCATTCTCATTCTACAGCTGACCTCCTAGCTAATCTCACTTACCTTTAGAATCAGGTTATCGAAAGATTTGGAGAAAGTTGCACTCAATATTTCTAAGGCATTTGATTGTATCTGGCAGCATGGCCTCATGAACGGACTGCCATCTTATGATCTCCTGCCTACACTCTGTGATTGGATTGCCAGCTTCCACACTGATTGATCATTGTGTGTCAGGTAGATGGCTTCCTCTTATCAGATTTCCCTATCAGTACTGGAGTGCCTCAGGGTTCTGTGCTCTCACCCATGCTTTTCCTACTTTACATCAATGACCTCCTCCCTCTAACTTGAAATCCTATTCACAGCTACTGATGACAGTACTCTTCATTCACTAAACCCTGTAGCACCCTAATATTAGATGCCTCAACATCTTTCATAACCAGTAACTTGCAAACTGACCTCCTCAATATCCTGAAATGGGGTGAGGACCACTTGGTAAATTTCAATGCCAAAAAAACTCGAACCTGTTTTTATTACCCACTTCTCTTCCTCGACCAGACCTAACATTTGCACAGAGAGAACAAGGATGCTATCTTCGAAGAGAACTTAAAGAAAAACATCAAAATGGAGATGCCAGTTGGATCATTGACTACAAGCAAGCTAAATTGGTGCAAAAATCAAGTGATGCCACTAGTAGCCACCATGGAAACCAGTATGCAGGCACTGCATAGGAAATGTGCAAGATCTTTGCAGTCAAATATTTGCCTCAAGAACCTTGCATATCCACTTCACCAACATTCGTGGCTTAAACTCCAACCTTGATAGTGTGCACTACCACTCTCAGTCTACCAAATCCCACCTACTCTTTCTGGGAGAAACTCAAATCTCATCCCCTCCCTCCCCCAAGCACTATTTATCTCAACTTTCCTAACTACATACTCTTTAATTCCTTTCGAGCCAAGGGTGGCATCTACACATATATCCGCACTGACATACCTTGCAGAGCACCCAACCTAGAATTGCCCAACTTTGACCTTCTTTCAGTTAAATTTGTTTGCTGTCTCTATCACTCCCCCTATGCAACCAACCACTCTGAGCTCTTTAATTTCTTCTCCTTAAAAATTGATTTTCTCCAGTCCCACTTTCCCAACAGCAAAATCATCCTCCTAGGAGATTTTAATGTCCACAACACCAGCTGGCTTTCTTCCTCCAGTTGTACAGATCTTGCAGGCAGAGATTCTGAAACATTTGCCATCACTAATGACCTTACACAACTTGTTCAGATAACCCAAACCACTCTCCAAACACTCTAGCTCTCTTCCTTACCAATCAGCCTTTCAAATACACAGTGAAAGTAGTGGGCCCACTAGGTAATTCTGACCACAATCTAATACAAAAAAAAAAAAGGTTGGTCAAGCCTAAAAGCTCCTTCAAAATGCTTGACTCAATATAGAGGAGAGCAATTAGACTTATTAATGACCCATCTCTTACTAGCTCACTCTCCACACTTTTGCACAAAGTGTGGGGAGTGAGCTGGTAAGGTGTTTAATTGGTTTCTGCAATATGTATATTATACAATTCTCGTAGAAAGGCTTATATGTTGATTATACATGATTATTAATTGATTTAAGGAATTCACAACGTACACTAGAATATAAATTAAATTAAACTTTAATATATATTTCCAATATTTCGGCAACATCAAGTTGCCATCTTCAAAGGAACTTCAAATAAAGACAGGTGTATGTAGGCACTATACACAGTAAATGAGGACAAAGCCAGAAGCTATTGTATTGAAGCAGAAATATTGGAAATATATATTAAAGTTTAATCTAATTTATATTCTAGTGTATGTTGTGAATTCCTTAAGTCAATTAATAATCATGTATATTCTACAAATATTTCCATGGGAAATGCTCATCTGAAATAATCAGTAATCCCCCCCCCCACACACTTAGTGCTAAGCTCATTGGAACACATGCAGCTGCTGCTCAACATCCCTTCACAGTGCACCTTAAAAAAGAGAACAAGTTTCTTTTCCTCTTCCTTCATCCCTGCAACTGCTGTATTGTGGATCAGTCTTCCCCCTGTTGTGTTTCCCAAGGAATACAAATAGAATCTTTTAAATCAAATATAAACAAGTTCCTCCTTTCCCATCTCACTACCCATATACGGTACTAATGTACTATAGGTTGATCAACCAACCTCTCCTATATGGGCTCAACATAAAAAAAAAAAAAGTCTTCAATCCATCTAATTTTGGAATACTATTCCCACATTTGGGGTGGAGCATTCAAAACCTAAGAATTCTTGATGATATTCAGAAGAGGGCACTCCACTTCATAGATTACCCTTTCCTCACAGGCTCCTTTCAGTCATGTTATCATAGATCCTGTTTCAGCGCTGTATCTCTTCTTTAGGTTTCACAGGCATTCCTCCTCTGAATTGGCTGCTACCATTCCTTCACTTTTTTTAAACCATAGAAGAGCTATAGCAGCCACTGGCCAATACACTGTTCAGCTTCAAACACACCAAACTACCTTCTCATCAGCTTTTCATTTCACCCCCCTCTCTTCTTTGGAACAATCTCTCTCATACTGTTTTTCCCCACTGAATGCAACCTCCTGGTCTTTAAGAAACATATCAATTGACTAATAGGTTTAAGTTGCTGATTAGAGGAACATTTTTTTCTGGGCATTTTATTTATTTATTTTTATTTTTTTTTCGTATAAGCATTTCTCCTCTCCCAAAAAACCTTGGATTTTTAATGCTGCAGCTGTCTTGAAATCATTGGTAGCTCAACTAGCTGTGTCACTTTTTTCAAGGAGCCATGTCTTGTGAGAGGGAGTTACACATACACTTAAAGAGTGCCTATGTAGATAGATGCAATGTTTCTTGTTCCATACTACTAAATCATCACCCGAAGAAAAGACCATTAGATTCAATTCTGATTACTGAGAAGAGTAACTTTTTCCTTGATTTTTTTTTTAGAATGGTTGTTGAATTTAGTGTACCATTCAGCAAGGGCAAGCAGCATTTTTTATTCTCTGAACGTTGGTTTCAGATGTCATTGAAAAAATGCTGGAGTCTTTAAAATAGGATTCCTAGGTTATAATGATCAAAGAAAGGGAATTGCAAGAGCACTCAACACCAAACATGAAGATAAACTGCTCGATTGTAAACAGTTTTATGTGGACAAACTTCAAAATGGGGAAATGGACATTGAAACTTATTTGTGCCTATAGTTACACAGAAGGTCTCCTAAAGAAGAAGTAGGCCACTTATATCAGCTGCGGTCCTTGTAGGAGATCTGAAAATGAATCCCACCAAGCACATACAAACATTTTGGGAAAATTTGTATCTTGTGTACCATTAGTATATTGTATTGTATCTTGTGTACATATTTAGTGTACCATTTAGCACAGGCAAGCAGCATTTTTTATTCTCTGAACGTTGGTTTTAGATGTCATTGAAAAAATGCTGGAGTCTTTAAAATAGGATTCCTAGGTTATAATGATCAAAGAAAGGGAATTGCAAGAGCACTCAACACCAAACATGAAGATAAACTGCTCGATTGTAAACAGTTTTATGTGGACAAACTTCAAAATGGGGAAATGGACATTGAAACTTATTTGTGCCTATAGTTACACAGAAGGTCTCCTAAAGAAGAAGTAGGCCACTTATATCAGCTGCGGTCCTTATAGGAGATCTGAAAATGAATCCCACCAGGCACATACAAACATTTTGGGAAAATTTGGAGAAAAGGGCAAAGCTAATAATAATAGTAAGCATCTGCTGGATTTCTGTTCAGGATATATAATAGTCATTACTAACACCATGTTTCAACATAAAGATGTGCACAAGTTCACGTGGAGAGAGGATGCAAAAAATAAGAAAAGCCTCATTATGTCATTGTAGACACTGATATCTTCATGTTGGTTCATGATACAAGTGTACAGAGGATTTGAAATTGGAAATGACCATCAGTTAGTTTTAAGTAGAATAAAATTGAATATTGCATTGAAAAGAACAACATGTAAGAGTTTTAAAAAGAATTTAAGTTGATGAGATTTTACAGGCAAACTGTATTCAAGCATTATAATGCTAATGCAATATTGTTATACAAACATTATTGAATTAAAAATGAAACAGTTTGAAAACAAGAACCAAACCTTGGAGTCTCACTGGCAAGTTCTGAAGAAAGCATTGATTGATTCAATTAGGGAGGCATGCAGTGGAGTTGTGTGCAAGGAAAGAAAAATAAGAATGCCCTGATGAATGAAACTTCATATACCACATTGAAAGCGATCTAAAATTCCTCCCCTCCAATATAGCTGATAAAATATGGATGGAAACATCCAGCATACTAAATTCTTATAAACAGCTAAGTTACTATTTAACCAAAGTAGAAAATTGGAAAAATTAGCCCTTAAATCTCTAAGAAATAATCAAGACATCGTTATTACCAAAGTGAATAAAGGCAATGCTGCTGTCATTACTGATCAGATATCATATCTTGAAAAAAATGAACCATTTGGTATCCAACCACAATACGTATCAATTGGTTAACTACAATCCTACAAACTACATCCAAATTATCGGCCTGGTTGGCCAAGTGGTTAGTGTATCTGCTCTCCAGCCAAAAGGCTGCAGGTTCGAATCCTGCCATGGGTATGGATGTTTGTGATTGTCAGTGAAAATACTAGTGGTGGGTGGTAGATGGCGCTGATGTAGATGAAGATGGTAGTAGCAGTTCGTTGTAGTTGGCAGATTGATGGAGATGGAGAGAGAGGTAAAGTAGGTGCTCTCCCTCGATGAGTCTTGGACTTCATGGAGGTGTTGTAATATTCATCATCATGCATATCAAGGATTTAGGCCTAGCATGGCCTGTTCCAGCCTTAGAAGTCATTGTTGAATTGTTTAAGAGGACGTCCTGGTTTTCTTTTTCCTAATGGCTTGTGTTTTAAGGCTTGTTTTGGTAATCTTTCTGTTTTCATTCTTTGAACGTGTTCCATCCATTTATGTTTATATTTTTTAATTTTTTCTATTACTGGTTCTTGGTTTAATTCTTTCATAATGTTGTAATATTAATAATAATAATAAAAAGAAAACAGAATTAATGAAGTCAGTGAAACATGTAGCCAGAGGAAACAATTAAAAAGCTATTACTGCATTATGCCTACGTTCCCAGAATTTATGGCCTGCCTAAAATATACAAAACAAACACAACACTACAATCAATAGTGGAAGGAATTGACAGCCCTTCTTTATAGGGGAAACAGGGCAGGCAATTTCAATAAGAAAATTGTAGAATGATAGCCATTGCATTTCATCCTTGTAAATTTGACATCACACTGAACTTGAATGCTGTGTGTGTAGGGTGGAGGAGCAAAAAATGGTGAGTAGAATTGAGTAAATCTGATGTTAAGAAAGCTGTGGAACTCGATGATATATCACCTTATGTTTTGAGAGACTGTTCCAGCTTTGAGCTAACACCAGTCTTAAATCAGGACAACTTCCTAAGGAGGAAATTGTTACTCTTTATAGGGGAAGAGATAAGACTATGGTTTCAAATTATAGGCCAATCTGTGTGTCTGGGATTGTGGTTAAAATATTCTAGAGGTTAGTGAGGATGGATATTCTGATTGTGTGACAACATCATCATGCATAGTGATAGATTTGGAGTTTGCAGAAGCTTTTGATAGATTGTTACATGACAAGCTGCTAATAAAATTGGAATGATTTGGATTGAATAGTAGATTAGTGAGCTGAATTAGAGATTGGCTGTATAATGGGTATCACTAAGTCATATATGGGAGAGCAGTATCCAAAAACAGGAATGTTACTCTTGGTTTGTCCTAAGAATCTGTATTTTGGCTGTTTAACTTACGCAGCAATGATTATTAGGAAAAGTTCAAATGGTGATATGCAGTGTTTGCAGATAATGCAAAGTTGGGAAGAATTGTTATCAGTAGAACAGTTGTGGCTTTATAAGAGGACTTGGTGAATAGGTAAGTGAGGGATTGCTTATTCAGTATTGCAGTGTCAAGTTTTAAAATTTAGGAAACAAAGGAGAATGCAGAGAAAAAAATCTAAATTTCCTTTCAATAGGAAATAGCATTCAGCTTGTATTTATTTTGTTTCTTGTTCCATTCAGTTCTATAACTAGAGGAAATTACTTGCTGAAATACTTGACGCTTCAGACTCTTGGCAATAGCTAATCTTGATGCTCAAACAGGAAGGTTTTCTAATGTTGAATTTCTTGTTTGACCAAACCACAGTAAGTCATTAATGGGTACAGCAAGCCATTATAGGTTAGTAATGTCTTATATATATTTTACAATTCAAGCCATTCCCACCTATCCATAGTATGGCATGTTTCTTGTGGACTCTGACAAGGCAAATATTACCACCTTATAAGCATATCTTCCCTTAGTTGGACGAAATGTCAGCTAAGCTTTTTGATAGTAGATGACTTTCATCACCAGTAAAACATCACCAAAATGTTTGCTGGAAGCATAAAGTGACTACTGCCATGTACTTTCATCTCCAAACCAGTTGTATAGGTCAAATCTGATGGTAATGGGTGTGCAGGCATCCCAATCAGGTAGTGAATAATCCTGCTACTGCCTACACTGCCAGTCATGCCTATAGTCAATCCAAGTATAGCAGCGTTCAGGAAGGGAGGGGGAGGCACTGTGGTTGGATTAGACTGGGCATTCCCATTGTGGAAGTTATGTGTGCATCCTTCACTTCTGCTGCATGCCCTGCTCAATGTTTTCACAACTAACTCAGCTGTGAAAGATAACCAAATGTATACTAGCATCCCTGCTTATTATAAATTTTATTAACTTTTTATAATAGAATGACAGCTGACAACAGCAGACAAGTTGTTCTAGCTTGTTTAGCGATTGCTCTTTTTCTCTTGTATTTTATGTAGTCATCTTGAGATTTTGTTGCTAAGTATTTTTTAAAAGTATTCCTTTTGTCTTCAATAATTTGGGCGATCTGATCATCCCATCTTGTAATTCTCTTTTTTCTTTGCCATTTCCTCTTCCCTCCCAGTGATTCATTGGCCACATCTGATATAATTGTTTTGATGTTATTCCATTCTTCCTCAAAAGTTTTGCCTAAGTTTATATTTGCTATTTTTTCATTAGTTCTTTTTTTTATATAGAGTCATTTAATATTAGGGTAATTTAAAAGGCCAGTCTTAAAAAGGATTTCCTATTCAGATGAATGGGCTTTTCTCATTAGCCATTCAGGTGGGAATCTTAGGTTTGAAAAAAGAAGGAAGTAGTCTGTTTCTAATTCACAACTTCAGTATACTCTTGTATCTAGAATGAATTTCGCAAGTTTTTTTTTTATTATTAGCTATTATATAATCTATAATTGTCTGTGAACCACATGCTGACCAAGTTTATTTATGGCACTCTTTATGCTTAAAGAAAGAAGAAAAAAAAAAAAAAACCAGAAAAATTTCCATAAATCTTTTCCTAATTAAAATTAATTTTTTCTTTTTAATTTGTTGTGTCATGTCTTCTATTTCTATACTACTTATGAATTAGCCATCATTGCAGATGCTCAGTCATAGGTCGTATGCGATGTGTAGTCTCAAATCATCTGCTCAACTCTTCTCCCACCGAAGATTAAATCCCGAATCCGCTACTGTACAGTAGTATATTCAGGTTTTGCAAAGGTTTTTGATAGATTTGCCACATGATAAACTAGTAGTTAAATTGGAACAGGTAGGATTAGATAGTAGATTTATTGCATTGGATTGCAGATTAGCTGTCTGATAGGTATCAGCAAGTTGTGTATAAGAGAGAGATATCCCAGAAGAGGAAAGTTACTAGTGCTGCATCTCAGAAATCTGTTTTGGGACCATTGTATCTTTAATTTGTATGTAAATGACATTGGAAAGGCTTAAATGGTAATACACCTAAACCTTTTTTTATGCGAATTGGGATATCAAAAATAATTTTTTTTTACACGATTTTTATTCACTTTTACGTGACCAACCTAAAGTCTAAGTTAGGAAAAAATTCGTAATTCAAGAAAATTCTGAGAATTGCATTGTCGTTTCAATTAAGAAAATTGTAAATTATAGAAAATTCTGAGAATTTTGTAGGCATTCTCGTTTCAATTAAGAAAATTCTAAATTCTTATGAATTTCATTTATTGGGAATTCCCCGAATTACATAACTGACTGCACATAAAAAAGCAGTTCTTAGCAGTTTGAATTTGGTGTTTAAGTAGACAACACAGTTACCGCATTTTTGCATTTGTATTTTTTAAGTGAAATCAAAATAAAAATCACGTTATAAAATTAATAATTTTGCCAAGAAATAATAAATGGTAAGCTACATGTAATTTTCAAATTTTCATTTCATTAACCGAAGATTTTAATTCAGCTCTCACATGATGTTGCCGACAACCAAAAAAAAAAAAAAAAAGAGAGAAAGCCATTTCCTTGGATATAAAAATTCAAATTTTAGATCGTCTTCAAACTGGGGAAGGTGCAACGGCTGTGGGTAAGCATTTTGGAGTCCGTGAATCAACTGTCAGATCTGTAAAGAAAATGAAGAGGCTATTAGAAAAGCGGTATGTTCTGGTACAAAATCGAGGGCGAAATTATCATCATACACAAGAGATGTTGTTCTAGAAAAGGCAGAAAAAGATTTAGTGATGTGGATAGATGTACAAAAAAGAATGCCAGTTGACGGAAATTCCATCAAGCAATCATCATTGAGATTTTATGAACAGATTAAAAAACTGCAGCCAGATACTTCATCTCAAATGAGGAAAAAATATGAATTTCATTCAAGTAATGGTTGGCTGGCTAAGTTTATTAAAAGACATGCTCTTCATAATATAAAAATTAAAGGTGAAACGGCTTCTGCTGATGAAACAGCTGCTAAAGTATTTTCACAAAAACTTGCTAAAATAATTGAAGATGGAGTTACACTCGTGAACAAGTTTGGAATATGGATGAAACCGGCCTTTTCTGGAAAAAAATGCAAAAAAACTGTTGGTGGGTTCAAAGCAGCAAAGGATCGCATGACACTCCTATTTTGTTCGAACGCTTTAGGAGACGGGATGTTAAAACCACTGCTCATAAATCGATCATTAAGACCACGGTCAATAAAAGGCATAGATTTTCAAAAATTGCCAGTTCATTGGATGGCCAACAAAAAAACTTGAGTGACCACTGATATTTTCACTGAGTGGTTCCACAAACATTTTGTGCCAGAAGTTCGACGCTATTTGAATGACAAGGGTCTCGAATTTAAAGTGCTTTTGATTCTTGATAATGCACCTGGTCATCCTGCCATAGAACATCCAAATGAGCAGATTAAACATATTATGGCAGATGAACATTTCAGTACGTTTTGAACAAGCTAAATGATGATGAAACACTGTCAGTTATGGATGTGTGGAAAAAATTTTCAATTATGGATTGTATTGATCAGGTTCAATTATCGTTATCTGAATTGAGATCAGAAACTATGAATGCATGCTGGAAAGTTATTTGGCCCACATATATTAAAGAGAATGCTCCTGTTTCCTTCAATCATACTGCAGAATTCCCCAATATAATAAGTTTGGCATGTGAAATTGGCGGAGAAGGATTCGGTGATCTTAAGTCGGCTGATATCGAAGAATTGTTAATTGATAAACCTCTTAGTGAAGACGAAATAGTGGAGATTGTTTCTGAAACTCCTGAAAGTGAAGAAGTTAATAATAATGATCAAGATAATCCTACTTTTACTGTTGATATAATTAAAGAAGGTCTTAAACTGGCCAGTAATTTAGGCAATTATTTTGCCCGACATGATCCAAATGAAGAATGTGCTGGGAGCTTTTCACGTGAGCTTCAGTTGTTAATGTCTTCATACAGAGAATTATATCGCGACTTATCTAAAGCATCAACACAGCGATTAATAACTGAGTTCATGCTTAAAACTACTGAAACAACCAGTGGTACTTTTGTTCAAGACATGACAAGAAGAATTCCACAAGTTGAGGCGGAAGTCGATGACGATAATACCATATCTAGTAGTTCCAATGATATTACATTCTCACGAAAACGAAAGCTTTCGCATTTATGTCAGAAACTGATAGCGAATAATGTAATTTTTTTATAGAATCCTTAGCAAACAACTGAAATGAATATGTTAAAGAGCCAAGAGGCTATTTTTCCGGCGGCGTAAAATAAGTTAAGGGGATAATTTACGCCGCCAGAAAAATAGCCTCATGGCTCTTTATTGTAGTAATAATAATATATGGATACACCGCTCTGGCAATTCATTAGTGGGGGTATATGCAAGTTCGATTCACTTTAAACCTTGGTATTTATTCCAGCTCTTCCTACTCACTGATGAGACCTCAATAAAGGTCGAAACCGGTCTGGGTAGTGACCTCTCCTCATGATGTAAAACAGTAATACATCTCCTAGGAGCTGCGTTTTACATTATGAGAAAATATTAAGGACAGTGACGGATCTTGCTCCACCTTTGCAACGAGTTTCCCTAGTGTTGTACTACCCAGGTGATCACTTACGCCTGGACTCGCCGATAGTTTTTCGGTATGAAACTCTTAGATTTCGATCTCCGAGTTTCGTATCTGGCTTTAAAATAAAATAATGAGGGATTTATTATCCCCTTAACTGAAATGAATATGTTTTTTTTTTAAGTTATTAAAATTCATTATATATATGTATTCTCCATGAAATGTAAATAAAAATCTTATGATCCTAATGAATTTAATGTTTGTTTTTTTCATTACGTGATTTCAGGTTTGGAACCAATCTTCACTTTTTTTTCTATGGAGTCAGTAGTTCTTTTTACGCAAATTCTATTTATGCGTAATTTTTAGGAACGTATCTATCGCGTAAAAAGAGGTTTAGGTGTATACAGTTATTTGCAGAAGATTTAAAATTGCAGAGAGTTATGAAAAGTAGAGCAGATGTTGTACCTTTGCAAGAGGACCTAAATTGACTGTGTGAATGGGCAAATGTCTGGGGATATCACTTTAATGTTGCAAAGTGTAAGTTTTTAAAAATTTGAGAAGCAAAGATGGGATACAGAGTATAGGATTGGTGGGATATTTTAGAGGAGGTAGAGGAGATGAATCATCTGGGGGTGATGTTGGATAGGGATTCAAAATTTCATGGACATTTTGTTAAAATTGTGATGACAACACAGTACATTACTGGAATGACACAGAGAATGCTGAAAGTAACGATGTTATGATTCCATCATACAAGGCTTTGATCAGACTGCATATGGATTACTATGCACAGATTTGTGTATGGTTTTCAAAAGGATGATGAGTTGGAGAAGATTCAGAGATGATTGACTAAGTCAGTCTCTGGAATGTGGAATATGAGGACAGATTGAGAGAACGCAAATTATTACATATCCTACTGGATAGAAGGAAGAGGGGAGACATGATCAACACATATAAGTTTGTAAGGAGTAATTACCATATTATCATGGATGAGATTTTTCATAGAATATCTGAAGCCAGGAGGAGAATGAAAGGCCATTCCTGGAAGTTGTATAAGGCAGGTGTGAGAAAGGGGACGAAGAGTAGATTTTTTGCACAGAGAGTAGTTGGGTAATTGGAATGAATTGGCCGAGAGTGTGGTGAGTGCAGAGACAGTGAACACATTTAAGTAAAGGTATGATGAGCTGTGCATGTGGAGTGGGACCTCTAGAATGTGTCTCTTGACTCCATATAGGTCTGTTGATAATAGTAATAATAATAATTATCTGAAACAGCACGTGATGGAGGGGACCAGGGGGTGTTGGATCTGTCTATAACTACAGTAGCAACTCTACCACTGATCATGGAAAATGATCATACAGTCTTGTCCTGGGAGGTTGCTCAAGTTATGGAATTTATGTTAAGAAAGAATTAAATTATGTGGAACTACAAAGCTGGTGATTATGACAAACTTAGAAGGCAACTTGGAGCAGTGCCATGGCATAAGAATCTACATGGAATGAATGTTATTGATGCATGGGAAGCGGTTAGGGATTGTTTGAGTGAGGCAGTATCTAACTGCATATTTGGGTAAGAAGGGTAAACTGAGTAGGGATTAAGTGGATGAATAGCAATATAAAGCAGGAGCTGGGAAAAAAAAACTGTGGAAGAAATATAAATAAAAAGGTGATCAGCATGATCATGAGCAATATAAAGCACAAGCAAGAAGGGTAACAAGTATGGGAAAGAAAGCTAAATCAGATTTTGAGAGAAAATTAGCTAAGCAGGCCAAAGTAAATTCAAAAGAGTGTTTTCACTATGTGGCAAGTAAGAGAAATAATGACTGTGGAAAGATAACTTTACTGATTGCTGAAAAGTGATAAAAGAAGAAATAGTTCAGTTACTGATGTAAGCATTGAGGTATATGAATTAGAGCTACTCAGTATATTGAAAAATATCAGTTTGAATACAGCAGTGGACCTGGATGGTGTCAGCTCATGTGCTACAGGAATGTGCAAGTGGATTAGATTGTCTCTGACAAGTTCCTTAATCTAAATCTCAGCTCTGGCAAGGTTCCAAGGAAGTGGAAAGAGTACAAGATGGTTCCATTATATAAAGGTGGCTCCAATACAGAAGTAGCAAATTACAGACCAATTAAGGTCTGTAATTTGCATTACAGACCAAATTACAAACCAGTTATAGATTTTATACATATAGATTTACTTTTAACTAAACTTTTCCAGTACTATTGGAAAGTTGGTTAAAATTAAAATTCAGGAATGGGTGGATAGGAATATCATACTCTGTGTATGGCTTTGTAATGGAAAGGTCCTGCCTCAGTAATTTATTCACATTTTATAATAAGGTGATAGCTATTATACTGCTGGATTTTGCAAAGGCTTTGACAGATTACCACATGAAAAATTATTACATAAGTTGGAGCAAATGGAAATGGATATGAGGTAGGTGATCTGGATACGGGAGTGGCTGATAGACTGATATCAGAGGATGATGTATGGTGGAGTTGAATCGCAGTGAATGAGGATAACTAGTGGAGTGTCCCGGGCTCTGTACTTAGGACCATTACCCTTTAATTTTTACATTAATGATATAGCAGAAGGTTTGAAAGGGGGATATTTAGTTGTTTGCTGATGATGGCAATAGTTAATAATAATGCAGATATCTTACAGGATGATTTAAATAAATTGGCAGTATGTACAATGAACAGTGGGTTGTCAATTTAATGTTATAAAATATAAGATAATGCACTTTGGAATGAAAAGATTATATCCTTCTTATCATATTGATGGTACTAGATTACAGGAAATTGATGATGCAAAGATAGGGAGGTTATTATCCCTCTTTATGAGGCTATTGATTCAGCTACATGTTGACTATTGTGTGCAGATTTGGTCATCTCCATTTCTAGGGGACTGGGAAGTGGTGGAGAGGATTCAGAGATGCACGACCAAGCCTGTGGCAGGCCTATGGCATGTTCCCTATGAGGATAGATTGAAGACTTGTGTCATAAAGTTTAGCTGACAGGCACAGGAGAAGGGATATGACACAAAAAAAAAAAAAAAAAAAAAAAAAAAAAAATTCAATACACAGGGATTTTAGGGGGAAAAACAAGGGGTCACACTTGGAAATCACCTAAGAGTGTGGTTGGTAAAGGTGTGAAGACTAGGTTCTTTACTTGCAGAGTGGTGAATGAGTGAAATGAATTGCCAGAGGTGGTTGTGAGAGCCCCAACAACAAATAAATTTAAGGAGATGTATAATAGATATTGTATTATTTGATAGTGTGAGTCTCCTGTGATGTCTTTTGATTCCATGACGTACCCCATATAAATAATAATAATAAAATATGCAAAGACAATAAGGCAGCACATTTTGAATGCATTTAGAATAAGGCTGAAAATTCACTCGTCACTTGTCTCTGATAACTCACCCTTGGCAAGTGAATTTCTGGAACCCTTTGAATATTATTATTATTATTATTGACATATAGATGTAGATTATCTGTCAGTTCTGATGGGATTAAAAACAGCTGAAATTTCAATAGCATTCATAGAAGCAAACTTGCATGGCATTGTTATATGGTCAATTTCTTAGCATACTATAAATTCATTGCATCTTCAAAAATTATGGAAACAACTACCATGTTAGAGTAAAACTTTTTGATCTTCACATTAAGGTCATCATCTGTATCCACATATATCAGTATGTGTATAATAAGTACACACACACACACACACACACACACACACACACACACACACACACACACACACACACATATATATATATATATATATATATATAATGTTAAAGATACCAAGCTATTTTAAAGCTGGTTTTACTCCATTTCCCAAGTAAGCAAACAAACAAAAAAGTCAAGTTTGCGCCTGCATGTAATGCAAGTCTAGCTGACCCTGCAGGTAGTGCAAGACCAAGGTAACTCATGGTAAAAGTAGAATAAGCTCTGATAACTAATCTTAATGTTTACCCATAATGCAAAGCACATCTCCTGGAGGAGATGTATGATGCTTTGTATTAAAGGCAAGGGGCCACTACCCAGACCGGTTTCGACCTTTTTTGAGGACTCATCAGTGGGAGCCAGACTAGAAATATCAAGATTTTAGTAATACAGAGCTTATAAGTATTTTACCAGAACAAGTTACCATAAGGTGTTTTAACCTTATTAAATAAAAATCTCAGGAGGAGATATAAATGTAGAAAGTATTTTACCTTGGGTATAATAAATGTTAAAGATACCAAGCTATTTTAAACCTTTTACTCCATTTCCCAAGTAAGCAAACAGACAAAAAAGTCAAGTTTGCGCCTGCATGTAATGCAAGTCTAGCTGACTCTGCAGGTAGTGCAAGACCAAGGTAACTCTGGTAAAAGTAGAATAAAATCTTGATATTTCTAGCCTGGCTCCCACTGATGAGACCTCAATAAAGGTCGAAACCGGTCTGGGTAGTGGCCCCTTGCCTTTAATACAAAGCATCATACATCTCCTCCAGGAGATGTGCTTTGCATTATGGGTAAATATTAAGATTAGTGATCAGAGCTTATTCTTTTACCATGAGTTACCTTGGTCTTGCACTACCTGCAGAGTCAGCTAGACTTGCATTACATGCAGGTGCAAACTTGACTTTTTTGTCTGTTTGCTTACTTGGGAAATGGAGTAAAACCAGGTTTAAAATAGCTTGGTATCTTTAACATTTATTATACCCAAGGTAAAATACTTTCTACATATATATATATATATATATATGCAAAGAAACAAGCTGCACTACAATATACATGGTATGCTGAAGTTACATTGATTTAGTGAACCGTTAAAATTACTGGCCTGACCTCCAGTGAAAAGAAAAAAAAACTTACTACATCAAAGCCAAAGTCTTGTTATTATTATTATCTATTAGGTTACAAAATTAAATTAAATTAAGCTAGAGAGCAACATGTTCACACACAAAAAAATGTATAATCATATAAGTATACATATAAATTAAAACAAATCAATATAGATGGTGGCCAATAAAAGCTGAAAAATTGCTTAGAGTCCTCAAGTCAGGGCTTGCTGGAAAACTTGAACTAATCAGAATTTGATGTAGTAATTGGAAGTTTTTCCACTTGGTTATACTATAAATTAAAGACACCAAGAAATTATATACTTGGTTTAATCCTTTATCCAAGTGTAAGCAAACAAGTTTGCGGCTGAATTATTTTCAGGACTGGAGCAACTCGTATATAGAAACTTATGACTTCATCACTTAGCATTGCCATAAGTTTGGGATACTAAGGCAACTTCTAACATGGTAGTTGTTTCCATAATTTTTGAAGATGCAACGAATTTACAGTATACTAGGAAACTGACCACAGAACAATGCCATGTAGCTTTGCTTCTATGAATGCTATTGAAATTTTAGCTATTTTTAATCCCATCAGAACTGATAGATCCCATAAGGCAACTCATATATAGAAGCTTATGACTTCACATCACTTGCCTTAGTATCCCATGGACATTGCTGAGGAGCCCTTATATTTGCCTTTTATTAGTGCTTTTAGGATTCACTGGCTTAAATGGCTGTTTGAAATTGTTGGTTCTCATCAGAGACAAGATATAAACCTGAACAAGACACTCCATTTGATACAATATCAATTCCATAATATAAGTTAAAGATGCCAAGAAATTATATTCTTGGTTTAATCCTTTATCCAAGTGTAAGCAAACAATGTTTGTGTGTGAAATGACTTCACGACTGGGAAACTCATATATTGAGGCTAATGACTTCACGCCACCAAGCTAAGTATCCCATAATGCAAAAGCACATATCCTTACAGACATGCATCATGGGAAGGGTCACTACCCAGACTTAGAAGTGATACCAAGGTTGAAGTGATGCAGAAGAATAGTTGCCCAGTCGTGAAGTTACTTCATGTGCAAACTTTGTTTGCTTACACTTCATTGGATAATGGATTAAAGCAAGAATATAATTTCTTGGCACCTTTAATTTATAGGATAACCAAGTTGAAAAACTTTCAACATCTATCTCTAATCCAGAGTATTTTAGTAATAAGGTGCAACACCTTTTGGCTACTTGTATATGGAAATATGACTTCTACATTACATCAATCTCGGTATCACTTTTGGGTCTGACTCCCACTGATGAGAGACCTCAATAGATCTTACTGAAGCATTTAATAATGTCCGGCAACCCTTTCTGTTCCATATCCTCCAACAAATTGGTGTGGGTAAAAGGCTGCTATCCGTTAACAATGGAGCCTATGCCAATTCAACTACCCACCTCCTAGTTAATGGGTTCCTCTCAGACCCAGTAAAAATTCGAAAAGGGGTCATGTTGGAGGCTTAATGGATTATAATAAATTTAGTTTAATCCTTTATCCAAGTGTGAGCAAACAAACTTTGCACCTGAAAGTATCTTCAGGACTGGGGCAAGGTTGGTAGCAAGCTACCAACACTCCTATCTCAGTATCTCCCATAATACAAAACACATCTCCTTGCGGATATGTCTAATGTTATGCACTAAGGGAAGGGCCACAACCCAGACTAGTTTCAACCTTTATTGAGGTCTCTTCAGTGGGAGCCAGGCCCAAGTGGAGATACCAGGCAGAAGCATTAGCAGGTCATCTCTACCTATAGGAGTTGCCAAATGGCGTGCCACTCTTTTTTAATAAATTACTCTGGATTTAGAGAAAGATGTTGAAAGTTTATTTTTCACTTGGTTAGAGTATAATAAATTTAGTTTAATCCTTTATTGTGTGAGCAAACAAACTTTGCACCTGAAAGTATCTTCAGGACTGGGGTAAGGTGTTGTGTCCCATTTTATGATTATTATTCCAACTAGAGAAATTCTGCTTATCTATGTTCAACTATTATCTATGCACGAGATATCACCCCAAAATACAAATATTTAAGCAATTTCTCCCCTTAGTGTCCCTAATATTTATATTATGCTGTGCCTTTTGGGACATTTAGTTTGAGATATTAAATACAAAAACAAGTAGCAATTACTAAAATATGTCTGAATGTGAAACAATATTGCAGTCGTGACACTTTATCTCGTTTCTTAACACATTAATTTCCCGCATGATTAGGTTCGTACGTTTTTCAAGTGGTGCATTGGGCAGCAATTTCAGACAACTGTTTTATCAATGAACAAAGGTTTATTAAACTCATTAGCATGGTACAATTCAATTAATATATATAACTCAATTCAATACTAAGAAAACATTTATAAAATAACATTAGCTAATCACAAGTATTTGACTATGATCCTATATGGGTATCACGATCATGCCGCCATAACAAATTCAACTCATACAATCATATGTATAATCCCAGATCTAATTAACACATTAGTTAACCCTATATTAGTCTGAATACGCTATATGCTGTAGCACCTGGACATATGTGATCAACTCACTCTATTTTACTATCTAAAATTACGTAGATTAAATTATCCTTTCACTGTACTAACACATAACTTTGACATTTAAAACTTTCCTATACGTTACAATACACATTTATACTTCTCAGGACACACCACCTTACCCCAGTCCTGAAGATACTTTCAGGCGCAAAGTTTGTTTGCTCACACTTGGATAAAGGATTAAACTAAATTTATTATACTCTAACCAAGTGAAAAATAAACTTTCAGCTTAATGGATTGTATACAGCACTCAGAAATATATTTCGTCTCAGTCACTGAGACATCTTCAGGGATTACAAAAAAACTAATGTAACATATACACAAATACCACACAATACTAAGCCCAACCATGTGGGTGACTCTGAAGTTCTATCCAGGCAGAGCGCCCTCTAAGGGCAGTTGTAGGTGGCCTGGAATGTAAGGTGGGATCTCTGATGATAAGTGTTTCCCAAATCTTAGGAGCTTAATGCAACCATATTTATTAAGATTTTGCTAATTTCTGAGAGCTGCTGCTGATTCTAAAAATAGTCTCTCTTTTTTGAATTTGCTGTGGTGGATCATAGTAGTTTTTTTCCATGTGATCCTGTGGGTTGTATCCAAGACATGGTCATCCAGGCCTGACTGACCATAGTCGTGGTTGCAAATGTATGATTTGTGTTCCTCCAGGCAGATGGTTGCTGATCTGCCTATCTGTCTTTTGTAGAACGGATAAGGATAGCAAGTTTGCGGTGGGGCTTAAATGCTGTGTGTAGGTTGTGCTTTTTTAAAATCTTGACTATTTTTTCCAATGTGCCACGGATGTAGGGTATGGTGATGGCATTTCTAAACTCTTTCTGAAGAGAAGACAGGGGAATGGGGGGAGGAACTGATTATTTTTTTAATACTGTGATCGCTGTAGCCATTGGAGAGGAAAGTGTTGTGTATGTGGTCAAGCTAAGTTGTACGGGTGGTTCCAGTGGAACCACCCTTACAACTTGTTGGCTCTCTTGGTTAGAGTGTTGAAAATGCCATATTGTTGAGCAAGGTAGTGATGGGAGAGTTTGTGAATGTATCTGCCTGTGTTCGTAGGTTTTCGATATACAGTGGAGGAAAGTGTACTTTAGGAAGGCATGTAACTATGGCGTCTAAGAAGGGTTAATAATTGTTCTTTTCCTTTTCCATTGTAAACTGGATGCTTAATGCAGACTGTTGAGGTGAATGAGGAAGGAGTCTAATGTGTCTGGGCCATGAGGCCAAATAGAGAACACATCATCTACATATCTTAGACAGACAGGTTTGAGAGGGGCTGGGTCTATGGCTCGTTTTTCAAAATCTTCCATATAAGTGACATTTGATTTCTTTTTAAGTGTATCAAACATGCTTAAGTATTAAAACAGAGCAATTATATATATATATAGAGAGAGAGAGAGAGAGCGAGCCAAATCTGAAGAATTTACATAAAATTCCTGTTTAAAAATAAATAAATAAATAAAAAACCCTTAGGCTTCAAACTACCATCGACATACATTGGGAATCTGAATTTCAGAGACTGAACTAGAGATAAGTAGGTCATCATCTCCCTTTATAAAGTTTTGATAAGACCACATCTGGACTGCACTGCACAGATTTGCTTGCCTTGATTTCTTGGAGATGAAGAGGTGAGTGACAATGATAGTAACAAATCTGTGGAATGTGAACGTGAGGATAGATTTTCAGTATACAGCAAGAATGGAGAGACCGGGACAGCTCTGGAAACTGAAAACTGACAGTGTATGAGTAAAAGTTCTAATCTTCACACCTTTGTAACAGAGTTAGCAGAGCTGTGATGACTAGAACATTTTTCATGGAGAGTAGTGAATGAGAGGACTAAATTGCCAGAAGCCCTCATGAGTATGTTTGTCAGTGAATGAGTTGAAGGAGAGATGTAATAGGTATTGCATGAATATAAGAATATTATTATAGAAAATGTCATTGTATTCAACAATAATTTTGATTCAACCTTTCAAGTGTATTATTGTTTTGTTTAAATATCACCCAGATGACTGTAAATAAATATATATATATATAAATAATTTTTTTTTATATATAATAGAATGGTAACAGTAGTAAAGAATCAACTGCTTTTTCAAAAGAAAACAAGCTTCAGTCATTTATACAACGAAAACTGGTGCATCAAGTAAGATAATGCATATTTCAGTTATACATATCTGCAAAATTTTGTGTATTAATATGGAAATGCTTGTGTTTAGGAATCATTATTTTTGTGACAAAGATATATGTCAAACTTTATTATTTTTGCTGTAATTATTACTACTATTCCCCCCCCCCCCTCCAGTTGTAATCATTTACCAGATGCTTCATATTACAATTTCATCTGTTATCTGAAGCAGATAAACAGATTCAGTTTCTTCAATACATGATTGGATACCAGAGATAGTATGATTAAGACTTGGGTCGCTTCTGTATTTTGTTTGTTTGGTCATTGTAACTGTTTATAAAAATTTATTGTATTGAATTTGTGAAAGCCACTCTTTTTGACACTCAACTCTCACTGTAATAGACTACTGAATTTTAATTAGTTTGGTCATAGCTTCATACCAGTAATACTGTTCTAAAAGTTGTTAACTGGGCACTTTATTCTGTTTCATTATGTTAGGGGATACTTATGAAGGCCTACCTGGTTGGAAAAATGAAACTAGACCCACTAAGTGGATTACATAAGATTACCTTCATCTGGGGGAAAGCCTCTATTTTGATTTTAGGAGATCTGAAGTGACTGATGTTACATTCGGTTTCTAGAGCCAGGTTCCAGTTTCTATGTCCATTTGCTTTTCAGCATATATACTTAATAACACTCTTTGAGGAATTCTGAATCTCTACATATTGTAGAGATTCAGAGCATCTTTCATTCAAAGGTACAACTGTAAATTGGTCCCACAGTCTGTCTGCCATTTGGTACATAGAACTGATTCTGATTGTAAAGAGGAAGTTTCCTGATCATGCTAATAATGCTGCTATCACTTACACTACTAGATTATATACCAAGGGAGGCCAAGCAATGTAGTGTAGTGTGAGCCAATGTCAACATATCCACATTTTGAAATCGAGATTGGATCATTTCTGTATGACCATGTCTAGGAGTCTACTTCTCTCACTGCATGTCTTTCCTCTTTATTTCACTTCAAGAACCCTACAAGGAGACTTTTGAATAAAAATGGTCTCACTATATTAAAAAACAAGCAAGCCTCTCCAGGAAAAAACCCTACATATTATTTTTTTACATAATGCACACACACACACACACACACACACACACACACACACACACAAAAAAAAAAAAAAACTACCAGAAATTTATAAAAACAAAAATCTCACAAAAATATCATTTCCACATCTCCTTCACCAATAATCTTAGATTTCTCAGTTGTGAAATTCTGAAATTCCTAATTCTGAAAAGCACTCTAACTTGTTTGGCTTTTGTTTTTATCCTTGTTGATTAACTTCTTGCAGTTCATCTTTCCATACAACAAAGTCATCTCTCTTGATGACTTCAATGTGTGCAACTTCAGTTGGCTCTCCTTCATTAATTCCACTGGCCAACTTAGAAAAGGAGCTGAGGTATCTACTGTAAGTATCGACTAATGTAAATTGTTCATATATGTATTTCAATAGTAGACTGTCCTTTTCACTCATCCACTACTATAAATCTTAAATAGTTCTCCTTTGTGCACTGATGAAGTAATCTGTCTTCTTGATAACCCAGATTGCAATCTCATATACAGGTTTCTTCACCAGTTGAATATCCCTTCCTCTTCAGCTGCTTCTCTCAACCGCACATCCTTTGGCATAACAAGTGGGATGACCCTAAGGACTTCCATTTTCCTTTTATTTCATAGCCAGGCTAACTAATGTTTCCACTCTGCAGTTCAGAATACTTGCTCTGACTGAATTGAATGAGTCTGAAAGACTCACAACTCATATATCACCTAGGAATTGAACAATAGAAGAAGAATAGTACAGTAGAACTCCAGAGATTTTCAAACCCAAAAAAACCAGGATGATATAAATCATTTATAACCAGTGGCTGATGAACAGTAAACTGAAACTAAAAAATAATTATTATTATTATTACACGACACCTTCAAGCAGTCCAAAGACTCGACAAGCGAGGGCACTGTTAGATCCTGAATGAAGGAATCTTGCAAAGAAATCATTCATTCAGGGTCTAACATACTAAAGTACACAGACAAAGAGAAATACCTGCACATCAACTGAGATTAAAGTGAAACTTCTTCACACATGTATAAAATTACATTAATTTTATGTACCATGTATTTTAATCTATTGTGATCATACCAAGATCGAATTAGAGATTGTCTTAAAAGAGGAATTTGTTAATATTATTTAATCCTCACTTTAGCTGTATAGAATGATTGTGAGTCACTAGATAGATATTAAGTAACAATTCATAGAAGGTATCCAACTAAACGTGTCCAGCCTAATGCTGGAGGCAGTAGCTTACGCGGAAAGTATGTCGATGCGAATTCCGTGAATACAAGAGTATAACAGCAAAGTCGGGAGAGCAAGGGATGAACCCAAGGGGAGAAAAGATACAGGTTGTGTGTAAAGGGAACTCCGAAAAAGGGGGCGCTCAAATGAAGAATATAAGGGAATGGATGCCATATCGGCTTTCTCTTGTGTTATCGTTTTTCCTGGTTCGGAAGTTAGCCGGTGGTTCGAGTAAGGGGGATGAAGTGTCAGTACTACAATGTCGGATGGCAAGCTTTCCAAAGAACGTTGTAGGATTCCACGCAGAGCTGAAGGTGAAATTTTCCAGCCTCGCTGTAGAGGCCCATCGAGAGGAATAGAGATGTTTCCTGAGATGCAAAAAATCGAGTCCATGATCGTCAGTAATTATGAAGATAGCGTAGCTGCTATGCTGGCGTAAGGACAGCCAATAGACAAGAGGTAACCAGACGTACACGTGGTGCTGAAGGACGTCAGAAAAGGTTCAGTAAAGTAGAATACTCTATTTTGTATTTAGAATTCCTTAGAAGAGAGAAAATTACTTGTGAATGTAAATTATGAACATTACTCTAAAGAACTTTGTGGGCAGACTCTAATTAGATAGTTAGCCTTTTTTTGAGAATAAGAAGAATTGTTTGGAAGAGGTCTTTTGTGTTGTATGTGATTGATTTGACATAACGAGATTAGGACTGTAGACTTATAGTAACTGAATAACATTAGAATGTTAGTTATATTATCTTATGAATAGCTTGCAGAAGGGAATTTTTGCTTAACACCATATCATTTGCTATCTATCCCAATTATCAGTCACTGTGTCTTGCATGTTTTATAACCTTTGATTAAAATTTAAAGTGTGTTGATCTTTTAACTCGAGTTTCCTTATTTAGTATTGAGATAAACTGAATGCCTGAATTTCTTTAGTGTATTTTACTTTGATATTCCAATAAACATGATTTATTTGCCTATACCTGAGTCATGCCTGATTACGATTCTGAATTACAACTTATAAAAATAGAACCTCTTTTGGCGGGAAGGAATTAGAAAGTGTATATAATCATAGATTTAGGTCATGACTGCAGTCTGAATCTATACAGCCAATTAAAGTAAAATATAGTGTAAGAACGCCTCAGAATCTAGTATTGTCTCCCTGAGTAAGGATCTTTTCTGCTATAGGATGCTGGCTGGCGCAGCATAATATAAATTTGCCAGTATCCGAAGAGGAAACAATCCTAGATGTAAGTATGTTAGGCCCGACATCTGAAGAAGTAAAATAGCAATTGAAAGATAGAAAGGGAAGATATAAAATAAGAAAAAAAACAACATAACAGCACCTACGCTGCAGCTGTACGTTTCTACCACTTAATCCACCAATTACAGCAAACCGCCACTACCATCATCACCTATACCAGTGCCATCTACTGTGCACCACCAATACCACTAGTATTTATTTATTGTCTGTAAATTGCATGTGTTCTCAAGGACAATTTGTCTGTATGCAGGAATCCTGAGTTTTCAGAAGAAAAAACCCTGCTACCTCTGTATGAGATCGGCTAATTCACCCTCAAATGAAAAAAAGAAAAAAAAAGCTATAAAAAAATTCCTCTCATACTATACAGCAGTGCTTCCCAACCTGTAAAGCAACAAGAAAGAAAGATTGTGAATGGCTGTCAGAAGAAGCTATCCAAATAGCAGAGAAAAGAAGAAGAAAATGAAACTTCAGAGAAACAGTGACAAAATTAGACAACTGAGTGTAGATTTCCAGAGACAGGGAAGGAAAGATAAGAAAAAACATCTAAACAAAAAGTGCAAGGAAATTGAAAAAAGCAATATTATGGATAGAACAAGAGATCTGTTTAGAAAAATAAATGAAATTACAGAGAAGTTTACCTCCAGATTAGGAGTTGTAAACCATATCTTTTTAATATTTATAGTGAATATATTATGAGAATGGCTGACTTAGACAAAGACCCATCTGGAATTAAGATTGGTGGCAGAAAAATAGATAATTTAAGATATGCAGATAATACAACCCTCATATCAGAAACTAAGGATATTGGACCTTATTTTTATTTATGTGAGCTTTCAGAATGAGATGCAAATCATCTTAGCGGTTTAAAAGCACCAAACGCTTCAGAACTGTTGATAACAATTGTCAGGTTCGTGGGCTTATCTCTGATATCAAACTTCGATTTCGGTTTATGTTTTGGTTTGTATTTGTCAAAGGGAGAGTGCGGGATAGTTTATTTTCATTAAACTTTATCTTATCATGTTGCTCACGCCTGGCCTAATTGATATATTCATAATTCTTGTTGAGAGGCTTATACGCTGGTTAGACATAATAACTAATATTTAAGGAATTGACAGCGTATACTGGAAATATAGATTAAATAAACTTTAATATACACTTTCCGATATTTCGGCGAACGTTACGTTGCCATCTTCTTGGGAACTTACTAAAAAGACATGTGCACACAAGTACTAATACAACAAATGAGACTGAGGCTAGGATAGGACGCTAGCGTTTTCCTAAAGTCCTGATGGTGCCCCTTGGCGGGCTATATTGGTAGTTCTTGGCCTTTGGGCTGAAGTTCTTTTGATAAAAGTTTCCCAAATTTGGGGCAGTTTCATGCATCCAAATTTGTTGAGGTTTGGCATGTTCCTAAGGGCCGAGGCTGATTCCATGAATAGTCTTTCATACTTGAACTTGCTGCGGTGTATTACTGTGGCTTTCTTCCATCTTATTCTGTGGCGAGTATCCAGAGCGTGGTCTGCAAGCCCAGAGTGGCTGTACTGGTACTAAGAAAGTACTGTACTAAGAAAGCCACAGTAATACACCGCAGCAAGTTCAAGTATGAAAGACTATTCATGGAATCAGCCTCGGCCCTTAGGAACATGCCAAACCTCAACAAATTTGGATGCATGAAACTGCCCCAAATTTCGGCAACGTAACGTTCGCCGAAATATCGGAAAGTGTATATTAAAGTTTATTTAATCTATATTTCCAGTATACGCTGTCAATTCCTTAAATATTAGTTATTATGATATATTCATATTCTTCCGAATATCTCCATTTATAACAGTATTGCATTGTCATAAATGACACATTTAGTGTTGTAAAATTGCAATTTATTACTTCATCTTTATGATATGTAAAATATAATATAAAAAATTTCCATTTTGGATTTTATGGGGGCTGCGGTGAATTAACATTCGCTATAGGGGGTCCGTGACTTCAAAAAGGTTGGGAAACACTGCTATACAGAATGTAACTAATAGCATCGATGTAGTTCCACTATTTAAGTGTTTAATTATTTTTATTAGCAAAACATACTAAAATTCCCTGGCAAATAAGTTGGAAGATGGCCTAAAAGAATACAGAGAAAACATAAGCGAGCTGATCTGTGTGTAAAAGTAGCTAAACAAGAGTCATGGAAAGACATTCAGTAAGAGTGTTGAAAATAAATATCACAAAGATGGCAAAATGTTCTATAGTCTATTGAAAAAGCTTAGAAATAGAGGAAAGAAGAATCAAAGCTGATAGAGGTGACATAAAAACTGAAGATAAGGATATTCTAGTGCCCTAGCGGGCTATTTAGCCCAACAGCCAAGACAACCCAATATAACCTGTTAGGAGACACCTTTAGGATGCTAGGAACAACGTTAGTTTTCTCTCTTCTGCCTCATTTGCTCTTTGTAGTGCCTGTGTGCACGTGTCATAATTTTATGTTCCCATGAAGATGGCGATGTGACATTGCCGAAATATAGGAAGTATTTATTAAAGTTTCTTTTAATTAATATCCGAGTATACATTGTAATTTCCTGAAATAATTTAATAGTCATGTGTTACCAACGTACAAGCTTATCTACAAGAATGATAAGCATCTGTACTTAAGTTTTGTGGATCTGGACAAGGAGCCCAGATAAAAGCTTTTTAAATCACTACATAGTCTATATTTAAGTTGTCAGTCAGAATTGAAAGAAATACAGCAAAATGGTTTGATATAAAATCAGGGGCAAGACAAAGATGCACATCATCTCCACTTTTCTTTATCATCTGTATCGATCACATTATTATTATCTGAGACCTTCAGTGAGTCGAGGACTCGATGAGTCCTCGACTCACTGAAGGTCTCAGATAATAATAATGAAGGCTATAAACCTCACTGAAGGCTATAAACACACAAACCAGCTATCATACATTCCATTAAATTCATTCACATTAGATGCACTCACCCTAAAGGTAAACCGTTCCTCATAATCTAAATCCCATAATCCAGATATAATCTTTGTAATTCTTCTTTGCCCCCCTTTTGAGAACTTCTTTATCCCCTTGGAACTCAGGAGATCAAATCTGCACACAATAATCCAGGTATGGTCTTATCAAAGCTTTATAAAGAGGCAAAATAACTTCTTTATCCTTACATGTCAAGGTTCGCTTCAACATTGCAATTATCCTCTGAGTTGTATTTGCAACTTTTGCTGTGTGACCTTTAAACTTCAAATTCCTATACACTAATATACACGAAGATCCCTTGCCTCCTCAATTTCTTGTAGCCTAACTCTGCTAATATAATATGCCGCTTGAACTCTAATCATACTAACATTAAACTGATAGCCATTTTCGTTTGCCCACATTTCCAGCCTATTCAAATTATTAAGTGCTGAATATCAGTAGCATCGCTGATTGCCAGCCTATCTTTGCTCATTGGCAAACAGTTGCACATCTGATGTTATTAATGTATAGATTGAAAAGTAATGGCCCAAGGACTGAACCCTGAGATACACTATTGGTTACTTTAAATCTGGCAGATTCACACCCACCGTATACCACTTTTTGATGTCTGTCTGTCACCCATCCCCTTATCCAAGTCAAGAGTTTATATTCCAATCCCATATTCTCCAGTTATGCAACAGCCGTTCGTGTAGTATCCTAATAAATGCCTTAGAAAAATCTAACGTTATCATAGTGAATCCATTCCCTTTTATCCAACTCAGCTGTAACATTGTTATAAAATATGAGCAAACTGCTAAAACATAACCTTCCTTTAGTAAACCCATGATGCTCCTTGCAGAGTATAGCATGTTGGCTACCGATTTCTGTATGCGAGTTCTTACCAACTTCTCTAAAATCTTCATACCACACCAGAGATACTGATAGATCAGTTGTTAGACACATAAGTTTTTGTACTACCCTTGTACAGTGGAACTATCATATATTCCTTCCATTACTGTGGTATCATTCCTGAGCTGAGACTCAAGTTATACAAAGGCCTAGCGCCAATTCAGCTATTCCTTTGGCAAATGAGCTGATATTCCATCTGTTCCTATAGACAAATTTTTATCCAGGTTATGCAACAGCTCTTCAACCTCATTTTCATGAACCTCTACCTCGTCATCCAATGTAGCAGTACCACTATGCACCATGTTACATACACCTGGTTGATATATCTTAGCAAAGTGAGCACTCGTTAACTGAACAATCTCATTAACTTCTGACACTTGAGTACTGTCTGCATTCAATAAATTTATTCTTTCACATTCATTCTTTCTTTCTTTTGCTTGCAGCATAACGATAAAATTCTTTTGGATTGCCTTTAGCTTGCATGGCCAATTTCTTTTCTTACTCCGATCTAGCCTTCCACGTAATACTCGCTATTTTTCTGGCCTGAGGTTTATATATTTCATAACTCCTCTCACTGTTATTCTCACAATATTCTTTCCACATCATCTTCTTCTTGTGGATCTCTTGCTTAATAAGGTTGTACATCCATTTCACTCCCAAACTATTTATTCTTCAAACACTACGGATACATTCAGATACCACCTCATTGAAGTCTGTTTTCAAAGATTCCCATGCATTGCTGATATTTTTTCACATTCAGTAATTAATACCATGGGACCAAAGATAGCATTCTCCTAAGTTGATTATAATTTCCAGTGTTGTAGTTCAGCATGTAACCTGTTTTAATCGGAAGTTTGATACAATTAATTACTTCCCAAGAAAGCACAGTATGATCACTGTCACCAATTGGTGGTAAAATAGCCATATGCTTAACAGAGATCCCCCTTCTGACGCTATGAGCAAATCCAACACTCTTTGACCTCAAGCTCCTTCTTTCACATGCTGCTTGAGAAAGTTGTCTTGCAACAATTCAGTAAATTCCTCTTCTTTCTTATCATGAGATTTTTCTTCTACGCGATCAATGTTTGGGAAAATTAAAGTCACCCTAATGATCACTCGTTTGGTACCCATAAGGCTAAATTGGCAATGCATTTCTTCATGCCCTGCAACTAAGCTGCTCTGTCTGTAGCAACATCCCACCATATATTTCAAATCATCACTACTTGTCTTAGTAAACTTCTTAATCTCAAGGATGTATCTTGATATATTGCATGTAATGGTATTTCAATAATGGAATTTTTGTTGATAGTTTTTTGCGAAATATTAGTCTGATATAGGGATATTTCAGTCTCAGTAATGTTCAATTAAACCTGACTTTAAAAAACAACATGTACTGTAGGAAGTTTTTTCCCACTTGGTTAGACTATGATAAATTTAGTTTAATCCTTTATCCAAGTGTAAGCAAACAAAGTTTGCGCCTGAAGTATCTTCAGGATTGAGGCAACTTGTGGTAAAGGTGGACCCAGCTCTCATCACTACTTGTCTTAGTATCTCCCATAATGCAAAACACATCTCCTTGCAGACATGTATAATGCTATGCATTAAGGGAAGGGCCACAACCCCTGGGTCTGGCTCCCACTGACGAGACCTCAATAAAGGTCGAAACTGGTCTGGGTAGTGTCCCTTCCCTTAATGCATAGCATTATATATGTCTGCAAGGAGATGTGCTTTGCATTATGGGAGATACTAAGACAAGTAGTGATGAGAGCTTGGTACACCTTTACCACGAGTTGCCTCAGTCCGGAAGATACTTCAGGTGCAAACTTTGTTTGCTTACACTTGGATAAAGGATTAAACTAAATTTATTAAAGATGTAGTTTAGCAGGTATTGTGATTGACAGTTAAACTTGTACACATTATGCCATAGTAATACATTTATATGAGATATTCTGGTTTTATGTTTAAGTAATTCCTCTTTATAAGGCCTTGATATGAATACATCTGGATTACTGTGCTCAAGTCTGGTCCCCTGTGTTTCTTGGGAATGTAGAAGCGGTGGAGATGATTCAGAGCCAAGTGACCAAGATGGTCAGTGGCTTGTGGAATGTATGCTATGAGGATAGATTGAAGGTGTGTGGATTGCAAAAGTTGGTTGATAGGAGAAAAAGAGGGGATATGATAGAAATATTTAAGTTGCTTAAAGGATTTTATAGGATAGATGCACAAGAAATGTTTCAGCATTTGGCTAGAGGGACCAGAACAAGGGTCATTCCTGGAAGTTGAATAAAGATGTGGTCAGTAGGGGTGTGAGGACTAGATATTTTGCTTGGAGAGTTGTGAATGAGTGGAATGGATTGCCAGAGTCAGTTGTGAGCGCTTTTTCTGTTAATGGGTTCAAGGAGAAGTATAGATTGTGTGGATAGATTGGATCTCCCGCGATGAGTCTTCGGACTCCATGGACATGCCCATATAATAACACTAATAATTTGGGCTGCATTGGATATCATAAACTATGAGTTGTCAAGGGTATTGGCAAGAACAAAAAGATATCTTTTAGGCATGTAATTTCTTGGTTTAAATCAGTGAATAAGGATGCGAATTTGTGAGCATTTGAACTGTGTGAATAAACCTGATCTCTTGATATAGTAAAGATGAATAAGAGGAAAAATGGATGTAATTCCCAATGTTGATGGGTTTGTGGTATAACATTGCACCTATGTGATGGTCTGATCTAAGTAGGGTCAAATTTAAGTTTATAGGTTTATCCTCTTCATATTTGATAGAGCTTAAAGATATTCAGTGAAACAAACAGTTTATATATGGCATTTTTTGTTACCAATACATAGAATATCATCTATATATCTGCTGTAGTAAGGGCTGCCAAGGGTTCAGGATAAGAATTGTGTTTCCCTGTGGGTGAGGAAAGGTTAAGCAAGTTAACCACTCATATTTTGGCCCATGGGAAGGGCAAGAAATTTGCAAATATTGTCATTATATGTGAAGAAATTTGCTGACATTTTTCTTTTAATTAGTAAAAGAATATCAGAAGGGAATACTTTTGTTATGTTCTACTGGGCTGTGATCAAAAGAAGTATCTTCTTCTTCTCTTCCGTCTAAGATGGGTTGAGTCTTCTCTATTCCTTGCTGTTCGAAAAAGTTCCTTATATGTTCTGCATCCCGAGATGTTCTTTATTAATTTCAGCCAGGTAATTCTTGGTCTTCTTTTTTCAGTTGGAAAAGTATTGATTAGGATGTTAGGAAGTCTGTCTGCGTCCATGTGTACAGTGTGTCCAAACCATCTCAGTTGTTGTTTTCTAATTTTTTCTATTATTGTCTTTTTATACAATAGTTCTTGTCTGACTGTGATGTTTGCTTTCTTTTCTATCCAACTTGTTCTATTTATTTTTCTTAAGCATTTCATTTCAAATGCCAGCAGTTTTTTCTCCTCTCTTTTTTAACTGTCCACGCTTCTGCTCCATAGATGACTGTTGGTATAATTATTGCCCCACATAATTTGATTTTGGCTTGCTTAGATATCTTGTTTGTTTTCCAGATTTTCTGTAATTTTCCCATGGTGGTCCATCCTATCGCTATTCTGTGTTTGATTGTTTTGAGTTCATCTATTGTTTCTGTTAGTTTTGATCCAAGGTATATGAAGTTGTCTACTTGTTCTATTTGTTCTCCATTTAGGGTGGCTGAGACAGTAGTTCTGTTCCTCCCTATTTTCATCACTTTTGTCTTTTGTATATTTATTGTCATGTCATATGTTTTACAGGTTTCGTTTAGCTTGTTGATCAACTTTTGTAGTTCATTTGGGGTTCTTGCAAGAAGGACGAGATCATCTGCATATTTGATATTATTTATGTTTAAACCATTGACATTGATTCCAGGCTCATTGTCTATTGCTTTCTTTACAACTTCTTCTAGATATATGTTGAATAGGCATGGGGATAATGGGCATCCTTGCATTACTCCTTTTTAGATCTCTATGGGTTCTGTTGTGAGTGTGTCCTTTTTAATTATTGTATTTGTCTCAGAGTAATATTCTCAGACAAATATATAATACAGAAACTGTATTATATATTTGTCTATTGCTTTTTTCTAGTAGAAGTTTAAGAAGGATTTCTCTGTTGATGCTATCGAAAGCTTGTTTAAAGTCCACAAAACAACAATATAGTTCTTTATTGTCTTCCCAGCTGAGCTCTGCTAGTTGGTGCAATGTGAAAATTTGGTCTATTGTTGAACAGTTTCCTTGGAAACCATTCCTCACACCTATAAAATGAATATTTTATAGGTGTGAGGAAGTAAATTGATTGGTCTGTAATTTCTGCAGTCCCTTTGTCTCCTTTCTTGTATATTGGGATGATCTTTCCAGTTCTCCAGTCATCTGGGATCTCTCCTGTTTGTAGTATTTTATTGAATAGGGTTGTTAAATATTCTATTGATATGCTGCTTCCATATGACCACAGTTCAGTAGGGATAGTATCAATGCCTGGTGCTTTATTGTTTTTCATCTGTTTTATTGCGTATCTAACTTCTTGTAAAATTTTTGGGTGGTCATTATTTTCTTCTATTGTTGGCTTGTAGTTTTGTTTCCTTGGTGAAAGATAGTCTTAAAATGGTTTGACCAGATTTTTCTTATATCTTCAATATTCCCGGTTTCAGTCATCTTGTTGTTTATCATTGTTACTGCTTTTGCTGAGAATTCCTTTCTAATTTCTCTTACAGTATCATGGAAGACTTTTAGGTTGTTTTGTTGGTATGCTTCTTGGCATTTCTTAGCTTTTTCTTCTAACCATTTTTCTTTGGCTTTTTTGCATAGGTTATCAACTTTATTTTTTAGTGCTCTGTATTTTTCTCTATTCTCTTCATTGTTTTCTTGGTTTACAAGTATCATGGCCTCTCTTTTCTCTTCTATTGTAGCTATGATTTCTTGGGTTATCCACTGTTTGTTTATTTTGGGTTTGGAACCTAGAGTGTCTTTTGCAATCGATAACAGTTTCTTTTCCTTCTTCCCAGTATTTTCCACTGTTCTGGAAGATGTGTGTGTGGGGGGGGTTAATTTCAAGTGCAATCTGTTCTAAAAATTGACTTCTACTTGAGCTGTCTTTTAGTTTTGATAGGTTGATGTTTTCTTCTTTTCTGATATTTTTTTTCCTATTGAATTTTTATCTTCACTTTGGCAGTTAATATTTCGTGGTCAGTGTCGAAATCAAAACTTCTTAATGTTCGTACATTATTTACTGATCTTTTCCATTGTTTGTTTATGATGATATAGTCTATGCAGTTTTTTACATTACCATCTGGGAATGCCCATGTATATTTATTATTAGGGTGTTGATAGAACAATGTGTTTGTAATCATCAGATCATTTGCTTTACAGAAGTGGAGTAATTCTTTTCCTCTGTCGTTAAGTGCTCTGTATCCAAATTTCCCCATCACATCTTTTTTGTCTGCTGTGAACTGTTCTATTTTAGCATTAAAATCCCCCATCACTATCATGAGTTCTCTATTTTTGGGATTATCTATTTCCTGTTGTAGTTCTTCATAGAAATTTTCTATTTCTTCCTCTAAATGGTTACTGTCTGGTGCATATATTTGAATTATTTTAATTGTTTGACCTTTTTCTTTTGCTTGAAATTTGGCTGTGATTATTCTAGGAGACACTGGGTTTATTTCAATTACTGAGTGTGTAAGCTTCTTTTCAATTAATAATGCAATTCCTTCTCTGTGTATGTTATCTTTTCTTCCTGAAAAGTATAGTCTTCCTTCTGGTAAATCCATGAATCCATCTCTGCACCAATGTGTCTCTTATAAACCTAAAATACTCCATTTCTGTCTTTTTAAATTTTCCTGGACTAATTGAATTTTCCAGGTCGGTATAGTGATCTTATGTTGAGGGTGGCTACATGTTTCACGTCCTTGGCTGACCACATTGCTGATTTCTCACCTACTCATGTGGTCTTCGAGTAGGCGCGTCGGTTGTTCTGTACGCAGTAGCACTATCTCGGTTTGTAGACTTTCTCCTGCTCACGAAAGTTACTGGCATAATAATGTAGCCAGCTTGCCATGCCTCTGCTATATCCTTTGGTCCATGGCTCTTTATTCAGAGCAACCCATTTGGGTTTCCCCCATCTGCCACCCAGGGGGACGCGCCTGGTAGGAGTGTTTTGGCTACATCCATGTTGGTGTATAGAGAAGCCTCAAAGGAAGAGGATCAGATGACAAAGGAAGAGACTACTTTGCTTCTCAAGTAATAAATGATCTACAGTTTGGATTCTGACACTGTCATCACAAAAGGCCTTCTTGCTTGTTTCACTTCATATAGATGGAAAAGCTTGGGAAATCCTGAGTATTAAGGAAACTCCCATCATACAGAGTATAGGTGGTGCCCGAAAAGAAGTTACTCTAAATCTGTGCTTCCACATTTTATCATTCAGGTGTTTTCCTCCCAAGATTATCCAATAAAAGGAAATCACAACAGCAGGTACTGAGGAGATGACTACTTCTACACAGCCCATAAGTACTTAGCTTACATCAAGCAACTTAATTTGTCCAAATTAAAACAAAAAAGTCTTCTCCCTGATGGCATTCTTTCAATTGTTGTGAAGGTATGTGCTGGAGAGAACCATCAGTTTTCAATTCCTATTCCACCTTGCAGACGCCCAGCTAATAAATCACCCAAGATTATCCAATAAAAGGAAATCACAACAGCAGGTACTGAGGAGATGATTACTTCTACACAGCCCATAAGTACTTAGCTTACATCAAGCAACTTAATTTGTCCAAATTAAAACAAAAAAGTCTTCTCCCTGATGGCATTCTTTCAATTGTCGTGAAGGTATGTGCTGGAGAGAACCATCAGTTTTCAATTCCTATTCCACCTTGCAGACACCCAGCTAATAAATGGCCACCAATATGGATTCCATTGCTGCCAATCAACAGGAGATCTATTCACATATTACCTATCTCTGAACAAATGCTGACTGAATGCACACTGTGTGTGTGATGGTTTCTTATCCCCTCACAATGGAGGATAAGAAACTTGTCAATTTCAATGCCAGCAAAACCCAGTTTTGCCTTATTTTCTACAAAAAAAAAAAAAAACATTTTTTTCCCAGTATTATCCTTGACAGCACTCAAATTTCTAGACAAGATGAGATTTCTCTTCTTGAAATCACCCTACCATCAAGCTTCTCCTAACATAAACCCATCACAACCATTGCCTCCTCAGCTTTCGGAAAATAGGATTTCTCATTTGCTCAAGATGTTACTTCACTTCGAAAAGCCATTAACCTTATTAATAGATCAGAAATGTTCTGCAATATTTCCATTGCAGATGTTCACATGAAATAACATCAATAATTCTCCATTCAGTGCTAAGTTAGTTGGAACAAGTGCAGCTGCCACCCAAACATCCTTTCACAGTACAACTTGAAACCCACAGAACAAATTTCTTTTCCTCCTTCATTCCCTGCTTCTGCTGTATTCTGGAATAATCTTTCCTTTTATGTATTTGCCAAGGAATGCAATATACAGGCTTTTTAAATCAAATGTGAACAAGTTTCTCCTTTCCCAACTCACTACCCATACACAGTACATTGTTATTATTATTTTTTTTTTAATTGATTCAGCCTGGTTGGCTGAGTGGTTAGCATATCCGCTCTCCAGCCAAAAGGCTGTGGGTTCAAATCCCACCATGGGCATGGATGTTTGTGATTGTCTGTGAAAACAGTGGGTGGTGGTGGGCGGTAGATGGCGTTGGTATAAATAATGATGGTAGTTGCGGTTTGTTGTATAGTCGGCAAATTGAGTGGTGGAGACAGAGCTGTAGAGTAGGTGCCCTCCCTCGATGAGTCTTTGGACTCCCTGGAGGTGTCACATAATAATAATAATAATAATTATATATATAAATGCAACATATAAAATACATTTGTATTAAAACAGTAATGATCCTTTTACTCACTCACACACATATCCATAACCTAAAAATATTGGGTCCTCTGGCAACCAATACAAGATATCTGCAAAGGCAAGAGTTAACATGTCTTAGTCAGAGACCTAACTAGACATTCAGAAAAATCTTTTCAAATATTACTCTTATAAATCAGAACACAAGTTTCTCGTCAATCTTTAAGTTCATTAAGGGAAACAGCAGCAAAAAATTTTCTTGCTCACAATCACACAAGAATATTACGACTCATACCTGTATATCCAACATATGCCTAACTTCAAGCATATTCAGTTAAAACTAAAAAGACGTACCAAAAATATGAACAGTATTCTTCATAAAACTCAGAGATTCAGCAATGTATATGGAATGTTCCAGCATTTTTACCTGACAGCTATTCCTTGTTCCACACAAACAAGGAATAGCTTTTCATCTAATCTTCACTCAAAAAACTAAAAATTACAACAGTGAAGATATATAAATTTCTCAATAGGAACTTGAACATTTAAGAGAGCCACAAAATACAGCCATACGTTCCTTATATTTTTCCATATTTCTTAAGGGGAATTATGTCCAACTTTCCCTTATATTCTTCCATCCATTCCATTTTTTTTTGTGCCTCTCTACGTATACATAAATCTCTCTCTCTCTCTCTTTCATGGATGAGCTGTTTGTTTTTTATATCACAGTTTAGCATGCACTGTATTCTTTCAGTTGCAACTCTATGAAGTGACATCATAACAGCTAGGTATCACAAACCAGAATCTCCTCTTTTGCTTTCCTTCAAAAAAATTTTGGATTGATTTGTAGTTCTAAATGTGCCAAAAATGGAGTGCAGTGTACTCTCATTAGTGACACAATTATCGCTACAAATCAATCCAACATTTTTTGAACATCACCTTTCACAATCCCAAATTCTGATAATGGAGAATACTGATTATCGGTGATGCGCTGAAATGGGATTTTTGCTGAATATTTCGTTTGAAATTTAGGCACCAAATATTCAACAGAAGCACAATGAATTAAATTTTATAAACATGTTTCAAACAAAAAAATATGCTCATTAACATTTTTTATTAATTTTTAATGAGTATATTTTCACTCATGGGGGACCCTGTAACCCCTAGAGAGCACGTCCCCTGGGTGGCAGATAGGGGAGCCTACCATGTGTGTGTGTGTGTGTGCGTGCGTGCGTGTATTGTGGGGTGGTCCGAATATACTGAATAAGGACTCGTGGACCAACAGGGCCATAAGGGGCAATCATCTTGATTGTAAGGGAAGCGGCACTCCCATGGACCCCCAGCTGGATCTATCCTCTCCTTCTACTTTGAAGAAGATCCACTTACTTTAATCTTTTCTATTAGGCCTTATCAGCCAACTCTTCTTATTTTATGATCCTTATGCTATTAGAGTACTTGAGGGCCATGGGCTCTTTTCATTTCTGGCCTTACAACTATGCCCTCTCTATAAACCTTACTATAATTCTTCTATGATCTACTCTTTCCCCTTCAATATACCCTATTCCTCCTATGGGTTTAAATTCGGAAGAAGGCTAGTTCAGAAGCCTTAAGGTAGCAGCCCTACCACTAAACTATTCCATCGTCAGGCTAGTCCCCTGACATGGAGAACATAATCCTACTTGTAAGCTGACAGAAAAAGATAATCGGATTGAATCTATGGGAAACGACCCTGGAATGGAAAAGGTAAAACAAAAATGGAAACGACAAAATATAATACACATAGCAAACTGGAATGTAAGAGGAATAGCATATAAAGAAATAGAATTAGACCAGTTATTAAATGAAAGAAATTTTAAAATAGCAGTAATCACTGAAACAAAAAAGAAATTAAAAGGAACTATGAGAACCGAAAATTTTAATGTGATATACAGTGGAGTCGACAGAGACCAAAGAGCACAAGCAGGAGTCATGATTTGGATTCATAACTCCCTTTCAAAACAGTTAAAACATCATAAATTATGGAATGAAAGAATAATAGAAGCTAGAATAAAAATAGATAGAGGCTATTTAACAATAATTGGCTTATATGCCCCAGAAGAAGGAAGAGAACAGGATAATATTGATCTTTATAATCAGCTACAAAACATATATAATAAAAAAAATAAAAATTATTACATAATTTTAGCAGGAGACTTAAATGCAAGAATTGGAAACACGAAAATTAATAATAATATAGGAATACATGGAGAACACACTCTAAACAGAAACGGTAAAAAATTGATTGACTTTGTAGTTTATAACCTAAAAATAATGAATTCCTTCTATAAACACAAAGACATACATAAATATACTTGGGCAGCAAGAAGATGGAAATCAATATTAGATTACTTCATATTAAATGAAAAGACATCAAAATTTTCACTAGATGTTAGAGTTCACAGAGGATATGAAATAAGCAGTATACCACTTCCTTGTTAAAATAAAATTAAGATTACCACCTAAATGGCTACAAGTAACAAGAATAGAAAGAAAAATTGAAACATTTGTTTATAAAACTAGACTATTGAATGACACAAATGTACAATGGCTATATGAGCAAAGAATTAACCAATATCTAAATAAAATAAAACAAAATGAAGAAATAGAATGGCTTAATATAAAAACGATACTAAATGCAGCAGCAAATGAAAGCTTAGGAAAGACCAAAAAATTCAATAAAAGAAAAAACTGAAGATCTGGGATGATACAATCAAAGAAATAATCACAAAGAAAAAAGAAGCCTATCACAAATGGTTAAGCAGTAAAAGATTAGAAGATGAAATAGAATATAAAAGAATAAGAGCCATAGCTAAAAGAGAAGGCAGAAAAAGAATCATGGAATAAATTTGTTTCTAATTTAGAACATGATTTATATAAAATAAGACCCAATGTATATAAGATTTTGAAACACTTAAATGCAGATAAGAAAACATAAAATTAAACACTGAATTGAAATTAGAAGAATTTCTAAATTACTACACAGAACTGTGGACAGACAAATATTTTAAAAAAGACAACTGGCAAACAGTTAAGGAAAATGAAAAGGAAATAACTGAAGAAGAATTAGAAATCAGCCTGAAAGAAACAAGAAACGGAAAATCACCTGGAGAAGATAAGCTAGGTTCAGAACTATATAAATACGCAGGAACAAGATTCAAAGAAAGACTCTTATTATTTTTAAATAAAATTTACTCAACTGGTATCCCCCCAATAGAATGGAAAAAAGCAATTGTGATTCCTGTCTTTAAGAAAGGTAATAGAGATGACCCTAAAAATTATAGGGCTATCAGTATACTAAATTCCTGTTGCAAAATATATAATAGAATCTTAAATAACAAACTAATGAAATATTCATTCTAGAAGTACAGAATGGATTTAGAAAAGGACGATCATGTATAGACCCAGCCTTTTGCCTAAAATTAATAATAGAGAAAAGAAGAGAGTATAATTTAGAAACACATATTGCATTTATTGACTTTGAAAAAGCATTTGACAAAGTTAAAAGAAACATATTATTTAACATATTAAAAGAAAGACAAATACCAAATAACATCCTAAAAGCTATCACAAGTATATATGAAAATAATCAAATACAAATAAGATTAAATCACGAGCTATCATATACGAGAGAGATAAACCAAGGGATCCGACAGGGATGTCCCCTCTCAGCAACTCTTTTTAATATCTACTTAAATGAAATAATAATAAAATGGAGTAAAAATTTACATCAAGGAATTAAACTTTCTCCTACAGTTAACTTAAACACTCTCCTCTTTGCCAACAACCAAATAATAATTACAAATTCTGAAGATAACTTACAGAATGCTATTTTAGATCTAAATGAGATATCCAAAGATTATGGTATGATAATATCAATGGAAAAATCAAAAACTATGGCCTTTAAAGGACAAGATCCAGCAAGAACTAAAATAGTAATAGATAACAAGATCTTAGAACAGGTGAATTCATTTAACTACCTAGGATGTATGATCACATATGAAAATGAAAAAGATATAAACGTAAAAATTGCAAAATATTTAAAAATAACAGATGTAATTAACTCTATATTTAAACCAAACCTAGTTCAAAAACAAACCAGGCTAAAAGTATACAATACATTAGCCCTACCAGTCTTAATGTATGGAAGCGAAATCTGGACAATAAAACAAAAAGACAAACAAAGATTAACAACATCAGAAATGAAGTTTATGAGAAAAACTGCAAAGTATACCCTATTTGATTACAAAAGAAACGAAGATATTATGAAAAAATTAAACCAAGAACCAGTAATAAAGCAAAAATTAAAAAATATAAACATAAATGGATGGAACACGTTCAAAGAATGAAAACAGAAAGATTACCAAAACAAGCCTGAAAGTACAAGCCATTAGGAAAAAGAAAACCAGGACGTCCTCTTAAACGATTCAACGATGACTTCTAAGGCTGGAACAGGCCACGCTAGGCCTAAATCCTTGATACGCATGATGATGATGATGATATTTTCATTCAAAACATTAGTTTATAAAATTTAATGCATAATATTTAATACTTTGGCCAGATAATCAGCACTTCAAGCAAATTGCAGAATGATGAAAGATTAAACAAATGTGTAATAATAATACTTCACCTGATCATGTAACCACTTGAAAATAAATGAAAAAATAAATATATATACGTACGTAGAAACTTAGAAAGTTTTGAATCTGACTGGAGAGTATGGGAATATAATCTTTGGCATTAGAGTTGCCTAAGCTTGCACTACTGAAAAGATGAACACTGTCAAGGCATCAGTATGTTCGCCTTTTATTCCTATCTGTCCCTTAGGAATGGTCGATCCCCTGCCCCTAGTGGGGGCTTACGATGAATTAATGCAGCTGGTTCATCACAGCAGAGGAGTGATGAATTAATGTAGCCAGTTCATCGCTCCTCTGCTGCATCCCCTCAGGGTGATATTCATGATGGCAATCCATGTGTATGTTCATGGGGGGGGGGGGCTGCTTTACCTGTTCCGAGGCATAGAAACACAAGTTTCTGGGTGTAAAAAAAACTCCCAACCTCCATATGAGACCGACTAACTCACCTTTCATTGATAGAGACCAGATAAAAGGTTCCTCACATCACTGATAGGAATCGAATCCAGGTCTTTCCGACCAAAGGGCTTTGTCTATATCGAGTAAGCTATGGAGGCTCTTCGCCTTTTATTAGTTCTTTTTAATGCAGGTTTCACTGGCATGACAGCTATTTTGAACTGTTGGTTCTCACAGGAGATCAGCCAGAAACCTTAAAATAACAAGAATCCTCATTCAATACCAAAGCAACTCTGTTTTTGTGAGAGAATAGTTTTTTCATATGTGAATAGTAGTTGGGCATTAAAAGTAATTATCAAAGAGCCTAAATGTATTCATTTTGGAATTGTAAAATAAACAGATCATTCCATATTTCATGCACTACTTAAGAAACATAGAAAGTTTCTTAAGTAGTGCAAGCTAAAGCAACTCCAATGCTGAGGATTGTATTCCCATAAGCTTGCTTTTCTTTATTCAAAATTCTCCAAGTTTCTCTCTCTCTCATTCTGTGTGTGTGCGCTGTTTAACTTATATGTTAATGATATTGGCAAAGATCTGAATGGAGATATTCAGTTGTATGCAGATGATGCATACACACACACAAGGGTAGTCTGAAAAGTTCTTGGTCTCGACCATAGATGGCAACACTATTGATAAGATTTTTTTTCTAAGTTGGTACATCTGTCGTAAGCATCCATGTGAAATTGCAAGGCATTCTATCAAGTAGTTTATTTTATACAGCTGTCTGAAGCAAAAGTGTTGACTGTATCCCTTGAAATGGATAAAATTGAGTATTGTGCAGTTATAAAATTCTTTGTAAAAGAAGGTTTAACGGCAAAAGAAATTCATTCGAAGTTCATAAAAGTTTATGGGCACTCTTCTCCTTACTTTTCAAAAATTAAGAAATGGGCTGCTGAGTTTAAATGTGGCCGTACCAGCCTTGAAGATGATCCATGTGAAGGGCATCCAAAATGTGTAACAACACCAGAAATCATTAATCAAGTGCACGATATGGTATTGGATGACCAGCGAGTCAAAGTGCGTGAAATTGCTGAGACTATAGGCATTTCAAAAGAACATGTAGGATATATTTTGCATAAAGAATTGTATATGAAACAGCTTTGTGCAAGATGGGTGCTGCGCTTGCTCATAGCAGATCAAAAATGCATTTGCATGAAAATCTCTGAACAGTGCTTGGAGCATTTTAACAAGAATAAAACTGATTTTGTGTGTTGATTTATTACTATGGATGAGACTTGGATTCACCATTACCCGCCAGAATCCAAACAGCAGTGAAAACAGTGGACAGAAACCGTTTGTTCGGCATCAAAGTAGACAAAGTCGGTTCCATCAGCAGGAAAGATCATGGCATCGATGTTTTGGGATGCTAAAGGCATTTTGTTTATTAATTATCTTGAAAAGGGTAAAACAATAACTGGAGAATATTATTCCTATCTTTTAACCAGACATGATGAAAAATTCATGAGGAAAGACCAGGATTGCAGAAGAAAAAAATCATCTTTCATCAGGGCAATGCACATGCCCACAAAGGTGTTTTGGCAATTGGAAAATTAAGGGATCTGCACTATGAATTGTTGTAAGATCCACCAGATTTTGCTCCCTCTGACTTCTATTTCTTCCCAAAACTAAAACTCTTCCTCACTGGTCAGCATTTTTCTTTGAATCAAGAGGTGATTGCAGCTGTAGAGGGGTATTTTTCAGATCTTACTGAGAACCACTACTGGGACGGGATAATGGTACTGGAGCATCGCTGGAATAAATGTATGGCTTAAGGGAGATTATGTTGAAAAATAAAAATAATTTTGAAATTATAAATTCGTTTTATCATTGTTAGGCCGAGAACTTTTCAGACCACCCTTTTCCTAGATATAATAACTGTCATATTTTTAAGTATAGAGCCGAGATGCTTCAATTTAAAATAAATAAAATATTGACATGGAGGATATTGTGGATCCATCCATATTTTATAGCCAAATGTAGAAAGAAACTTAAAAGTTTCTTTACAGGTTCTTACAGTAAATTTCAAAAATTTACTGTAAGAATGTAACCTCATGAGCTTCCTATCTAGTAAATTTTCTAAAGTAAGAAAATATTTTTTAGTTTTGTTTGTTTCCATATTTTGCTGTATAGTATAGATGTATCTGTAATATTTTCTATATTAATATCTCATATTCACACAGTTAGCCTAGTGGCTATGCGCTTTGCAACCATATGCCTTGGGAAGGGGGTTCCTAGGTTCGATTCCCGTTGACAATGTTAGGAGCTTAAGGATCTTCCCCAGCCATAGCCAAGTTAGCCGGTCTTGGGCATGGATAGCAGGGTTTTTCATCCACAAACAGGCAAACCGGCCCCATGAACACACACACAGATACAGTCATGAATATTGCCCTTAGGGGATGTAGCAGAGGAGTGTGAACAGACTGCATTAATACACCAGTAAACCTGCATTAGGACTTTATTCAGCCTGTCCTAGATTAATGAGAAGGATAGGATAGGAATATCTCATATAAGAATTGGGTGTCGAGGCTAGCTGGTGAACGGACGTGCTATCGGAGAGCTCCTGAGAGATTTGTGTTTTTTGTTGATTTATTGGTGTTTTGGATTCAATTTAATGGACTTAAGTGTTTAATTTTGGTATATTATTGGAGCTTTATTAACGTGGTTAGTGTACTAAAGTGTTTTATAACATAATCTATGTCGGGAAGTTGCCGCTAGATGAATTCGTAATGAGTAGTGTTCGTGCAAGCTCCAGATAAGATAAGTATCATTTTCAGTTATCGATACAAATTACTTAATATTGTGTAGTTTTGTTTTGTTTGCCTTGCGTATTTTAGTGCATCTATTTCTGGTGTGTTATAACGTATAATTTGACAAAGCGCGTTACAGATAAGCATGGCACCTGTGCGAAGGAAAATGGCGGCCAGTAATGAAGGTTCGCCATCGTTATCAAAGAACGGTAGCATAAAAGAAATGAGTCAGTGTACTAGCTGTGAAATGTATGCTTTGCGGAGTGCGGTCGGAGTGTGGTTAGATGATAATAAAGGATTGAATGTGTGTAGAAAATGTAGGGAGAATGCGGAATTGAAGTGTATTTCGGATCGCGAGTGTGATATTTTTGTCGACCTTCAGAATGAAAGAAATAGGGATATGACAAGAAACGGCAAGGTTGTACATGAAAATTGTGAGAGTGTGAATGTAGAAAGTGTGAATGATAGTATAAATGGTTTCTCAGAGAACAAAAAACATGAGATAGATGCATTGAGTGAGATCGCGTTGTTGAATAGTGCGATAGAAAGAGCAAAACAGCAGCTAGAGTGCATGAACAAAAGTAGACTGAATGAACCAACCAATAATAAAAGGTATGACAGGAAAAATAGACGTATGAATGTGAACATGAACAAAATGAAGGATAGAGTGCTGTATGGAGACTCGTTAGTACGAGGTGTGTTAGTAGAGGAATTGACAAAATCGTACCAACCTGGTGCGACCATAAAGGACGTAACTGCATCTATTAGAGAGCAAAAGGAAAGGGTGAAAGAAATGATTGTTGTGGCAGGTACGAATGATTTGAAAGGAGATAAAATGGAAATGATAGAAGACCTGAATGAATTGTTTGAGGTAGCAAAAGAAAAGAGTGAGAGAGTTAGAATGATTAGTCTTTTGCCACGGTATGACAGTGAAATGTTTAAAAGGAGGGCTATAATTGCAAATGACTTTATGCGTGGGTTATGTATGACGAGTGGTGTGGAATTTGTGGATGTGTGGAGTGCGTTTGATGGGCGAAAGGATCTATATAAGATGGATGGCTTGCATTTGAATGGTTACGGTGTAAGAAGACTTGAGAAAGTGTTGCTGAATGTAGTGGATGTGCAAATTCAGGGAAACTAGATTTGTTGGGGGGGGGGAGTAGAGATACAGTCCTTATGGAGGCAGTTGAATGTAAGAATGAATATAATATGCCAGAGCAAATAAGGACAACAAATCTGAGTGGGATAGTTAATATAAGGCATCAAGGTACGGTTGGGGCTAATGGGGGTCTTAAATTCATGTACACGAATACTAGGAGTATTAGGAACAAGAAGGAAGAGTTTTTGGCCATGGTTGGCACTTCCAGACCACAGGTTATAGGTATTAGTGAAACATGGCTGACTGTAGATGATATAACTAGTGGGATTGAATGTGATGGGTATAGTGTGTTCAGGAATGACAGAGAGAATAAAATGGGGGGAGGAGTATTGTTGATGATAGCTGATGAGCTCCAGCCAAGGAGAATAGAAGTTGAATTGCAGGATAGAGAAAAGAGCACATTTGAGGCCATTTGGTGTGAGATTGTGGCTAGCAGAACTAAATATACAATTGGGTGCTGCTATAGACCAGGTGATGGAAAAGATGGTGGTGACAGTATGCACAAGCAAATAGAAGAAATGGGTGGAAGGAGGGTGATTATTATGGGAGATTTCAACTATGGTCGCATTGATTGGAGTGAGAAGAGGACACACGGGAGGAAGGAACTGGATTTTATGCGGTTATTAAGGGATAACTATCTGCGACAGCATGTAATGGAAAATACTAGGGGTCAGAGAGTGCTTGACCTAGTAATTACATCTGAAGATTTGGCTGTAACAAATATGACCACATTGCCACCAATCGGTGAGAGTGATCATAGGGTCTTAACTTGGGAGGTGGCTAAAGGTGTAGAATTTTCAATTAAGACAGGGTACATGTGGAATTATCGGGCTGGAAAGTATGACAAGCTTAGGAGTTTGGTTCAGTGCCATGGCATGTACAACTGCAAGGACTAGAAGTTGATAGTGCATGGGAGGTAGTTAAGAAGTGCATGCATGAAGCAATGGCTGACTGTATACCTAGAGTCCGAATAATAAATCAAGTAGGGGTTAAATGGATGAATAACACCATTAAGCTTGAGTTGCAAAAAAAGACCGGCAGGCACATGAACGGTATAAAGCGCAGGCCAGAAGGGTGACGAGTGTGGTAAGAAAAGCAAAAAAGGATTACGAAAGAACATTGGCCATGCAGGCTAAAGAGAATCCTAAACAGTTTTTTAGATATGTAGCAAGTAAAAGGAAAAATGTACATGGCAGATTGATTTTAAAGAATGCCGATGGTAGGGAGGTAACTGAATCAGTTGAGATAGTTGAGTTACTGAGTGAGCACTTTGCAAAAGTATATCATCCAGGTGGTGACATTGCAGAAACGAATAAACCAGTAGATTATACGGGAATTGTGGTTAATGAAGTGGAGGTGAGTAGTCTATTGCATAACCTCAATGTCAATACATCTGTGGGATTGGATGGTATACCAGCTCGTGTTGTACGAGAAGCAGCTAAAGAATTGTCAGTACCCTTGACCATTTTGTTTAATTTGAGTCTCGGGTCTGGGTTAGTCCTGAGCGGGTGGAAAGAGGGGAAAATAGTTCCACTGCATAAAGGTGGTTCCAAGACTGCTGTTGTAAATTACCGACCGATTAGCATATCAGGAATCATTGTCAAGGTCTTAGAGAAAATAGTCAAGAGGAAAATACAAGATTGGATAGAAGAAAATGGGATACTGTATCGGGGACAGCATGGTTTTGTGAAGGGTAGGTCATGCCTCAGTAACTTGCTCACGTATTATAACACAGTGACGGCTGAACTGGATAAGGGTAATGGGTTTACAGTGATTCTACTGGACCTTGCCAAGGCCTTTGACAGGATTCCACATGGAATTCTAATCGGTAAATTTCAGCATATGGGAATGGACATAGGGTTGATGAGATGGATAGGAGGGTGGTTGACGGAGAGATATCAGAGAGTGGTTTACTCGGGAGTAGAGTCCACAAGACGGCCTGTGACTAGTGGTGTGCCACAAGGATCTGTTCTTGGACCACTGCTGTTTAATTTGTTCATAAATGATATAGGAAATGATCTGAGAGGAACAGTTCATTTGTTTGCTGATGATGCGAAGTTGGGTAGGGCAATAGTGAATGCAGATGACTTCCTTAAGGGTGCTTAAGGGTCAAAGCTGTATAACTGACAGGAGACCTCCACATAGCCTGTAAAGGAATGCGGAGAACCGACCAGGGCTTCTGACCTAATGTCCAATCCTCACCTTCTCGTGGTGCACCCTGTTGGGTATCTACTTTGATACTGAACGAACGAGGATGGGCTGGCAATTTGGGATTTAGCCGACCAAATTGTATTCTTATTGGTTAAACCAAAATAAAAAATGATGGTACAACATGACAAAATTTCATGCCAGCTGGGGCATCGCCCGGTTAAACAAGGTCCCCGTTGTTTTCGCCAGGGAACCAGGGCGAACAGCGAAAAGTCAGCTACTGGAACAAATCTGAAAACAAACCCCAACTCAACATCACCAGAGTTAAAGATCGGTACTATCAACGTAAGAAGCCTGAATGGCAAAGAAATGGAGCTAGCTGAGTAATTAGATAAGTACCAGATCGACATAATAGGGGTGACTGAAACAAAAAAGACCAAAACTGGTGAGATCTTTCTGAGCAATAAATACAAAATGTTATATTCAGGCAATAACAATCAAGGAAAAGAAGGAGTAGCCATAGCATTCAACACAAAATACGAGGCTAATCTTCTTGAATGGCAGTCAGTCTCAAGTAGAGTAATGTGGGCAAATATGAGAATGGGGAACTGGACAATGAGACTTATTTGTGCCTATGGTCCCACAGAAGGTTCTACTAAGGTAGAAGTGGAGGAATTTTTTGAGGCTTTAGAAAAAGCAACTGACACAATGAAAAAGGAAAAGTTGGTCCTTGTTGGGGATCTAAATAGCAGAGTAGGAAATGATTGTGAGACATACAAAAATATTTTGCGAAAATTTGGAGAAAAGAGCAAAGCTAATAATAATGGCAAATATCTGTTGGATTTCTGCTCAGGACATGGACTGGTCATCACTAACACCATGTTCCAACATAAAAATGTGCACAAATTCAGATGGAGAGAAGAAGCAAGGAATAAGAAAAGTCTCATTAACTATGTTATTGTTGATAGTGATGTTTTCTCCCTGGTACAGGACACCAGAGTGTACAGAGGATTTGAAATTGGAAGTGATCACCATTTAGTCTTGAGCAGGATAAAATTGAATTCCATATTGAAAAGAATAACATGTAAGAAAGTTTTAAAGCAAATAAAAGTTGAGCAACTCTCAGATGTAAACTGTAGACTAAAATACAGAAATATTATTGAAAAGAAAATGAAAGAGTTTGAGAACAGGAATCAAACCTTGGAGATTCAGTGGCAAACTCTGAAGGAAACATTGATTGATTCTGCCAGAGAGGCATGTGGTGAGGTTGTGTGCAAAGATAAAAAAATCAGAACTCCCTGGTGGACACAGGAAGTTAAAGAGGCAGTGAAGGAAAAGAAGAAAGCATATCAAAAGTTCCTGGCAAATATGTCAGCTTTTACTCTTACAGAATACAGAGACAAATGTAAGAAAGCTAAACAGTGTGTAAAACTAGCTAAACAAAAGTCATGGGAGGACTTTGGCAAGAATATAGAAAATAAATATCAAGAAAGTGGTAAAATATTCTGGAGGTTGTTGAAGAAGCTTAGGAATGGAGGAAAGAGTGGTGTAAAAGGAATTAGAGATGATAAAGGTGAAATGAAAACAGGAGAAAAAGATATCCTTGAAGTATGGAGTAATTACTTTGAAAAACTGCTAAATGAAACAAGCAGTGATGACAGCACAGTGATAAAAAACACTGACCAGGCATGCAGTCAGGAATACATATCCATACTTGAAGTAGAAAAAGCCATCAAAGGCTTGAAATGTGGAAAGGCAGCAGGAGTAGATGATATTCGACCAGAAATGCTGAAGTATGGTGGTATAAGAGTCTTACAGTGGCTGCACTGCATAGTTCAGAAAGCCTGGACAGAGGGACGAATTCCTGATGATTGGAGTAGAGCTCTCATAGTACCCATATATAAAAAGGGAAATAAAACTGAATGTGAGAATTACAGAGGTATTTCCCTACTGAGTGTTCCTGGCAAGATCTATGCAAGTATACTTGAGAAACGGTTGAGAAGAATTGTGGAAGGAAAGCTTGGTGAAGAACAAGCTGGATTCAGGCCAAATAGAGGCTGTCAGGATCAGATCTTCACTTTACGACAAATAGTCGAGAAAGCATGGGAACATAACAAAGATCTGTATATAAGTTTTATCGATTTGGAAAAGGCATATGACAAGGTGCCAAGAGAGAAGCTATTCAATATGCTGCAGTTATATGGTGTCAATGGGGCATTATATCAAGCAATACTTAGTCTTTATTTGAGTTGTGAGTCAGCAGTTAGAATTGAAGGAAGTACAGGAAGATGGTTTAATGTTAAATCTGGTGTGAGACAAGGATGTACATTATCCCCTCTGTTATTCATTATCTATATGGATCACATTATGAAGGAATGTGGTATTAAACCTGATATCAAAATTGGAGATGTTAATGTCAGCTCTTTGCTTTATGCGGATGATGTTATACTTCTAAATAAATCCGCTACAAGTCTGCAAGAGTCTTTGACTAAATTGAATAGCTGTTGTAATAGATATGGTATGAAGGTCAGCAATAAAAAGACAAAGACAATGAAAATAGGCAGAATCATTGAAAATGTCAACTGTGTTGTGAATGGAGAACCTGTGGAACAAGTAAAACATTTCAGCTACTTAGGCACAATTTTTACTGAAGATGGTAAACTAAATATAGAAATAGACAACAGAATCAGCAAAGCTGGTATCGTGGGAAGTCAATTGAATAAATTCATATGGAATAAGAAAGAAATTAGTCGGAACACTAAATTAGCTGTATACAAGACTGTGTTCAAACCAATTTTAACTTATGGATCTGAGAGCTGGGTCAGAAGTAAAACACTTGACCAAAGACTAGAGACCGCAGATATGAGAGTCCTGAGAAAGATTAGAGGCGTGAACAGATGGCATCAATGGCAATATCATATTAAAAATGAGGATATTAGGAAAGAACTTGACATTGTCAGCATCCAGGAATGTGTTAGCAGAGCTAATCTCAGATGGTATGGTCACTTAAATAGAATGGGAGAGGAAAGATTAGCAAAATAAGTGTTCTCTGCCAGGTTGGCAGGAAAACGACCCAGAGGAAGACCAAGATATAGGTGGATTGATACGGTACAAAGTGCCTTAGACGATAGAAATATAAGATCTGATAATGTTGGAGTCTTGACAAGTAACAGACTGATTTGGAGGAAAATTGTAGATAGGAAGTTAGTAATGATGTAATTTTTTCATGTAGTACTGTCATATCCTGTACACCCCTTGAGGGTACATGGCAGGAATTTGATGATGATGATGATGATGATGATGTCAAAATTTTGCAGGATGATTTGGATAGATTGGAGGTCTGGGCTAAGGAGAATGGATGTCAGTTTAATGTGGCAAAATGTAAGGTTATGCATTTTGGGGTGAAAAGATTGGCGGCAGTTTACTGCATTGGTGGAACCCTGCTCCAGGAAATTGATGAGGCACGAGATTTAGGAGTGTTGGTAGATAAGGAATTGAAATTTAGGGGACACATTGCAAAATTGACCAAAACAGCTCATGAAATCACTTGGTTCGTGAAGAATACGTTGACAAGCAGAGACAAGCAGGTTATTGTTCCTCTCTATCGAGCCTTGATAAGACCCCATCTAGACTACTGTGCTCAGATTTGGTCACCTAGGTTTCTTCTTGATGGGGAGGAGGTGGAGAGGATCCAGAGGCGAGTGACCAAGATGATAGCAGGTCTGTGGAATGAACCGTATGAGAACAGGTTGAGGATTTGTGGGTTGCAAAAATTGGTTGATAGGCGGAGGAGGGGAGATATGATTGAGACATTCAAACTACTGAAGGGTTTCTATAAAATTAATTCAGAAGATATTTTTGAGAACAGGGCTGGTTGTGGGAGGACTAGGGGACATCCATGGAAACTGGGCAAAAGTGTGGTTAGTAAAGGTGTTAGAGCTGGGTTCTTTACTTTTAGAGTAGTGAATGAGTGGAATGCACTCCCTGAGTCTGTGGTGGATGCTGTGACAGTGAATGAGTTTAAGGCGAGGTATGATAGATACTGTATGAATGTCAAATAGTTGTGATGAATATGATTTGGGGCCTCCCTCGATGAGTCTAATGACTCCCTGGAGTTGCCCGTAATAATAATAATAATAATAATAAAAGATAAATACCAGCTGTAGAAAGTTTTTTTAACTTGGGTATATAATGCATTCAAGATACCAAGTAATTTTATATAAACTTGGTTTTTAATCCTATTTCCCAAGTAAGCAAACAGACAAGTATATGTCAAGTTTGCGCCTGCACGTAATGCAAGACTGAGGCAACTCCTGCAAGTCTGAGGCAACTTGTGGTAAAGGTGGATTAAGTTCCGATCACTTTCCTTAGTATTTTCCCCTAATGCAAAGCACATCCCCTTGCGGATATGTATGATGCTATGCATTAAAGGCAATGGTCACTACCCAGACCGGTTTCGACCTCTGGCTCCCACTAACGAGACCTCAATAAAGGTCGAAACTGGTCTGGGTAGTGACCATTGCCTTTAATGCATAGCATCATACATCTCTGGAAGGGGATGTGCTTTGCATTAGAAGAAAAATGCTAAGGAAAGTGATCGGAACTGAATCCACCTTTACCACGAGTTGCCTCGGTCCTGCACTACTTGCAGGAGTTGCCTCAGTCTTGCACTATGTGCAGGCGCAAGCTTGACATATACTTGTCTGTTTGCTTACTTGGGAAATAGGATTAAAAACCAAGTTTATATAAAATTACTTGGTATCTTGAATGCATAAATAGAAGCTCTTTATCTCTATTTTATTATGCACTCATTGAGAGATCCCGTATGATGATTGTAACTTTCTGACATAGGTTAGGTACATTGTGAGCATTGAATGAGTTTAGTATGATTTTGGGTCACTCAGTAAGATTCAAAGTGATCTTGTAGATCAATCAGTAGCCCTTGCGCTTTATCTCAAATTTTTTAAACTTGGTCAATTTGAAGTCTGGTGTTTCAGGCCAGTGAAAGTTACTCATTGCATAAATAAAATGCATATACATGGGTTTGGGCAGAGTTGGTGTTGTTTAAATAGCACAATCCAAGGCAACCCTGCTTCAGGTCTTGTTCTCATAAGATCACTGGTAAATTTTCAAAACTTCACATTCTTTCTACATTTGGCTATAAATATAGATGGATCCATAATATCCTCCATTTTGATATAATAAAACTATCATTTAATTTCATAAAGAACATTGTATTTAAAAAACAATACAGTATAAAAATCAGAAAAAAAAATTGCACTTATTTCTTCAAATAACAAATTTTTATATCTTTGATGTCTGTGTGACTGCCTTATCGTTATATCTTTAATTGTCTTTGCTTTAGCCTTACAGTTAACATAAATTTTTGCATCACTTAATATCAGATATGCATTTGCCAACGAATTTATATTGATTAAAGACTGCGCCAGCCGGCAACTAAATTCTGATATGTCATCCAAGAATACTTAAAAAAATGTAGGGATCAAGAAGTAAGCAGTCGTGGTCCCAATTCTTCTATCACTAATGGTTTCCCCTTAAATGCACGGTACGAAATTTTCCAAACAGTAGCGCAAATCTGCAGAAAGGATGACAAACTCATTTGATTATATTTAAAGAAACACATTTATTATTGCACAAGGACAAGTATACATGTTAATCAAATCCTTAATCTTAAAAGAGTCTGGGTTCCCTTTACTTAATTAATCACAAACAAAACTTCTATACTATAGTCCCTTACTTGACATAAATTCCTCACTTCTAAACGTACATCTATTCTCAGACTCTTATAACTAAGTTACCTAATATTATCACACATGTAATATTTCATATATACACAAGACAACTCAATACTTCTGACATGAACTTCCCTAGGATAATACTTCTTAATCTTACTTAATCTCCCCTCCAAAATTTTAGTTAACAATTAGTTACGTTCTGACCATATAACATTACTGTTCTTAAATCACACAAACAGTTCGGACCTCGGCCTCCTGTTCGGCTGGAGCCTAATATGCTTCCTTCTCAACTGTAGAGAAAAGTGTCCAAATCGCAGACTGTTCCTATAACACTACACAGAAATAGCATGCTTCCTTAACTTCTGTTTGGTTACTTTAATTCAACATTTAACATAAGAAAATCTTCCGCTTACCGTTCTTGCCTTGAACTGGATACTTTGGTCGGCTTACTGTACCTTCACTGATGGCGGTCTTGCTATTCCTTTGTTTCCATACGAACCGAAAAACACTCATACACAGATTTGAACACTGACGTTGATTTCATCAGTGGCTCTTTCTTCTTATGGATCTGAATACATTGTAGTTGCAGCCTTGGCCCACGTAGCACCCATAGCAAGGGGGAATTCTTGCTACACGTGGCGGCAAGCTCTACACAGCTCTCCGACAGGACTAGGTGCCAAAGAAACCCGGAGACTAGAGAGCGATTCGAATTCCCGCCGAAACCTTTATACTCCAAAACAGCTCCCTCACGCGGTGGTGTCGTCATGCATACGGCGGCTGCCGATTGGACGCCGTGGCTACGAACTGCTTTTACATGGCTTAAAGTTTGCTCTAGCTTATACATATTTATTTGGCAATTTATACATGATTTTATATTTTAATTCATTTACAACTATTTTCTATTAAACTCACGGGTTATTTTAACATTGTTTAGAGCTTACACACTTGGATATTTATATGTACTTGGATTGTAAAAAGGCACATTCTCTGTCCGGAGGCATAAGCATGTCCTTATACTCTCCTTATGAGGTAACTTAATGTTGGGCGGGAAAAAAGGATGACTCATCATTTTTTTCCGACACAACAAAATATATTAACAGAATTTATTTTAAATTGTGAAAAAAAATTGACAATAACTGTGTTGTAGGAAAATGAATTTTTCAGCACATTTTTTTGAAGTAGCATATGTCTGGTTTCTTTATAAATATTTCCAACTCCTGAAAAAAAAAAACTCTTTCAAGGATTACGCTGGTAGCTAGTGCTGAAAGAAGTTTTCTGAGAAACTGTATTGCAAAATAAGTTTAGTCATTAACTGTGGAAATCCTTTTATTTGAAAAGTAGCAAAAGGTTAAGGGGAGGCGTTTTCACAGTTGGTTGGGTTTGTTATGATGCATGTAACAGGAATTCTTCAGTCAGCCAAACACTGAATCTTTTTACTGATTTGGATGAATGCCAAAGCATGACCGAACATTTGGTGATCCTTGCCAATAATCTTCTTAATTTCAATACTCCCAAACCTCAGTCCTGTTTTATTCATTGGGGAAGGGGGGGGGTCACTTTTCTTACAGTCTTACTTTTAATGTTAATGACCCCAAAATTTCTGGACAAGATGATATTTCTCCATAAACTAAACTTATTTTAGATATTGTCTCTTCAAAAAAAAAAAAAAAAAAGGCTTTCTCTTGTATTCAAAGCATGCATTAATTTACCATTGAATATCTGTCAGCTCTGTACAGATCACATATCCATCCAACCAACCAGCTAATACTGTTCCTGTATTTGGGGTGGTTCCTGTATGAAGGATGAAAAAACAACACTGCCCTTAGAGGCAGTGTTGTTTTTTCATCCTTCAAAACAGGGAAATCATCAAGAAAGACGTGCAATTAATAAAACACAATATGCTAGCCTCATGGCCATGGTCATTTCACTCATAAGTGAAAACAGTCCAATCACCTAAGAGCACTCACCTCTCTCAATTCACTTCACATCTCTTTCATGAGATGTTCATTTTCTGCTATTTGTGTTTTCTATAATACTTCTATGGTCTCTCTTCACTGGAATTGGCATCAATAATTTCTCCACTCTCTTTTACATCTGTTAAAACATGCAGCAGCTATTTAGAAGCACACCTTCACAGTCAAACTCTGAAGTCACAGAACACTTTTTATTTATTTACTACTTTCTGGATGGAATAGTCATATTTCTGATGTCTTTTCTATTTAAACTTTTTAACATTCAATCTATTGTTAATAAGTTTATCTTTTTGCTCCATCTATGGTACTAACATATGGGCTGAAAATCTGTCATATATAGGATTACTATTTAACACAAGCAAAACAGGGGGAGGGGTATTTCCCAGAAACTGAGTTTTCCATTTCGCAAAACAAACTGGTAGTTAATTTGTTTGATAAACTAGGTAATGAAGGTGAAAACAAACAAAAATAAATAAATTCAGTTATATTTTCATTGAAGTTTGGTAGAAAGAGTGCGGATATTTACACTAAATGTTATTAACGTAATGTAATATTTCAGACAAAGGTCCTGACAAATAATAGCATTGAACAGTGTGAAAACAAGAAGGAAGCATCGGAAAGATTAATTCCAAAAGGTAAATTTTCAGTATACATCTGTTTTTATTTAATGATAGCATTAAATTCACTGCAAATAATAAAAATGTCTTTCAGACCACAGTCTGAGCTGTATATTTATATTATCCTAACATATGTCCTATCGTCTTTTTCCTTACAGATGAACTCTGGTGTTTCAAATTTATGTCTTAACTGATTAGGAAATTACAGCATAGAAGATTTAATAACTGAATAGATTTAATTATTCCCAGTATTTTCCCAACTTCAAATTGGCATCATTAGGGAAACAATACATTTATGGATACATGCAGCCACTACATGAGTAAGTGAGACTGAAACAAGAGAAAACAGGGAATAGGCCTGTAGTCCTAAATTGTGACATTTATTGGGATTGGTTGAGTGTTCTTGGCTATTGGCAGTTGCATTAAACTGCTTCTCATCTGGTGCTTGCCAGATGAGAGGCAGCTTAATGCAACTATACTTATTGAGGTTAGGATAGTTTAAGAGAGCAGAAGCAGATTCAAGGAAAAGTCTCTCATATTTACTTCAGTGAAGTAAGGTGGGCTTTTTTCCAATGGATCCTGTGATGTGAATCAAAAGCAACCTGTCATAAGCAGCCAAAGTAGTGGAATTGGATGCACTCTTTGGATGCTCCAAGATCCTGATGTTAGTTGCTTTGCAGTTTGACCATTGTAAGAAAGATTGCAGTGCTGCATGTGCCTGGTAGATACTGAATCCCATGGTTGTAGCTGGTCTTTAGGGGAGTGAAGAAGGGATATTAATTTCTTGTGTGATTTGAAGGTAGTCACAAGATTGTATTTCTTAACATCTTGGCCACCTTTTCGGAGGTGCCACAGATATATTGGATAGTGATAGATTTATCATAGTCTATATTTGTAGTGGAAGGGGGGAGGGGGTATGAGTTAATATTTTTCCTGATTTAGTGGTGGTGGAAGAGGGGGGGAGGTTGTAGCCATTAGCTAAAAGGTATATGTGGTTGTTCAGAAGTGAGCATATCGTCATCACAGCAAATCAGTTTTGCCTTGTTGACTAGGGTTTTTATAATGCCATACTGCCAGTGTATTATTTACAATGTATGGGTGAGTTGTCTATAGACAGTGAAAGCCCAAGGATCAATCTGGTTATCATGTGACTTGGGTATCGAGAAAATACAGAGTGTTGTTGCTTTCTATTTCTATAATGAATTGGATCTTTGGATGTTGGCTGTTCAAGTGGGAAAAAAAGAAAGCTGTTTAGAATGTTTGAGCCACAAGTTCATATACCAAACACATCATCCACATAGCATAGCCAGATGATAGGTCTGTAGGGGGAGAGTACTTTAAGTGCTCTTTTGAAAGTTCTTCATAAATTAAATTGCTAGAAGTAGCAGTGAGTGCACTGACAGTGAATGAGTTTAAAGAGAAGTAAGACATGTAACGTATGAATAATGGTGAGTGTTAGTCTCATGCAATCAGTCTGACTCCATGGAGATAAGTGTCTACTAAAGTACTAGGAGGATGAGTTCTTATTGGACTTACTGGACTTAAAGTGGACCAAGTCTTTTGTGCAAAGGAGTGTTGCTAGTACTCTGAGAGAGACTTTTGCCAAGTGTTTGGCTAGTTTGTAGGTAGGTGAATCTATACTGTCTACATCTGTGCAATGGTACACTTTTCTTTATGATTTTTTGACAGCTCATATATCTGGGGAAGGGGAATCTGGAATTATAAGGTTTTTACTTTGTTAGCAACCTTCCATCAACCTGGAGATGAATTTTTTCAGATGCCTGTGAATGATTTTGATCTGTGGTAGTGGGATCATACTTGAACTGGCAGCAGTACATCTTTTAGAATTTGGCTATTTTTTGAATGTAATTTGAAATCTTGAGAACTATATTTGCAATGTGCTTACCTGCTTTTCTAATTTTTATTTTGTTGTCACTTTTTGATTTCAGCAAGGTTTAAGTTCTCTGTTAAAGAAGATACTTTTGGAAGTAATTGTCCAATGCAAGCACACTGGCAACTCTAGTCTAATCCTATTAGCTGCATTGATAGGAAGGTTGTAAATCCCATGCTCAAACCACATCAAGAAATCATCGGTGGGTACATTTCTAGAAGAGATGGTGAGGTTCAGGACATGACTCAGGGTTGAAGATGAGTGAGTGTGAAAATGACCAAAAAAAATGCAGCTCTGCTCAAAATTCTTAAATTGTTAACAATGTCAAGGTCATTTCGAACATCATCATTTTTAATATGACTCTGTCACTATTTGCTATCTAATTTTTCTGAGAACTCTCATTTCTGTCATCTCTGGTCTTTGGTCAAGTTGCAATGATGCAGAGATAAGGCCTTGATCAGGTATTATATGGATTATTGTGCACAGATTTTTGATTTTCGTGGACATGATTAGAAAGGGCCCAGAGAAGAAAGATTCATTAAGGTAGTAATGGTCTTTGGTATGTGGGGTATGCAGACAGATTGAGAGAATGAGAATTTTCAGGACCTCCTGAATAGAATGAGAAGAGTGATATGATTGAGACATATCAGTTGATAAGGGGATTTGCTACCAGGTAAATATGTAAGAAAGTTTTCATAGAATGGGAGACAAGGGTAAAACAAGAAGTGTCATCCTGCAAAACCATAAGGAGAGTGTGAGCAAGGGAGTAAAGAGCAGATCTCTGCATGGAGAGAGAGTGGATGGTACTTGGAACATGTTTTGAAACAGCTTTCAGGTCAGTGAAACCTACTTGATGCAGTAATAAAAGATGTATATACAGGCTACTGGGCAGTGTTCATGTATTTTAGATAATGCTAGCTAAGATTATATTCTTATACGCTTTCTGGATCTTTAATATCCTCAGTATATATTACTTAAGTTGCCAAAGTGAAGCATTTTAAGCTGTGGATGACACTGAATGACAAAATGGCTGAATTCTGTCAGGCAGAGAGTGTTTTCAATTTTTGAATTATGGAATGAATTAGAAGGGGTTTTGAAGCTGATGGAATGCATTTTAATGGGTTTGGTGTTAGTCATTTGGAACAATTGCTGTTTAATAAGAACGCACAAGATCCATACAAAATTAGTACCACTAAGATTTAGTGAGAGTTTGAGAAGCAGGTTGTGAAGGGCGGGAAGAGGATGGATACAAAGACGAGGAAGTGATTATAGCAGAGCAAAGTGATGCAGTGCAAAATGGTGGGGATGATAAGAATATAACTGAAAATCAGAGTCAAGATCAGGGAAATGAGAATGGTCAGAACTAGGAGAGAATAAAGAGGGACTATGTTGATGGGATGACCTCAAAGAATGGAAAATTGTTATGCTTCTATAATAATGTATGGAGTATCAGAAATAAAGGGACCAAGTTTGTATCATTGATTGAATCAGTATGCCCAAAGATTATGGCATAAGAGAAACTTGGTTGACTTAGGATGATATACTAAGGATTTGAAATGGTAGGATATAGAATTTTCCAAAAGGATTGGAGGATCAAAAGAGAAGGGGGGGGGGGAGTATTGTTAATGGTAGCAGAGGAATTGTGTCCTTCAAGAGTCAAAGTGGAAAATAGAAGTTATGCTTTTGGTGTGAAGTTGAGATAGAATAGTATACAGGAAAACAGTAAATGTATATAGTAAACAATAGGAATAATTATAATACATCCATCAGTTAGCCTAAATTTGAAAAGAAATATTTACATGGGCAAGCGAGGTTTTTTTCTCCTGGAAAGTTGGATTTTTCGTCCCATAAACTGAAGAAAATCGATTGTAGAACCCACACTATTTCAGACATTAAATATATTGTGTTAGGGACTAAGAGATGGCAGCACTTACTGAGCCATTCTCTTCACTGCATGACGCTTAATTAGTGATAGCCTTGGGCCTTAGAGGATAAAATCATCAAAGTAAATAAAAATCAATTGCTTAAATTTTTATTTAATGTCTAAACATTTGATTGAGCTACTTTTTTACAAAAAAATTAAGATGTTTGAATAGTGCTCAACCTTTTCATCTTGTCATGCAGTTTGTGATAGCTGGCAATTATTGCTTTATCAAAATTTCAGCGGACGAAGTGTTGTTCCATATCAGGATCGGCATCAAACAAAATTTCCTTAGCATGCTTGATGTGATTGAAAACTAGTTCAAGTTCTTTTACAGTCAGCTTCTTAGTTGTAACATTCTCTTTTAGTTTGCACGCTGTTCTTCTAGTTGAACAGGAGATCGTTCTCATTGCCTTCTGCATTGCCTCCTAATAAATGTGTAAGACGATCTTTAGATACTTTGTATCCTGGTTGAGATGCCTCACTTTTAGCTGGGAAAGCTTTCGTTGGTATACACTTCCAAAAGAGACTAGTTTTGTTGATGTTGAATATTTAATGATCATCATGATCACCCTCCTGAATTATCCTTTGCAATTCTTCAGGAAACTTAGCCACAGAATCTTTATCAGCACTAGCAGAGTCCCCAGCTATTCTTATGTTATGCAGTCCAGCTCAATATTTAAAATGGTCAAACCATCCTAAACTTGCAGTAAAGAGCTTTCACATTCCTCTTGAAATTTGGTCTCTTTCAATGATGTAAAAATATTGAGAGCTTTTGCTTGAAATAGTACTAAGGTATTGGTTTTTGGTTACAATCCTCAATCCAGAGTGATAGAAGACATTCCCATCTTGATCATTAAATGGGTTCTATTTTAAGTGATCTGCATGCTTAAAGAAGCAGTAGCAACATTTTCTTGTTCTTTGTATTCTTTGCTCTTATTTAATATAGTCCGAACTGTAGTCTCTCTGTATCTCAGATCTCGCACAATCACTGTATTACCCTGTATTACCAGCGCCACTTTCGTCTCACTTAATGACTTCCAGCATTTCCTCTAACATAATTACTTTTCTTCTCTTTTTATTACTGCTGCTTTTTTTTTTACAGGGGTTGAATATAATAAAGCCTTATAAATATCTAAATTAAAGCAAAATGAAAGAAAAGTGATTGAGCAAGAGAACAGAGTTTGCATGTGCACTTATGATGATAGCTTTGAGTCAGCTGCTGAGTTTCGCTACCGCCTCTGCAGCACTGCCGGGTACATTGACAAGTGCCGCTGCTTGCTGCAGATTGACGACAAAAAATTGCGTTAACTGATTAATCACTCACTTAAAGTAGGAAATAGTATCTTTCACTCAATTGTGCTAACTGATTATTGTGCATATCGAATTCATGTTAAGCAAGTTTTCCTTATCTAATAGGATGCTGTTATAGACCAGGGAATGTGGAGAGTATTGATTGTGAAATGTTTAGACAAATTAGTTGGACAAGTAAAAGGAAGATGATCCTAATGGGAGATATTAATTATAGGAATGTGGATTGGAAAGAAGAAATAGTGTAGTAACAAGGAAAGGAGGGTGAATTTGTTAAGTTTCTGCAGGAAAACTATCTAAAGCAACATGTGATGAAGCAACACAAGATTTATCAGCGCTAGTTTTGGTGATATCCTCACATGATGTGGTTGTGAGTGGGCTATCAACACCACCGCCTGTTGATGAAAGTGATCATGAGGTATTGGTTTGGAAGGTAGTCAACCAGAAAAAATGTTTATCAGGAAGGTGGAACTATAAGGTGGGTGATATCAGAAGCTCCATAGTCATCTAGCATCAATGTATTTCTACACAGTTATCTAGTATGATGCTAAATAACTTGTGTAGAAAAGATGTTGACAGTGCATGGGAAATGATAAGGCAGTATCTAACACAGGCAGTGCATACCTACATACCAAGAGTAAAGTGAATAAATAGAGTAAAAATGAGATGGATGCATGGTGAAATCGAGCAAGCAATGTTACAAAAGAAGTTGCTATGGAGGAAGAACTGTCTTGTATACACTGAACAGATGCATGAAGAATATAAAGTGCATGCCAGAAATGTGACAAGCATGGTTTAAAAAAAAGAAAGAAAGAAAAAGAAAAAGTAGAATATATGAGGAGATTGGCCACTCAGGTGAAAGCTAATCCAAGGGAATTTTTCTGCTATGTGGCAAGCAAGTGGAAAAATAATTATGGCAGATTGATGCTGGTGGAAAGCTATGGTAGCAGAGTCTTCTTCTTCTGCAGCTTTTTCCACTTAAGTAGGATCGCTGTTTGTGGTGAGTCTCTTCTACAACCTCCTGTCTTGGGCTGTAGCCACATCCAAGTTCTTCATCCTCAAATCCTCCTCCACCATCTCTTCTTTGGTTGTCCGCACTTCCTGTTCCCCTGCACGTCCATCTGAATGACCTTTCTTCCCACATACTCTTCCTCCTTCCTCATCACATGACCAAACCATCTCAACCTTGCCTCCTGTATCTTTGCTCCTAAGTTCGTCACTTTCACGGTTCCCCTTACATAATCATTTCTCAGATGATCCTTTCTGGTCACACCGCACATCCACCTAAGCATTCTCATCTCTGCTACCTCCATCCTGCTGATGTTATTTTTCCTCAGGGCCACAGTTTCCATAGCATACGTCATAGCTGGTCTCAATACTGTCCTGTAGATTTTACCTTTAAGATTGATCAGTACCCTCTTATCGCATAGCACTCCAGCCATCTCTCTCTTCAGTTCCTCCATCCTGCATCCCACTTCCTTCTCAGCCTCATCATCCTCTTTCATTGTTGAACCTAAGTATCTAAAGTCACTGATCTTCCTGATGACATTTCCTTCCAGCTCTAGATCTGTCTCCTGGCTGCCATCCACTTTGCAACACATATGCTCTGTTTACCTCTGCTCAGTCTCATACCTCTCTCTTCCAGTACTTTTCTCCAACTTTCCAATTTAGCTGCCTCTTCTTCTTTTGATTCTGCATACAGCACGATGTCATCTGCGTACAACATTGTCCAAGGCACGTCTTCTCTCGCCTCCTCCATCACAATATTAAACAGGAACGAACTTAATGCTGACCCTTGATGCAAGCCAACTGTCACTGGAAACTTTCTGTCTCTCCCAGGCAGGTTCGAACTCTTGTCTTCACATTTCTGTACATCTCCTGCACCAACCTGACATATTTTTCCGGTACCTTCTTCTCCCTCAAACACCTCCAGACTTCTTGCCTTGGCACTCTATCATAAGCTTTCTCCAGATCAATGAAAACCAGGTGTAGCTCCTGTTGCTTCTCTCGAAACTTTTCCATCATCTGTCGTAACTCAAAGATAGCACCTGTCGTCGATTGACCAGGCATGAAGCCAAATTGCTCCTTTGCAATCTCCATCTCCTTCCTCAGTCTTCCATCATGAACCCTATCTAGGATCTTCATTGTGTGGGACATCAACTTTATTCCTCTGTAATTCTCTGTAAAAGAGTAAAGGGGATGCCCAAGACTCTTGTAGATGGGGACAAGAGTACTTTCCCTCCATTCCTCAGGTATATTTTCCTGTTGACAAACTTTTATTAACAGGTTCCACAGCGGGTCAATTCCCTCTTCCTCCAATGTCTTCCATGCCTCCACTGGGATCCTGTCAGGGCCTACTGATTTTCCATTCTTCATCCTCTTTACGGCTTCCTTCACTTCCATTCTACTAATGTTCTGCACCATCCTCTCATTAGGCTCCCCATCTTCTCTGTGAGTCCTTGCATTTTCTTCATTCAAAAGCCCTTCAAAATATATTCTCCATCTATTTCTTATATCCACATCCTTCCTTAATGCCCTTCCTCCAGAGTCTTTGATCTGCCTCACATGTACGATGTCCTTTGATGCCTTATTTCTATATTTTTCCAATCGATAAATCTTTCTCTGTCCTTCCTTTGTTTCTAATTGATCATAAAGGTCTTGATATGCCAATGGGATAATGTACATCCTTGTCTCACACCAGATTTAACATTAAACCATCTTCCTGTACTTCCTTCAATTCTAACTGCTGACTTACAACTCAAATAAAGACTAAGTATTGCTTGATATAATGTCCCATTGACAGCATATAACTGCAGCGTATTGAATAGCTTCTCTCTTGGCACCTTGTCATATGCCTTGTCATGCATATGCCTTGGCATATATATATATATATATATTTTTTTCCCACCAGAGGTCACGTCAGTAGAATAACATGTGATGAAATCATTGTTTCTATAGCTTACAGTTAATGATGTAACTCAGCTTGTTCTGTATACTTATGTATGCCCCAGATGATGATCTTGATGTGAAGATTCAAAACATCAGGATAATAAAAAAAGTTTCTTTAACACGGTTGTAAATTCCATAAAATTTTTAAAATGAATCACATTCACAAGATTGAAAGAACTTTATGAACTGCTCATTAAGTATCTCCACCACACCTTCTGCAACAGCTGTCTTTATACCATTTTCCCCAATCAATGTCATCCTTCTATAATTATTCTTTTTTATTTTCTGGCTACATATCGAAAGAACTCCTTAGAATTCTTTTTGGCTTGATCAGTTAACTGCTGCTCTAGCTCACTTTTGCTACCTTTACTAACTAAGTCACCCTCCTTGCCTGGTCTTTGTAATTCTCATGGTACTAGTTTTTACTTCTCTTATGCTGCCTCCATAATGCCTTTTTTCTCTGTATCACATGCTTAATTTCTTCATTCATCCATTTCACACCTACCTTGTTTAACCTTCTGACCCTTGGAATACATTTAGACATTGCTTCTACTTGATAGTTCTTGAAAATCTCCCAAGCTGCATTGATCTCTTTTCCAGCTAACTCCTCATTCCATGCTATACCCACAAGCTGTCTCCTCAGCTCAGGAATACCTTCCTAAAAAAATGGTTACAGCCAAAATACTATCAAAAAAATTCTGTACAAGACCTCACTTAAAAACAAAAATAAGCAAGACTACAATAAAACTAACCATTCCACTTGAAAGGGATATCAGACAAAATACTACAAAAATACAACCTTAAAGCCACCTTTAAACCTCCTGCACAATTAAAGAACTTACTCAACTCATCCAAGGATCCACTCCGTCTGCTGGCCCACCCTGGAGTATACTGCATTCATTGCACCTGTAATTTGCTCTGTATAGAGGAAACTGGATGCACAATTCCTATCAGAAAAAGGCACATAAATGACACATTAAATATAATAACTAAAGTCAAGCTGGTCTTTCTGATCATGCCCTGAACATAAAATTGACTGGAAAAGCACCTGTTGTTTATATCACACCAAAACATGGTGTGAATGTAAATTTAAGGAGGCCTGTGAGATTCTTATCAATCACCCTAATAACAATAATGATGGCCTAAAAATCCCAAGAATGTGGAAGGCACATATTCTACCCACTTAATCTTTCTCTCTAAGAGTTAATTATAAATATGATCACAGGTAATCCAGGATCCTAAATCTAATATAACAATTGTCATGTTAAATTAGCACATCAATTTTACTGTAACAAAACTATCCATATGAAAGAGTGTTTCTCTGATGTTGTCTTAAATAGAATATAGCTTTGATGTAGTTAATTTATTTTATTTCATTTATTTATTGTAATTTTATTTTCACTAGAGGTCAGGCCAGTAGAATAACTGTTGATCAAATCATTGTCTCTTCAGCATACTGTGTGAAATGTAATTTAGCTTGTCTCTGTGTGTACTCCAGATGATGACCTTAATATGAAGGGCGAAACGTCGGGGAATTTAAAATAATTATTTATAACACGGTGTAGAGTCCATAATTTGCGTAAAATGAATGCTGATCACTGTGCAACACTAAAGGAAAGGAAACCACAAGTAATGATAAACTTAGAGGATAGCTTATACCACTTCTGAACATGGATATCCAGATGCTGCTCATTCCCCTCTTACACTAATATGAAAAGCATTGAGTTGGTCCACACTTTACTGCTAAAATAGCCTTCAGCCATCTGGGATAGAGCATTAGTGAGGTGGGTCACCAATGTCAGGTGATTTGACTGGCTCACAGTTGAAGTTGGAATTTGTCCCACAAATATTTGATAGGGTTGATGATGTTGCCATAAAGTTGTAAGAGTTATCTAGCATATCATTATAGGCCACAGATTCCTCATCTGGAACTAGGAGATCCAATTGCAACTGAAAAACATCCACAGACTATGATGTTTCCTCCACCAAACTTCACATTAGCAGAACACATTCAGACAGGTAGTGTACTTCTGCAAAAAAAAATATCCAGATGAATCATACACCTCACCATCTGTTGGACTGCTGGATGGTGAGGTGTGTGATTCATCACTATACAAAGGAAATCATGCCCTGAACTCTGGGGCCTAGACTCTGGAGACTCTAGACCTCTCTCCTTCCTGAAAATATAATACCCTCTCTTTTCTATCCCTATATGAGGAGAGGCCAAAACGTTCTGATAAACAGCTAGTCCAAAACTATATTAAAGCAACTGATATATAACTACAAGAAACAACATCTTAAAACCCTTTAACCCTCATGTTTCGTCAAATTATAGTAATTTATTTATTTTTTCTTTTAGCATATATATAAGAAGACATGTCAGAGGTTTTGAAGAAATTCGAAAACACAGAGATGTAGGCCGTCATCAAGTTTTTCGTGCTGCACGTAAAGTCCACAACTGAGATTCACCAAACTTTGTGTGAGACTTTAGCAGACTGTGTCCCAGCATATTCAACAGTTGCCAGATGGGTGGCCTAGTTTAAAACTGAGAATTCTGAGACAACAGATGCCCCCATTTTGTCAGGAAGACCTTCCACAGTGATTACACCTGAAAACATCAATTTAGTGCATGCCATGATCCTTGGTGATAGACAAATACCAGCCATAAAACATTGCAAAGACTCAGGGGATATCCAGGGAATGAGTTGGGGTCATTATCCACCAGCATCTTGACATGCAGATGCTCTCAGCAAAGTGGGTCCCTAAATGTTTGAATGCTGACCAAAAGAGAGAAATGTGCTGTCATCTCAAGAGATTTTTGGTCATTTTGAGAACTCAGGTACAATTTTTTTTGTCTCATCTTTTGACTGTTGATGAAACATAGCTTCATCACTGTGACCCAGAGACCAAACAACAGTCAGTGGAGTGGAGACACAAAGGTGCTCCATGACAAAAGAAGTTTCAACGACAAAAGTCAGCAGGGAAGGTTCTGGACAGTGGCTCTTGGGATGTGGATGGTGTAATATCCTTACCAAGTACCTCAAAAAAGGTGAAGCTGTTACAGCAGTAGTTTATTCAACAGTTCTAAAGGAATTGAAGGAGGTACTGAAAGAAAAATGCCATAGGAAACTGAGAAGAGGTGGATTGCTTTTGCAGGACAACACATTTGCTCACACTGCTCAACAGACAATACATAATTTGGGCTTTCAATATCTACCTCACCCACCCTATTTGCTAGACCTGGCCCCATCTGACTATATCCTGTTCCCAAATTTAAAATAACACTTGAAAGGAACAAAATTTACCACAGATGATGAAGTCATATCTGCAGCCAAGGACTGATTTGTTTAAGAAAGGAAAGACTTTTTTTCTCAGAAGAATGCAAATAAGGCAGCAGCAGCATTATAACATGTATAACACTTCATGAGGAATATGTAGAATAATATGTAAGTTACATGGTTCTACCTCAGTTCTTTCATGGTGATTGTCACAATTTTTCAGCACACCTTCATGACCAAATCATCTTCTATCAGCCAAGTCTCACTAATGTCAATCATTTTTTGGTCAAATTTCTTTACTGATCATTTCCTCCAAATCAAGGCAGGAAAAATATAGTTATTAATTTTGAAATATGGAAAAATGAGAGGAAAAAAAGCCTAGAAAACCCTGAAATCTTGAGATCATTAGTATATTTATAATAGCTCTTTCAAAAATAATGAAATATGGACCTGACTCAATAAAGATCTACACAGATGGTTCCAAAAATCCAAATGGCAATTCTGGGAGTGGCATACTCATCTATGGCTCAAAATATAGAACTAAAAACAACCAAGAGTATAGGATGCAACTCATACCATGCAAAATTAATAGCCATTAACACAGCACTGCAATATTTGGATAAACAAAGCCCAAAAGAATTTATATTTTTCACAGATTCCTTAGCAGTCCTTCAAGCTATTAAGAACTGCTGCACTAACCATGAAGAAATACTTAAAGACAGATCAAAAAACATAAACAAACTACATAAGGATTCTGAAATAATTTTCGAGTACATTCCATCCCATGTAGGATTAAAGGGAAATGAAACTGCAAATGAAGTAGCAAAAATAGCTGTTTATTTATTTATTCGTATGGCATGAATATCAAAACATGCAGTACAATACACTTTAATATCATATAAAATTAAAGGTCAAAAGTCATTTTAAAAACCAATAAAATTAAAAGGTTACATCCAAATTGGTCAGATAGTTCATAGCTTCGGGTGTAGCACTTAAAAAGTCCAATTTATCTCCTGAATATGCTCTGAGATAACACCGAGTCACAATATGGTTCACAGTTTGTCTCTGAGCTCCACAATCACAATGCGGGGATGGTCATTTACCCCATTTAAAAAGCATGTCCACACATACACCATGACCAGTTCGTATTATTCTATTAAGCTGAGTCCAGGATTTTCGTGGGAGGTGTGAGCAAGCATCAAAACTTTCTTGTAATTCATTGAGAGAAAATTTTGTGATGTCATCTGTATGGCTCTCCCACTGTTCTTGCCACTTTTGCTTCAAGTCAAAGTTAGAATGCAGTAGTAGTTGGGCTAATTGTAGTGGTGGATGTCTTGATCTCAATCGTTGTACACTTAAATCTGGCAGATCTAAATGTATTGGTAGGGCTGTGTTCTCCAAGATTTTCTTATACTCATGTAAGAGAGCCTTAGTCCTGCGCAGATTTGGTGGAACAATGTTACTAAGAGCTGGAAGCCAGTGTGTGGGCATTGATTTAATTGTGCCAGAAATCAGTCTCATTGTATTATTTAGTTGGCTATCAACAAGTTTAACATGTGTGCTATTTAGCCACACTGGTGAGCAATATTCGGCAACAGAGAAAACTAGACCAAGAGCAGTAATCCGCAGATTATCGGCGCTGTTGCTCCCCATGTCGTGCCTATTAGTTTTTGTATTATGTTGTTACGGGTTCTTAACTTAGCAGAAACGTTTGTTAGGTGTTGCTTGTAAGAGAGCGTGCGGTCCAGGGTAATGCCCAAGTACTTTGGAAACTTATTGTGTCGTAGTAAACATCCTTCAAAGAAGATATGTAAAGTGACATCTGCCATGTGATTATTAAGGTGAAAGCCTGATACTTCTGTTTTGTCTGGATTGAGCCGGAGCCTCCATTTTTTATAATATTCACCTATAGTTTCAGATCTTTTGTAAGTACATCTTCAGCCTGACTCATGTTTTTGTGTCGAATGGCAATTACAGTGTCATCAGCATAACAGAACTTGCGTGAGATGGTAGCAGGCAAGTCATATGTGTATAGGTTATAAAGTAAGGGTGCCAATATTGACCCTTGTGGAAGATCATTATTAAGTTTTTGTTGTGTGGACATTTTATTTCCTAATATAACTTGAAAGAAACGTTCAGTGAGCATGGAGAAAATTAAGTGTGCAGTCCGTTTACATGGGACAATGCTAAGAAATTTGTATATAAGACCTTCACGCCATACTGTATCATAGGCTGCTGTTAGGTCCAAGAAGACAGCTGATGTTTTTTCTTGCTTCTGAAATCCAGCTTCTATGTATGATGTTAAAGTGAGCATTTGATCACAGCAACCACGTTTTTCTCTAAAACCAGCTTGCTCAATCGGGACATGCTGCATAATTGGTGTGGACAATCTGTTGTACAGAAGGCGCTCTAACATTTTATAGGTGCAACTCAATAAAGCAATAGGGCTGTAACTTTTTGCCTCCTGGGGTAGTTTTCCAGGTTTAAGAATAGCAACTATTTTTGACTTCTTAAACTGGCTAGGTAGTCGGCCAGTCAATAATATATCAGAAAAGAATTCACAGAGCCATTTTATAGTATTTATAAATATAAATAAATATTTATTTATATTTATATTTTAAAAATAGCTGTAACATCAAGTGATATCACAGATTTTGATCTTTTTAAAACTACTCAAAAAGAAAACATAAAAAGAACGATTCTCTAGGACATGACTCACCACTGGTATTCAGCAGAAAAACTAGGAGCTACCATCAACTCCAAGTTTAATTGCTGTGCCACTACCATGATCTCGCACCTCAAGACCGGCTACATAAGACCAATCAAGTTTAGCAATGGCATAAGTCTTCTCCATCTGCAAAATCTGTAACACTGAGGAAGCATCACTACTGCATTTATTAACTTGTATGAATATTTCTAAATGTGAACTTTATAACAACCCAGAAAAGGTGCTTTATAAAACATGAATTTGATCCTCTAGTATCTGGTGTAATAATACCATGGGGAAAAAAATATCAAGGCAGACCAATGCCAAAAACTTCTCTCCTTTTCATTCATCTGGCATTATGTACATGAATTTTAATGTTTTTTTTTTCTTTCCTTTTTCTTTTCTTCATTTACTAAGATATTGAGCTGGAAGCTTTCAATGGTCACTTTATTCATCTTTTCAAAACTCTGAAAATCTGCATTAAGTTAGCTGACCCATTGTTTCCCAGAAGTTTTTTTTTCTTCTGCTATTTGAATAGCTTCTTATTTACAATCTTTCTTTTTTTCTCATTAATCTGATTTTTCTTTGCTTCTATTATGGTATATTTTGTTTCTTTACAACAGTTATTGTCTTCCTGTCTTATCCAGACTTTTTTCTTCTTCTTTCTAATTTGCTTTAAATGTTTAATTTACGTAATTTAAAGTTTACTTTATCTGTTTTTTCAGCAATCAGAAATTCATTTGTTTCACAGTTGGCAACAGATAGTGCTTTTCTCTGCCTTGTTTTGGCAACAGAAAGTGGAATTCGATTTTTGTATTCCTTGTTTGGTGAAGTTCATGAGTATAATCTGTTTTTCTGTTGTTAAAAGTGTGTGCAATATTTTACTTTTGAGGTTCTAATATAAGCACATAATGAACTGACTTATAAAAATACATTATCAGTGGTTATAACATGCCTTTAACCACCCAGAGCTTCCTTAGCATCCTTGAATTTTGTAAACATTATCCTTGTGCCTATAATAAAGAAAACCAGCAATTTTGTACCGATTTTCCTGATTGTAGAATGAAATATCTGAGATTCTGTCCTGATTGTGGATTTATTTTACATTGTTGTATTACACATTTGGCTGAAACGAATGATTTGAAAGGAGAAAAGTATGGCATGAAAGAGGACATGGAAGAATTACTGGAAGTAGCAAAAGAAAAGAGTGAAAGAGTTAAGATAGTAAGTCTGTCACCACAGTATGACAGAGTAGAACTTAGGAGGGCCACAACAGCAAATACTGGATGTGTAGGTTATGCAGGAGTGGTATGGATGTGTGGAATGAGTTTGACAGACAAAAGGACTTATACAAGAAGGATAGTTTGTATCTGAATGGATTTGATGTTCACAGTCTGGAAAAGTGTTGTTAAATAAATGTACAAAATCATGGAAACTAGAGCTTGGGGGAGGGGGAGAGTAGTTGAGTGGATATGCAAGCATCAATGAGGCAGTTGAGTGTAAGGATGTGTATAATATGCCTAAGTTAGTATCACTGGTAACAAACCAGATTGGAATAGTTAGTATAAAGCATCTGGATAGAGCTGGGCCTAACAGGCTTTTGTACTTTATGTACACTAAAGCCAAGAGCATTCAGAACAAGCAGGTGGAATTTTTGGCATTGGTTAGTTCATCCTGGCCAGAGTTTATTGGCATTAGTGAAACATCGGTGACAGAAGATGATATAGTTAGTGGGATAGAATGTGAAGAGTATAGTGTGTACAGGGAGAATAGAGAAAAAACAATGGGGAGAGGAGTGTTATTGATGATAGCCAATGAACTGTAACCAAGGAGAGTAGGTTCAACTGCAGGCCATTGAAAATATCACATTTGAGGCTATCTGGTTGAGATCGAGGTCAGCAGAACAAAATATACAGTTCGATGCTGCTATAGAGAAAGGGATGGAAAAGATTATGAAAATAGTATGCATCAGAAAAAACTCAGTGACTGGAGGGTGGGCAATTATTGTTGGCAATTTCAACTATGTGAACATAGATTAGGAGGAGGAGAGGATACATGGGAGGAAGGAATTGAAATTTAATGTAGTCCCTAAGGAATAATTACCTGAGACAGCATGCGATTGAATATACTAGGGGTTTGAGAGTGCTCAATGTAGTAATTGTATCTGAGAATTTTATAACTGCAAATTGGTGAGAGTGATCAATATGGTCTTGACCTTGGAAGTGACTAAATATATGGAATTTTCAGTTAAGATGGGAGTGTATGAGGAATTACAGGGCTGGTAATTATGACAAGCTTAGGAGATTGCTTGAATCCGTACCATTGCATGTAAAACTTCAAGGGATGGATGTTAATAGTGCATAGGAAGGGTAAAGGAGTGTTTTTGGAAGTAATGGGAGACTGCATACCTAGAGGCAGGAGAGTAAATCAAGTGGGAGTTAAATAGATGAATATCATAATTAAGGTGGAGTTGCAAAAAAAAGAAAAAAATTATGGAGAGAATTGAAGGAGAAAGGTGACCAGCAGGTACATGAACAATACAGAGCACAAGCCAGAAGGGTAACCAGTGTGGTAAGAAAGGCAAAAGCAGAGTATGAAAGGAAATTAGTAATGCAGGGTAAAGATAAGTAAAAGCAAGATTGTTTATGGCAGAATGATTTTAATGAATGCTGATGGTAGGGAGGTAACTGAATCAATCAAAATAGTAAAATTACTAAGTGAACACTTTGCAAGAGTTCACTTAGTAATTCACTTATGGAGATACTGCAGTAACAAAAAAGGCAAAGGTTTATATATGGGAACTGAGGTAAATGAAATGGAGGGGTACAGCATATTACAGAACCTTAATGTGAATGCAACTGTGGGATTGGATGGTATATCAGCTTGGGTTTTACATGAAGCTGCTAGGGAATTGTTGGTGCCCTTGACCACATTGTTTAATCAACTCTGGATTAGTCCCAAGGTGTTGGAAAGTTCCATTGTATAAAGGAGGCTCCAAGACTGATATAGCAAATTACCAACCGATCAGCTTATCAGGAGTTGTTGTCAGAGTATTGGAGAAGTTGGCCAAGAGCAAAATACAAGAATGGATAGATAGAAGTGGAATACTGTATGGGGCAACATAATTTTGTGAAGGGTATGTCATTCCTCAGTAACTTCCTCACATTTTATAATACAGTGACAGCTGAGGTGGATGACAGTAATGAGTTTACAGTGATACTGCTGGACTGTGCAAAAGATTTTTGCACAGTCCACATTGAATTCTAATCAGTAAACTGCAGCATATAGAGATGGATATAAGGTTGGTGAGATGGATAAGAGGATGGTTGATGGAGAGATATCAGAGAGTAATTTATTCAGGAGTAGAGTACAGAAGAAGGCCTGTGAGTAGTGCCGTGCTGCAGGGTTCTGTTCTTGCACTGCTACTGTTTAATTTGTACATGACAATATAGGAAAGGATCTGAGAGGAATTCAATGAACCAAAGTTGAGTAGAGAAATAGTTAATACAGATGATAACATTTTGCAGGATGATTTGGATAGACTGGCAGTTTGGGCAAAGGAGAATGGATGTCAGAGTAATGTAGCAAAGTGAAAGGTTATGCAATTTGGGGCAAAAAGATTACCAGCTGTGTACTACATTGATGAAATTGACAAGACCAGGGATTTGCAAGTGTTAGTGAATAGGGAGTTAAAAGTTAGAGAACATATTTGATTATTTCAGTACTGAAGGATACTGTAACAAACAGGTTATTATTTCTCTTTATCAAGCATTGGTAAGACCTCATCTTGACTGGTTCCTGGGTTTCTTGGCAATGAGGAGGTGGAGAGGATCATGAGGCAAGTGATCAAGATAGTAGCAGGTCTATAGAATGAACCTTATGATGATCAGTTGAAGATCTGTAAGAGTTACAGAAATTGTTTGACATGCAGAAAAGGAGGTGATATGATTGAGACCTACAAATTATTGAAGCATTTTTACAAGATTAATACAGAGGAAATTTTTCACAATAGGTCTGGTGGTGAGGGAAACTAGGGGCCATTCTTTGAAACAGAGCTTGGAAACATCCTTGTAGCTGAGAGGAACTGTTCAGTTGTTTGCCACCCATGCAAAATAGGGTGAGAGCAATAGTTAATACAGATGATGTTATTTGCAGGATGATTTGATAGACTGGCGATCTGGGCAAAGGTGAAGGGATGTCAGTTTAATGTGGCAAAGTGTAAGGTTATATATATATTTTGGGGTGAAAAGATTACTAGCTGTATACCACGAAAAAGGCAAAGGTTTATATGGGAACATATATGGGGGAACTGTACTCCAGGAAATTGACAAAGCCAGAGATCTGGGAGTGTTAATGGATAGGTTGTTAAAATTTAGTGGATACATAGCAAAAGTGGCTAAAGCAGCTCATCATATTACTTGGTAAGTGAAGAATACCTTGATGAGCAGAGACAAGGAAAGGAAATTATTGATTGATTGAGCCTTGATAAGACCCCATTTTGACTACTGTACTCAGATCTGGGCATCAGGTTTTCTTGGCAATAAGGAACAGTTGGAGAGGATCCAAGATGGCAGCAGGTGTATGAAATGAACCTTATGAGAACAGGTTGAAGATTTGTGGGTTGCAGAAAAGGGGGTGATATGATTGAAGCATACAAAAAAAAAAAAAAAAAAAAAAAAAAAAAAAAAAAAGCAGCTCAGTAATTTTACAATTAACCTCCTGCTTAATTTTTCACCCTTGTGAGAAAATTTGAAGAAATAAATTCAATTTTTGAAAAAAATTTCAAAAGAAACGAAATATATGCTTTTAATAAAGAGGACTGCCCATAGATGGAAATGTCATATACTTGGGCTAGTGAGTTAATTAATGAAGAAACTGGTATGAAATTAGTGTTTTAGCTTGGGTTTTGTTAGAATTCTTGTGAACAAAATTAAGATTAATATTCATGTTTGTTTTGTTTTTTAAATGATTGTGTATAAACAAGGACCACTTCCTTGAGATACAGAGATAAAATTATTTTGTGTATGAGGTGTTATCAAAAATGTGGTTTACAGTGAATGACATCTGCCTCATAGGTCGAAAGGTCCAAAATTTGATCCTGGGCAGACACGTTTAACATTCTAGTTCTATCGATAGCTTAGTTGACTGAGCAGTGGTCTGCATATGAAAGTATGGATATCCATAGGTCATTGGTTCAAACCCACCTCTGGAGAAATGGGGAGAACAAGAGGCTATCTCTGGAAACTGTATGAGGGATCAGGTTGCATAGAGTGATGGGTGATTAGAATGCATTACCTGAGAGCACTGTAAGCACTGAGATTGTGAGTGAGTTTAAGGAGCATTTTGGTGAGTTTTGTGTGTGAGAATGAGACCACCTGCAATGTTCTGAATCCAGAGTCAGATGATGCTAATAATAATACAAATAACAAAAATGTATTATGTTCAGCATATTATAGATGTTTGTAACTGAAATTCTTTGTTTTTATTAGGATTGATGGTGAATGAAAGAAGGAAATCTATTCCTCATCATGAACTGCAAGTCATTAATGATGCTCTTAGCTTAAGGAGTAAATTAGCCTTTTCTGACACTAAATGAAACAAACCTTTATGTACATTATTTTTACTATTATTTTTACATCAAGCAGTAGATGAACATGTTTTTATTCACTACAACTTAACTCCATTCATGTTTTGTGATTCCTACTACATGGCTTCTGTGGACTAGGAGATCTGAAAGAGACAAGACAATAAATAGATTCAATAAAGATAAGACAATTTAATGAATAAATAAATATATGCTTGAAAATTGTGAAGATTTGTTCTGTTTTCATTTTCTTCACACATCAATGCATTTACACATTAAAATCTACTTATCTTTCATATTTTTATCAGAAGTATAATTTCAGGATATATGGCCAGAATATAACCTTTGGCATATTAAAAGGTATTGGAGTTGCCTTTGGCAACAATCATATAAAATGAAACTTTCTGAGTTTAATTTTATTTGGCTATAAAAACATATAGATCTTTAATATCCTCATTATGTGTTCAGAAGTGTAATTTAGTTAAGAATCTAGATCTTGCCATGATAGCTAACTTTATATGATGCAACTTAATAATTCAGCCAAGTTAATGAAATTTAGCGATGTGAAAACTACTGTTGATAGGCATCACTTTAATTGTATAGAAGTTTCCTTAGTATAGTACTACTTGAAATAATTACTTTACAGTTTATTCTTGCAAACTCCACTGACAAGTTCACTCACATTACGGAAAAGTCCCAACCATTGTCTCATAGCTACGGTGCTCTGCCAAAATAATTTTGCTGTAATGAGAGTTAACTGTATTAGAGATATGATTCTACTTACCATTATAGTGATTTAAAAATGTTCTTAGTCTGATCAACAAAACCATACTTTTACAACAGAGCAAAATACTCATTCCAACAGAATATGAGTTGCATATTAACTAACACTGTAACAAGACATGAAAAGGTAGCAAATAGCCAAGCACTGGGCTATAAAATGTCATTATTTGGAAGAAAAGTTTTTTTTTTTTTGCTTTTCTACATGATCAAGTTCCATTCATCCATTTCATATCACTGCCATCTCACTGGAGTGAAGAGAAACAATAGTTACAATAAATACAAACTGATCACTATTGAGTTCACACCAGAAATATGGAACTGTCAGTAAGTATCAAAATGCAAGATAGTTTTGATCTCCATGGAGTTAAAGACTTATTGGGGAAGACCAGCACTAACCTATTGTGTGAATAGATATTATTCACACAATATCTATCATGCCTTGAACTCATTCTCTAATGAAGCATTTTCTACCCTCCATCCAAACAAAAAATATAGTGTGATTAGCAAGGATGTTGCCTTTGCTAACCACATTTTTACCCAATTTCTGGGGTGACCACTTGTTCTCTCTCTTTATGCCATGTACTGAAATAAAAGTCCTCAATGTCAATCGTATGAAACTCATTTAAAGCCTAGAGACCTTCAATCTATTCTTATACTAAGCTTAGATCCAGTGCCATCCTTAGAGAGCCTGCATATCACAAACACAAAAAATAAATTATTACATAAGAGGTAAAAAATGAATTTCAGAATCAATCTTATGGAAAAATACATTTTATAGAAAAAATATAATTTATGAATTATGTGCTTTTATTTTATTACTCATTCAGACATGGCCTACCCATCAACAGAACATCCATACATTTTTTTTATATTTATCAAGATACTTATTTTCTTTAACAGTTGGGTAGCTTGATTTATAACTTAATTATTTAGACATATTTTATGTGGACCTACAAATGTTAGGAGAGGACCTGCCATAATCTTGTTCAAACCTCTGGATCCTCTCCACCACTTTCTCATCTCCATGGAATCCAGACCTGATTTACTTGCAGTCATCCAAATATGGACTCATAAAGCACAACTGCCTTCCTATTCTTGCTTGAAGTATGGCAAGCAGGAACAGGAAAGCTGTCATTCCCTTGTGATGGAACTGAACTACAGGAAATTAATGCATCCATGGATTTGGAATAAATGTAATCCTATGTGCTGTTTTGGCCACCTTTGCAAGATGCCCTCTAATCAAATTGTTGGCCTCATTAATTTCCTGTAGTTCAATTCCATCAGTGTAGTATGCAGTTTTGGATCAAACAGATAATTTCCTATATCACTGATGTATAAATGAAACAGCAGACCAATACTGAGCCCTGTAGTACACTAGCCTTCTCCTGGATTCAATTCACCATATACTGTTCTTGGATATCTGTCCATCAGCCATCCTCATATCCAAATCACTAATTACAACCTACAGATTTAATTTAATGAAGAGAAGAGCCATAAAAAATCTTTTGGACAATAGCATACCCATTATAGTGAATAATTAGATACCTGCATCTAATTATTCTATAATTAATAAAAGATTTACAGGTTCCCTTATAAACCTGTTATACCATGTCAATAAAATGTATAATCATTAAAATATGATTATTTTTATTTTATATCAGATTCACACAGGAAAATGTTTTTACAACATTTCGTGGGCAGCAGTGTAAGGAGAAAGAAGGAAATTGTTGACATGTTTCTTGAACAGCTGAAAGCTGTATTTCTTGGAGAAGACAGTGAGAGACTGTTCCAAAAGTACAGAGGTAGATTTAATGAAAGAGGAAGAGAAGTTGGTTCAGTAAGTTTGAACTTGGATAGTAAATGGATATTGACCAGCAGCTGCACATATTCTTATAGTGTGTGTATGTGTGTGTGCACACAAACACATACACACAAAATCAATAAAAATAGGGAATAAAATCCTTAGCCTGCCCACACTATGAATGTACTATAGTGTTTATAAGAAACCTTTCATGGTTGAGAGCCACATTAAAAAAAAAAAAATCCATGAAAATATCTATAGAAGCAAATAAAGAAGAAACAAAACATCTATGAGAGATTTTAAATATTGGAGTGATCTGCCTCTGTGTGTGTGAGAGAGAGAGAGAGAGATGGGTTAATCAATTATTCAGACTGCCCTCTTCTGGATAACACTTCTCACATCACACCAAATATGTGAGAAGTGTAGGGTCTTGATTTGAAAAGCACGTGGTGTTTTGTAAACTGAAGTACTTATGGCATAGATTAAGGCCAGTGATGCAAGTCAGCCCAAGAATAGATATTTGATCATGTATGGAAATATGGATATCATTAAGAGTAACAGAAGGGATATGAAGTGAGATATTTTTGAAGATACAGGAGAATGTAATGTCATACCAAATCATATCAACATTGCATATTTGTATGCAAAATTTACCACAAAAACAGGGTATATCAAAACTAAAATAATGACATCTCGTTGCATAGGCTTCTATGGAGACAGGGAGGTCAGGAGAGGTACACCAATCAGAACACTTAAATCATGTTGAGAATGAAAAAGTACAAATGAATACTGGCTCCGCATACAACTGAAACAAAACATCAAGTACCATGACAACAAACAAAAAAAATGCTCCATAGATTACAGATTTTTATGATCAATATTCAAAGAACCAGCTGAAATAATGGAACGTGCTCTACATTGCAACAAAAAATAAGAGAGATTTTTACATCAAGTTTGGTCTTCACTAATTCATCACAACACACATAATTATCAGTTATATACAACAGTCCATGAACCATCAAGCAATGTCGTAGCAGATGTGTGCTTTCCATTGTTATGTTTTAATATTTTCATTATGTAGGTTAACTGTTATTACCTGATTTTTAGTTTATTCACATAAGGTTCCTGATAAAAGATTTTCACAAAAGTAATCAAGAAATAAATAAAAATATTTCTTATAACATCTGATTCTTCAGTTGTGGTGAATAATAATAAAATAATGACATAATTTTAATATTTTGAAGATAAATATAGTTAATACTTACATTGCTGCTTTCCTAAGAATACCAACATTTGGAGGTTCATAATGTAGCTAACAATAAACAAAATGAAAATTTTGTAATCAACTGGGTATTTTTTTTTTGTGACACTCCCACCCAAGAAAGGTTGTAAACTTATCATACAGTAGCACTGTAAAGATTAAATAATCTAGAAACCATGCTCTAGAACCTATACATGAAACTTTTCCAAGCTACTTTCAGGATTCAAATTAAAAAAAAAAAAAAAAAATTTCACATATGTCACAAGTTCACTTGTGAAATATATGACTAAATTATAACAGCTGAAGAAAGAGCTTAGAAAGCTTCAAGTGGCATCAAATTGCCAATGTGCCTCTTTTCAAAGAAGCTACTTTGTGTGTAAAATCATGCTACACTTAAAAAAAAATGAGTGATGTGGTGACATATCCCCTGGAAATGTGTTTCTTTTCATGATAATAAAGAGTTTATTAAATTTTTCATAATAAATATAAAGAGTTATTAAAAATAAACAATTAAAAGACCCGACAAGTTTCATGCCTCGTAAGACTTGCATCTTTAGGGGTAATGGTACATAAACTTGTCGGGCCTTTTAATTGTTTTTTTAATAAACTCTTTATATTAATATGTGGTCTCAATACTGAAAACTACCTACAGAACTGCTTAACCACAGAAACCTACGTTTAGACAACGTGTTTATTCAGAGTGCTGAAAAATAAGTTTCACTCATCTGCTGTTTTGGTTACCTTCGCAATATGCCCTATAAACTTCAACTCCCTGTCTGGCCATCCATACTTCCATAAATTAATGACAAAGGTAAGTCCTGAACATCGCAGAAATCGAACAAGCCTACAAAGCCACCACAATAGGAAATTTTCTATAGTGGAACTGTCATAGGTTTCACCATAACATTGATCAAGGTCCTCAGCAGAAACACCAACCTTAAGGCATTTTACTGTTGTCTGTAAGAACAACTAGAGATCATCTGGCTCATGGTGGAGTAGTTATCGTTGTGGACAATGATACTCCTTTCCAACAAAACCAGCTTAATACTGCTCTGGAAGCAGTAATAATTTGCATATCTGTGGTATATCTTATTACCAGGTTGTGAATACTGCAACTTCATCATTTACTTCTCAAGGTTGACTTTAATGAGCACAGCACTCTTTGGAGTAGTGCCAACAAGAATGGACAAGGTTGTATCATTGATCGAATGCTCGACAATCATGACCTCTCCCTGGTTAATGATAGAGAGACAATACCTTTTTCCATATACCAACTGGCTAGTATTCTGCAAGCGATCTTACAATCTGTGCCTCTGCCATCTTTCTTTCTGCTCATTTGGGAGGTTGAAGAGAACATCCATGGAAGCTATCATTTTCCTGTTTTTTGTACTAAGTCTTCACAAGAATGATATTCTACACAGATGTCCATATGGAAAATGGATCAGGCTGACAGGAATACTTTTCCTGTTCAGTTTTTTTCCCATCTTCCAAAATTTAATGGTGAAGCAGTGAAATATATCACATGGTATTGTATAGGCAGCAACAGTTGCAGTTGCAAAAACATCGTCTCGATTTCCACCCTATCCCAAACCCTGGTAGAATACAGAAAGGAAATGTTAGAATACAGAGTGTCAAGCAGCCCAAAAAAGATCTAGACAGAGCATGGGGTATATTTTGTGGATATCCCACTACATCAAATATAATAGTTTTTAAACATGCTTGGGACAAAGTAGAATCACGAAGTCTTGGAACCAGTTTACACCATCAATTAATCAAACAACCAGTGCGAAAGTTGTACGGAATGAAATCCAGAAAATAAAAGTTGGATATAAAATGCACTGTTTTTCTACCTCGGAAATAGTACATAATGGATGTGCTGTTGATCCTAAAAGTATTAGATACTTTTCAGCAACAACAATTTCTAAATTTTTCATATTGAATGAGAAATATCAGCTAAACTTTTCTACTGCTGCCAGAGCAATACAATCAGCCTTTGGTTAAGGAGGAACCGAAAAGACTCCTACTCTGCCATGCCAGTACAGTAAGTCCTGATGACATCCATTATGAGACAAAAAATATCTTCCATTGATCTCCTCTTACTATACAACAATTATTAACCTATAGCTCCGATCAACTGTTTTTGTAAGCTGTTGGAAAAAATGATAAATGCAAGGCTTCTTTGGTATTTAGAAAGTAACAAACTTCTTTCCAACACAGAACATGGCTTTCATAGACACCTATTGGCTGTTTTAGGAACATGTATAAGAGACACTTTCCTGAAACGAGAACATCTGGCTTTTTCAGTCTTCTTCAACAGGAAAAAAGCTTATGGAGATATGTCATATTAAAAGACCTGTTTAATATTGGTTTGAGGGGACACTTTCCTGTTTCTATTAAAAACTTTCTATCCAGCCAAGACTGAGTGGGGAGGCATGTATCTTGGCTATATCATCAAGAAGAGGGTGTTCCTCAAGGCTTTGTCTTAAGTGTGACACTCTTTGCTATCAGAGTTAATTCAATCATGGAACAGCTTCCTTCCAGTAAGCAGTGCTTCTCTCATATCACACATGTCCCTTTGTTATGCATGTTAAAGAGATTATGGAAGCTGTTGGCGTGAATGTTGACATTTCCTATACCAAACATAACAGCATTCCTCCGTGGCAGGTTTGCACTCTGTCCTGTAACCTTTCATGTTGTCAACTACAGAAGTATCATATTCCATTGTCTGTCTACACTAACTGCAAATTTTTTAATGCACACAGAGCAATCTGCTCTGATTTCTTGCCTATCTATTCTGATGGTTTATTTTTTTATTTTATTTTTGTGTAGATCCTGAACTGCTTAATTTCTAATTTTTTTAATTTGCTTTTTTGTACAATACATACTGATGTTTCAAGATCTGTTGCCTCTGTAGGCTGTGTTTCCTAATATTACTATTTCCCAAAAGATCCCACTTAATTATAGAGCAGAACTGCATGCCATTCAGAATGTGCACATAATAGAAAAAAAAAACGCTACCAAAGGTGTAATATATACAGACTCACTGAGCTCTTTACAGGCCATCTCGTTTCCTGTATATAATCCACCTGTGCTTTGTGAGGTTTTTCAACTGTTGTACAAAATGAAGACCATTAATTTAGATTTTCAGTTGTGCTGGATTCCAAGCCACATTGGAATTAAACGAAATAAGATTACAGATCAATTGCTGGATCAATAAACCCAAGAATCAGATTTAACTTGGAAATAGAAAATAACAATTGTCTTCCTTTTCTGGATGTTCTCATTATATAGAAAACCAACTCATACCGGTAAATACATTAATTCTAACTCACATCACCCTTGTCAAAAATGTGGTATAATCAGGTCTTTACTCGACAGAACTCATAAAATACGTTCTACTGATTCTCTTCTAAACAAAGAACTGTTCATTATCAGAACTACCTTTATCTCTAATAAATATCATACAAACACTATCAATAAAATAATTATGGCTGTCATCTTAACCTGCCTCAAGAAGAAATTACCAGAATTTGTATCCCATATGATAAAGGACTTTCAGAAAAAATAGCAAGACTACTTCAACAGATTGACTTACAAGTCTTTTCTGTTCAGTTCACAACTTAATACCTTCCTTATCTCTCCTAAAGATAAACATCCTCTCTTTCTTATTCTGGAGTTTACAGAATTCCTTGCTCTTGTGGCTTATGTTATTATTGACAGACTGGGTGTTTGTACAAATTTGTCTTGAAGAACATCAGGAATACATTTCACTTAAAGAACCCAACAAATCCAGTTTAGCAAGCTACGCATTATCTACAAAACACAGGATTCAGTGGAACAAAACCAAAGTGTTACACACTTTGGTTTTGTTCCACTGAGAGTTATTTTCTTCTGGAAAGACAAGAAAGCTGTGTAGCACATATTCACAATCCAAACCTGAACAAAAACAACTGTCTGAAACTTTTGGGAAGTTATACTCACCATTCATATGTTCCATAATTTTTAATTAATTGTTTATATCTAAAATAAATTACAATAAAATAATTTAGTTATAAAATTATTTTATTGTAATTTAGTTTGTATATCTATTAATGTAGATGGAGCTATTCTCCTGCATCCAATAGTGCACATAATATTATGCACTTTCAATTGAATTGTTCTCTTTTTTGTTTTCTTATAATTGTATTGACAATGGCTATAAAACAGCTGAAAATTTTATAAATAAAGACATTTAAATTAATTCAAGTGATTCCATTATTAATATGTTATGATGAAGCTCATTTATTAAGGGTGGATGACCCACCTATGTGTGAAAAATGCAAGGCACATCTCACCATCACTTCACACGAGAAAAGAATGCAATTTTTACTAATCTAGCTGAACCATATACACTCAAGCAGATGTTATCAGACTCAGACAATTGATGTGTTTAACTTTTTACAAATTAATTTATTTAAGCACAGATTATGAATTCTATTTATTGTGTAGAAATAGGCCTCTTTAGCTCAGTGGAAGTTGCATTTGCTTCCACAGAGCTAATTTGCCTGAAGAAAGACCCAAGTTCAATTCTAGTCGCCCAACGGAGAAACCTTTATTAAGCCTTTCTTTGACCAGTTACCGAGTTAGTCGATCTCTGGCAAGGCAAGCGGGTTTTTCATCCTGTAAACTTAAAAAAAAAAAAAAGCGACCCTAGAAAACTACACTGTTTTACACAATTAGCATATTGTGTTGCAGATCATGAGATGGTGGACTTGTTTGCCATCTCTTCACTGGATGTGGTTTACAATTACTGATTGTCATGGGCCAGTTATCTCGGACTGGCCACCAGTGTAGACTGAACTGCCCATTCAGCCTCAAAAAAAAAAAAGTAAAATAGGGTTAAAATGGCCTTACCTACTCTCTATGGAGAAATAAAAGCCATTAGCAGATGTATTTATTTTAATTTTGTGTAGATACTGAACTGCTTAATTTATAATTTTTTTTTTAATTTCCTTTTTTTGTACAGTACATATTATTTGGTAACATTCATGGAGTCAACAGACCACTTAACCAGCAACATGACTATCATAAAGAGCTTTGAAGTTATTTATACTACCTGCGCTTACCACACACACGTAATGCCTTCCACTCACTAACAACTCTTCACGTAAATAATCCACTCCTTAGAATCTTCTTCACCACATCTTTATACAACAGATGAGGGTAATGTTGTCTGTGAGAGTCAACATGAATTTGTTAAGGGGTGCTCTTCTTTAGTAACATGATTGCCTTTCATAATAAAGTGACAGGAGCAGTTGATGAGGAAAAGGCATATACTGCCATATTTTTATTTTACAAAGGCATTTGACAGGGTGCCACGTGATAAGCTGATATTTAAGTTAAGCACTGGAGTTTAGATGTTGGGGTTAGTCAACTGGATTCAGGATTGGCTGTCTGATAGGTATCAGAGAGTTGTCCATGGTGAGACAATATCAAGGAGGCAGAAGGTTATTAGTGGGGTCCCACAGGGCTCAGTACTGGGACCTGTGTTGTTTAACCTTTATATCAATGACATTGTCAATGGATTGCAGAGGAAATTCAGTTGTTTGCAGATGATGTGAAACTGGGAAGGATTATTAGTAATAGTGCAGATGTGGCAGCCCTGCAACGGGATTTGAATAAACTAGATAGATGGGCAAATGAATGGGGATATCAGTTTAAAGCTGCAAAATGTAGTCTTGAAGTTTGAGATACATCAACGAGGTGCTGCATACTTGATTGGAGGAGCTGTACTGGAGGAAGTAGGGGAGACGAGATCTGGGGTGATGATTGATAGAAAACTGAAATTCAAGGAAATTCAGCAAAGGTGGTAACCCAGAGGATTGCTGCAATGCTGAGAAGGATGCTGACCTGCAGAGATAAAAGAGTTATCATTCCATCCTGATCAAACCACACTTAGAATACTGTTCTCAAAATTAACTGTGGAAAGTGACAGAGGCGGATAACAAAGATGGTTTCAGGACTGTACAATGTTAGTTATGAGGATCGGCTGAGGGAATGTTGACTGCAGAGTTTGGTGGTTAGAAGAAGGAGAGGTGATATGATTGAGACTTTTAAATTTTTGAGAGGGAGTTACTTCGCTTGGTGGAACAGCAGGAAGGAGCGATGACAAGGTCATGACATCCTTTCGTAACTTCCATCCCTGGAAGTTACCAAAGGAAGCTATGAGCAAGACGGTGAGGAGTGGTTTCTTTGCATAGAGGGTGGTTGAACCGTGAAATGCATTGCCTGATAGAGTGGTAAGAGCAAGAACGGTCAATGAGTTCAAGGAGTGGTATGATAAACTTTGTGTTTCCTAGGAAGGACCTTCCACGATGAGTCTTTTGACTCCATGGATGTCTGAATAATAATAACTTCCAGGGATGATCTCTCGTTCTTCCCATCTTAACATCCAATCTTTGTATAATTTCTTCAGTATGAATTTGATAGAATCCCATAACTAACTTCAAAGGTCTCTGCCTTATCTCCACTTTTCCTCCTATTCACTGACTTCTGTAATCCACATTCTCTCAAATTTTCTTCATAACCAACTATCCAGAGTTTCTGATATCACTTTGGTTATTCGTCTTTGGACCCTCTCTAGTGTTTCCACATCACAATGAAAACTAGGTAATCAAATCTGAGCACAAAAGTCCATATGTGCGCTGACAAATGCCTTATATAGAGGCACCACTTTCTTATCCCTACATGTCAACATAATTTTTATCATAACAGTAATATAATGTGCAGTGTTTGCAACACGTGCGATATGCCCGCAGTAGTACTTCAGCCCACTGTCTACCATTAAGATCTCAAATCTCATCGCCTTCCTGAAGTACACCTTCACCAATACAGTATGTAGCCTTATATCTCTGCATCCTAAAGTATAGCAACCAAACAAATTATTTTTATTTTTCAACATAATCTCCCTTAAGACTAATACATTTATTCCAGTGCCATTATCCCATCCCTGTAGTGGTTCTCAGTAAGATCTGCAAAATATCTCTCTACAGCTGCAATCACCTCTTGATTCGAAGAAAAATGCTGAGGAAGCATTTTTAAAACTTCCAGTGAGGAAGTTTTAGTTTTGGGAAGAGATAGAAGTCAGAGCGAGCCAAATCGAGGGAATGTGGTGGATGTTCCAACAATTTGTAGTGCAGATCTCTTAGTTTTCCCATTGCCAAAACACTTTTGTGGGCAGGTGCATTGTCCTGATGAAAGATGATTTTTTTCTTCTGCAAATTGGGTCTTTTCTCACGAATTTTTTTGTCTAGTCTGGTTAAAAGATCAGAATAATATTCCCCGGTTATTATTTTATCTTTCTCAAGATAATTAATAAACAAAATGCCTTTAGCATCCCAAAACACTGATGACTTTGACCTTTCCTACTGATAGAACCAACTTTGTCTTCTTTGGGCACTGAATAACCGGCTTTTGACTGCTGTTTGGATTCTGGTGTAACGGTGAATCCAAGTCTCATCCACATTAATAATTAAAAGAAACACACGTATTAACCACAGTGAAAATTATTTACTTGTAAATATTTCATCCTAAGTATCTTAGCATATCATCAGTACAGTAGTTTAAACAATAATAGGAATAACATACAGTTAGGGTGCATTATTACAATAGAATCTCATTAAACATGCGTAACATGTTACAGAAGTAAAAAAAAAAAAAACTAATAATAATTATTTAAACAATTTTCTATGACAATTTCCCATACTTTAGAAATAGTAAGAACGTTGTTGTGGTTTAAATTTGGTCTGTGTAGTAGGGCTTCAGAACTTTCTTTATATAAACGTTCATGTTTATATAAAGATCTATGTAAAAGTTTAGACTTTTCCCAATGGATCCTATGGTTTGGATTTTCAATTCCGTGTTGAGAGAGGCCAAATTTCTGCCGTTTAAAAAGAAGAATGTGGTCTTGATGATCCGAGATGCGTTTCTGAACAGACCTACCTGTCTGTCCAAAGTAAGACAATTTGCATGAGCATGGAATCTCATAAATGCCAAGCAACATCAAAGGTGAGAGTTTGTCCTTAGAAGGTAACAAGTTGTAAATTTAGTTGATAGGTTTGTAAGTAGTGGCAAAATTGTATTTTTCATAATTTTAGAAAGATGTTCGGAGATGCCTTTGAAGTAAGGTATGGGAATCCTATGGACTTCTTGTCTGGTTTGATGTGTGGAAATGACAATGATGATTTTTTAGTTGTTTTAGGATTATATCCATTTAGGATGGCTGTATTTTTGATTATTTCTAATTCTTGGTTTAGAGATTCTTCAGAGGATCAGAATTTGTGTGATCTGAAAACTAGTGATTTAATAATGCCAGATTTCTGAGATGGATGATGAGCGCAAGAATTATGAATGTAGCGACATGAGAATGTAGGCTTGCAAAAGACAGATGTAGCAATGGAACCGTCTTCTTTTCTTTTAATGTGTAAATCCGAAAAGGAGATACCCTGTGGAGATTCTTTTTCTAACGTAAAGTTGATGGGATGATGAAGAAGGATAATTTTATATAGAAAGAGTTGTAATTCATGTTCGGGATGATCCCAGACTGCAAATATGTTGTCGACATATCTTAACCAAATTTTTGGTTTGGGTTCAAAAGTGAATATTTTTTCCTCAAGGTGTTCTAGAAACAAGTTTGCTAGGTTTGGTGATAAAGGAGATCCCATTGCTGTTCCTTCTTCTTGCTTGTAAATTTGACCTTTCCAGGTGAAGTAACCTGATGCAATAACAAACTTGAACAATTCAACTATGTCAGACGGAAATTTTTGAGTTAGTAATTCTATTGTTTCTTTATGGGGAATGTTCATAAAGAGGGAGATAATGTCAAAGCTGATTAACAAGTCAGTTTTTGAAAGTTGAATGTCTTTCATTTTTGTGTGAAACTCTGTAGAATTTTTGATCGAAGAGACTGAGTGGCCTATGTGAGGATGGAGAAGGTTAGATAAGAATCTTGATAACTTGTAAGTTGGACTGCTAATACAGTCTATGACGGGTCTGAGTGGAACATTAGTTTTGTGTAGCTTAGGTAAGCCATAAATTCTAGGTGGTCTGGTATGGTATGTCTTAATTTTTTTGATTGTTTCTTCATCTAAGGAGGAAGTTTCATTAAGTAGCTTATTTAATTTTCTGAGCTGACGTTTTGTAGGATCATAATCCAATTTGGCATAAGTATTACGATCTCGAAGAAGTAAATTCATTTTTCGGTCATATGAATTTGTATCAAGAACTACAGTGGTGTTTCCTTTATCAGCTCTGGTAATAATTATGTTTATATTGCATTTTAAAGATATAATAGCTTTCAATCCTGATGGTGGGATATTTATTTCCAAAGGTTTGACATTTTAGATCACTTTAGCTACCTCAAAACAAAGTCTGTTGGCTTCAATACTGAAGAGATGGTTGACATTTCTTTCTATATATGAAGTCTAAATATGGGAAACATTATGGGAAACTTGTTTCTAGAACACCTTGAGGAAAAAATATTCGCTTTTTAACCCAAACCAAAAATTTGGTTCAGATATGTTGACGACGTATTTGCAGTCCGGGATCATCCCGAACATGAATTACAACTCTTTCTATATAAAATTATCCTTCTTCATCATCCCATCAACTACGTTAGAAAAAGAATCTCCACAGGGTATCTCCTTTTTTGGATTTACACATTAAAAGAAAAGAAGATGGTTCCATTGCTACGTCTGTCTTTCGCAAGCCTACATTCTCATGTCGCTACATTCATAATTCTTGCGCTCATCATCCATCTCAGAAATCTGGCATTATTAAATCACTAGTTTTCAGATCACACAAATTCTGATCCTCTGAAGAATCTCTAAACCAAGAATTAGAAATAATCAAAAATACAGCCATCCTAAATGGATATAATCCTAAAACAACTAAAAAATCATCAGTGTCACTTCCACACATCAAACCAGACAAGAAGAAGTCCATAGGATTCCCATACCTTACTTCAAAGGCATCTCCGAACATCTTTCTAAAATTATGAAGAAATACAATTTTGCCACTACTTAAACCTATCAACCAAATTTACAACTTGTTACCTTCTCCTAAGGACAAACTCTCACCTTTGATGTTGCCTGGCATTTATGAGATTCCATGCTCATGCAAATTGTCTTACTTTGGACAGACAGGTAGGTCTGTTCAGAAACGCATCTCAGAACATCAAGACCACATTCGTCTTTTTAAACGGCAGAAATTTGGCCTCTCTCAACACGGAATTGAAAATCCAAACCATGAACAATTTGGTCTGTGTAGTAGGGCTTCAGAACTTTCTTTATATAAACATGAATGTTTATATAAAGAAAGTTCTGAAGCCCTACTACACAGACCAAATTTAAACTGCAACAACGTTCTTACTATTTCTAAAGTATGGGAAATTGTCATACAAAATTGTTTAAATAATTATTATTAGTTTTTTTTTTTTTTTTTACTTCTGTAACACGTTACGCATGTTTAATGAGATTCTATTGTAATCATGCACCCTAACTGTATGTTATTCCTATTATTCTTTAAACTACTGTACTGATGATGTCCTAAGATACTTAGAATGAAATATTTACAAGTAAAATAATTTTCACTGTGCTTAATATCTGTGTTTCTTTTAATTATGATCTCACCACAGGTTTTGTAATTTAAAAAAATAAAATAAAACAGTAATAAATGAATGCATAAAATCAGTTTTATTCTTGTTAAAATGCTCCAAGCACTGTTCAGAGATTTTCATGAAAGTGCGTTTTTGATCTGCGGTGAGCAAGCACACAGCACCCATCTTGCACAAAGCTTTTTCATGCAATTCTTCATGCAAAATATATCCTACACGTTCTTTTGACATGCCTGTTGTCTCAGCAATTTCACGCACTTTGACTCGCTGGTCATCCAATACCACATCGTGCACTTGATTAATGATTTCTGGTGTTGTTACCATTTTTGGACATCCTTCACGTAGAACATCTTCAAGGCTGGTACGGCCACCTTTAAACTCAGCAGCCCATTTTTTAATTGTCAAAAATGAAGGAGAAGAATCTCCATAAACTTTTATGAACTTCCAATGAATTTCTTTTGGTGTTAAGTCTTCTTTTACAAAGAATTTTATAACTGCACAATACTCAATTTTATCTATTTCAAAAAGGTATACAGACAACACTTTTGCTTCAGACAGCTGTATCAAACCAACTACTTTACAGAATGACTTGCAATTTCACATGGTTGTTTATGACAGATGTACCAACTTAGAAAAAAAAATATCTTGCCGATAGTGTTGCCATCCATGGTCGAGGCTGAGAACTTTTCAGACCACCTCCTATTCCTGGTGAGATTTTTACAGGGTACTTCACCATTGCTTCCCCCCCCCCCCCATTTTATCCAGGCTTTGGACCGGCATATTCATGACTGTAATCCATGTGTGTTCACAGGGCTAGTTTGCCTGTTCTGGGGGACGAAAAACCTGAGTTTTGGGATGAAAAAGTTACCTACCTCTTTATTTGACTGGCTTACTCAAATTTAGTCAAAAGAGACCAGATAAAGGTTCCTCACATCACTGACGGGAATTGAATCCTGGTCTTTCCGACTAAAGGGCTTCATCTATACTGACTGAGCTATGGAGGCTCTAAAAGATTGATATTGTTATTTTAATTCCTTGATTTTTTAAGAGCTTCTAAAATAGCTAGTGTTGAGATTGAATCAAATGCTTTTTCAAAATCAATTAATTCTAGACCTAAGGGTTTTTGGTATTCATTTGTCTTTTCAATTACAATGGAACGTCAGTTGTCGAACGCCTCAGTTCTTGAACAATTCGGTTCCCGAACATATTTTCCAAACAAAAAACACCCTGGTTTCCGAACAGAATTTCGGTTCCTGAACAGGCAAACTGCAACTGTGTGCTGAGCTGTAAGGCGGGAAAGCATCAGTTATGCAGCAGCCTTCATTCAGTGCAGACACCTGATCGAATTTGAAGTGAGTTTCTTGATTTTTTTTGTGTTTTGTTGTTTTTTTTTCATAAATTATTATTAATTAAGCCACCATGGAACCGCAGAAGAATAGTGATAGCAGCAAAGTGAAAAGAAAAGTTGTTAGAATCGCCATGATAGAGATGAAAAACGAAATCATATCCAAACATAAAAATGGAGTTCGTGTCTCAAATCTTGCTATGCAGTTCGGTATGGCAAAATCAACGATATGTACAATACTCAAAAATAAAGAGGCGATCAAGAGAGCTGATGTTGCAAGAGGGGCGAAAGGTTCTTACTAAACAAAGATCGCAGACTATTGAAGAAGTGGAAAAATTGTCTGATTTGGATAAACGAGAAACAGCTGGTAATAGTGTTTCTGAGGCTATAATTTGTGAAAAAGCAAGGCAATTATATGATGACCTGTTAAAGAAAAACCCTGGTATGAGTGTTCAAAGCTAGTAGAGGGTGGTTTGAGAAATTCAAGAGGAGAAGTGGCATATATAATGTGGTTAGGCATGGGGAGGCTGCGAGTTCGAACCGAGAAGCTGCTGAGAAATATGTGCAAGAATTTAGTGACTATGTAAAAGCTGAGGGTTTTCTTACCCAACAGGTGTTCAACTGTGATGAAACTGGCCTATTTTGGAAAAAATTCCCAAAGAGGACCTACATCACTCAGGAGGAAAAAACATTACCAGGAAACAAGCCAATGAAGGACAGGCTGACTCTTTCTATGGGGAAACACAAGTGGGGACTTCAAGGTCAAGCCATTGCTTGTGTACCACTTTGAGAATCCGAGGGTGTTTAAGAAACATAACGTGATGAAAAGTAAACTGCCTGTTATGTGGAAGGCTAATAGTAGGGCTTGGGTACCCAGGCAATTGTTTATTGAGTAGATCCATGAAGTCTTTGCCCCAAGTGTGAGAAAATACCTTCAAGAATGCTCCTGCTCACCCTCCAGGCTTGTAGGACGAGTTAGTGGAGGAGTCTGATTTTATCACAGTGAAGTTCCTGCCACCTAATACAACTTCTCTAATTCAGCCCATGGACCAGTAGGTCATTTCGAACTTTAAGAAACTCTACACCAAAGCACTGTTTCAAAGGTGTTTTGAAGTGACCTCTGACACACAATTTTTCCAGAGAATTCTGGAAAAATCACTTCAACATCCTCCATTGCTTAAGTATCCTTGACAAAGCCTGGGCGCAAGTGACTTACAGGACAATGAACTTGGCCTGGAGGAAATTGTGGCCAGATTGTGTAGCAGACAGAGACATCGAGGCTGAGCATGTTGCTCTTGTCGATGATATTGTGTCTCTGGACAAAAGTATGGGCTTGGAAGTTGACAATGCTGATGTGAAGGAGTTAGTGGAGGATCACAGGAATGAGCTCACCATGGAGAGGTGCAAAGTTTTGTGGCAAGATATCACCCTCACAAAGCTGTAGCAAACCGCATCATAAACCATTTCAATGACAGTGCCATGTCTTCAGAAACATTTTAAAACGCAGGCAAAAACAAATGTCACTGGACAGGTTTTTAGTGCGACAGAGGCCCAGTGTGTCTCAAGCAGAGTCGAATGGTGCCAAGAGACAGAAAAGAGAAAGAGATAAAACCCCCAGAAGGACAGTAACCTGATGTTTTTATGAAAGGGGACTCCCCTTACTCACCTCCTTCCATTTACACCACACCTCTCCTCCGTATGTATAATTAAAGTGAAGTTAAATTTTCATTTTTATTTCATATATTTATTGTGTTTATTCTTTTTATGTAAGATTTTATGCATTTTCATTATGTTTGTATACGATCTTATGCATGAAGTACTGTTATAAAGGTTAAATTAAACAATCATCTGGGGTTCAGGAACGGAATAATCCATTTTACATTAATTCTTATAGGAAAATGGTTTCAGTTTTTGAACGATTTGGTTTCCGAACAGCCTTCGGGAACGAATTAAGTTCAACAACTGATGTTCCACTGTATTTGTTTTATTATTAGTGTTGTTGTTATTAACATGTCCCACACAATATATTATATTCAGTATATTATAGAACTTTAAGTGTCCTTAAGGATATTGACAGAAGAAAGTTAAAATATTTTGGACACATAGAAAGGATGGAAGGAGGATTTCTCAGAACAGTAATAGAAGGTAAAGTTCCTGGAAAAAGAGGCAGGGGTAGACCATCAATGAGACAGATGGATGGCGTGTGTGTGGAGTGACTGATCTTCAGAGAGTTGAGGCTGCCAGAAAAGCAAACAACAGGACTACATGGCGAGGCCTGGTGTGGAACATCATCAAGCATTGGAGTGACCATACGGCATCTGTAGATGCCCAGCGAACATAGAGAGAGAAGGGTACAAAGGGGATAACAAAGACAGTTTCAGGACTGTACAATGATAGTTATGAGGATCGGCTGAGGGAATGTGGACTGCAGAGTTTGGTGGATAGAAGAAGGAGAGGTGATATGATTGAGACTTTTAAACTGTTGAGAGGTGGTTACAGGGTTGACACTGGGGAGTTCTTTCGCTTGGTTGAACAGTGGGAAGGAGTGATGACAAGAGGCCATCCCTGGAAGTTACAAAAGGAAACTGTGAGCAAGAGGGTGAGGAGTGGTTTCTTTGCATGGAGCATCGTTGAACCATGGAATGCATTGCCTGATGGAGTGGTGAGAGCAAGAACAGTCAACAAGTTCGAGGAGTGGTATGATAGACTTTGTGTTCTTAGGGGGGGACCTCCCCTCGATGAGTCTTGATAGAATGTGTTTCTTAGGAAGGACCTCCCACGATGAGTCTTTTGACTCCATGGAGGCCTGAATAATAATATCCTTTTCTTGCAAAAGTCTGCATATGACTAGCCACAACCCAGATGATCACTTCATGACCACTCTCTCACCAAATGGAGGAACGTGCAAAACTGCACTCACAATTATATCATCTGATGAAATGATCAGATCGAAAACTCTTGTTCCTCGTGTGCCCTCCTTTCCATGCTGCCTGAGATAGTTTCTGAAACTCAAGAAATTAATTTTCCTTATCCCCAAATGCTCTCTATTCATTCTAGTCTCTACTGCTATAATTAAAATCACCCTTCTTTTGTTCACTAATCCAAGGTGTTTATACATTTCTTCATCACCACCCTCCACATTCCCTGGTCTATAGTAACATCCAACTAAATATCTCTCCCTGTCATCCTCCACCTTGCCATTATTTTCCTCTTTCATGTCTACCTTATGTGGACATAATTCTTCTTGTATTCCTGTTAGGATTATCATCTTCATTCAACCATGTTTTGTTTGTTCCAATGATTTTGGGCATATAAACTCAATAACTGAAACCTTTCATTTCCCTTATTTCTGATATTCCTGACATTTGTAAATGAATACAGCAGTTCACTTTGAGCCTATAACCAGTCCTACCCAAGCTAGTTGTTGGTTGTGATTTCCCCACACCTGCCCTTGCCCAATCACTTTTATCACATATATCTGCTCATTCTCAACTATCCCACTCACATCCCAATCTATTTCATTTCTATGCTCATCATCCCCATAAATACTACTACTTCCACCATTCACTATCCCCATGCCCTGTCTACCAAGATTCTCCCCATTTCCCTCTTCCTCTCACATTCTCATTTTCTCTTCATTTCTCACTCTATTACTGTTTCCATTGCCATGCACTTCTCTCTCTTCAATACCACTCTCCTGATTTTTTACTTAATCTCTTATTTGCATCACACCCTGCACTTCCATCTAGCAACAGTTTCTCCAGTTCAATCATTTACTCCAAAACCATCCAAATGCAATCCAGCATGTCTGGATAATTCCCTCAGAAACATGCCAAACATATACAAACTGTATTCCCAGCTCTGCTAGCACACCATTCATGATTCTGGCCCTCCCTCTGTTTCAACTCATCATTATCATACCTTGGCAACCTTTCTCACTATACTGTTATCTTTCACTCTTCTCAATGACCTCCTGATATTTGTCCTTAAATTCTTATGTCCACTTAAATCATTTGTTCCCACAACCATAACTAATTCTCTTGCCCATTTCCTCCTCATGTCCAAAGCATGAATCATCTTGCTCATTCTCCATCCTGAATAGCAGAAATTATGGGCTCCATTAACCAATCATCTAATAACAGAATCTCCATACACTGCTATTCTCAAATTGATTGTCACCTCTTTTACCCTCTTTCTTTCATTCTGTTCTTTTGCATACTTTCATTTGTTTCCAATAAACATCTAATATCACTCAGCATATTCCTCATTCAGTCAGTTTCACTGCTACCTCTTGATCTGCCACACCATACTTCTGTTTCCTCATTTATATTTTGTTTCATTCCCTCATCACTCACTTTCACTTCATTTTTGTGTTCTTTCACTCCCTCAGTCTTAATAGCTTTTGTTCCATTTCCATTTCTTTCATTTATGTTATCTTTTACTCCTTCTGTCTAATTCACATTTGTTAACTTATATACATACGATCAATGGTGTTGTAATTTTTTCTGAATCCTGCTTGTTCTGGAGATTTTCAAAAATCTAGACTGTTTTGTGTTGCACTGCTAATGATTTTTGTAAAAATTTTTTAATATCTTCTCTGTCTCCCTTTTTAAAAACTGTACTAAGAATAGCATTGTTTCAATTCTTTGGTATTCTCTTCTATCTTAGGCATGATGTATAAATTTTACTTAACATAGTAATGACTGGTACACCACCTGCTTTCAGAACTTCAATTGGTAATTCATCTTCGCTTGGTGTCTTTCCAATAGTCATGCTACTCATTGCATATTAAGCTTCTTCTTTTAAAATGTCAGGGCATATTTCTTCCTCTTCCATTTGGGATATTGCATTTTTGTTTTCATATTGGCTTAAGTTTCAGAAATCATTGTTCAACTTGGCATAAAAGGACTCTAATGATCTGTTCTCTGTCTTTAATTAGTAGTCCACTTTCATCTTTAAGGGTTATTAATTTATTTTGTCCAACTCTCTTCTCACTCCTTTTAGATTCATATTATTTTCTATTGTAATTCTAATTCTCCTTGTTCTGAAGTTTAATAAGTATTCTACATATCTGGTAGTTATCCCGATGCATGGAAACAATCTCATATCTGTCCTATTCCAAAGAAAGGTGATAGAACTCTACCATCAAACTACCATCTCATCTGTCCTCTCCAAAATAATGGAGAAAGTCATTAATAGCCAGTGGTGAGCTATAAGGGGCTCGCCCGAGCCCTTTGTTAAATTTTTCTGAAATTTGCGATTCCCTTGTTCTTCTTGTTTACATTTTTTTTTCAAAAAAAAAAAAACAAAAAAAAAAACATAATTTTTTGAAATATATTAAGCAACAAACTCATACGGTAACCTAACAAAGTGATTTTATTAAATAAAATATTATAATTACTGTTACTACCATTTTACAAATAAGTATTCACTTTTGGTAATCACATATAAATAAATAGGACTATAAAATAATGCCCCTTGATTGGTACCGTTGATTATCACTTGAAGTATAAAAACAAAAGAGAAACATAACGCATTTCAATATTATTGTGTTTAGATAATATTTATTTATTATTTATACATTGTTTGTCATAAAAACTTCTAGCACAAACAAAACAAATTTATTTTGTTTATAAAAAATGCAGACTATTGCATATGTGCAATTATAAAAGATTTTATTCTTATTATATTTTGATAGTTAAAAAAATGTGTTTCTTATGTAAGATAAATTAACACAGATGATTGTGTGCAAATATTTCATGTTTAGATCATGAAATATTTGTTTAATAATGATAGCCTTTACAGGTTGACTGTCCCCTCACACTTTTTGATTAAGGAGTACACAAGCTCTATTAATAAAAGTTTTTGTGTAAAATACGGCTTTTTTTTGCTCGACGATGCGAGCCCTTTGTTAAAATTTCCATATCTCACCACTATAAGTAGTGAAGGATTGGCTATTAACCAATCCTTCACTACTTAGAAGCCCACTAATTAATCAGCGACCACCAGTACAGATTCCAACATTCAAAATCACAGCTGATCTTGTAACTTACATCTCCCACCACTGGACACATACCATGGAAAGGTTCAGAGAAACTTGTGCCGTCAGCCTTGTTATTTGCAAACCATTTGCCTGTGTGTGGCATCATGGCCTACTAAACAAATTGCTACGTTTTTCTCTCCCTGTTGCTATTAGTAATTGGGTGGCCAGCTTTCTCTCTGGTCGTTCTCTGCAATGGTAGACAACTCCCTCTCTTTGAGCTTCACAACCAATGCTGGAGTGCCTCAAGACTCTGTCCTATCACCTACCCCCTTTCTCATGTACACAAATGACTTACTCGCAATAACCACTAATCCTATTCACAGCTTTGCAGATGATGGTATTCTCCACTCATCCTACTCATTTGACAAAGCACACAGTACTCTGACATCCCAAGATCATCTACAACTAATGCCCTGAACATTGATCTACATACTATCCTCCAGTGCGGTGAGGACAACCTTGTTATGTTTATTGCCATCAAAACACAGTCTTGCTTTTTCTTGTGCCAAATCTCAGCTCACCTACCCTTAACTTGAGTAATACACAAATCACCAGACAAGATGAGATCTTTATGCTTGGACTAACATTTACCTCCAGTCTTTCCTGGCATAAATACATCTCATCCCATCCATAGCCCTTCAGCATCCAAGAATTCTGGCATTCTTCAAGAGCATATTTTATACACAATCAAGTCTTCACTATTTACAAATCCTAAATCTGTCCATAATAAATTTAGTTTAATCCTTTATCCAAGTGTAAGCAAACAAAGTTTGCGCTTGAAGTATCTTCAGGACTGAAGCAACTCGTAGTAAAGGTGGACCAAGCTGTCATCACTCCTTGTCTCAGCATCTCCCATAATGCAAAGCACATCTCCTTGTGGACATGTATAATGCTATGCATTAAGGAAAGGGCCACTACCCAGACGACCGGTTTCGCCCTTTATTGAGGTCTCGTCATTGGGAGCCAGACCCAGAGGTGGTGATACTAAGGCAGAAGAAATGGGGAGGTCATTACTTATACGAGTCGCCAAAAGGTGTACCACCTTATTATTAAATTACTCTGGATTTAGAAAGATATTGGAAGGAGACCTCAATAAAGGTCAAAATCGGTCTGGGTAGTGGCCCTTCCCTTAATGCATAGCACTATACGTGTCTGCAAGGTGTGTGCTTCGCATTATGGGAGATAGTGAGACAAGGAGTGATGAGAGCTTGGTCCACCTTTACTACAAGTTGCCTCAGTCCTGAAGATAATTCAGGCGCAAACTTTGTTTGCTTACACTTGATTAAAGGATTAATCTAAATTTATTATAGTCTAACCAAGTGAAAAATAAACTTCCAACATAAATCTGACAATGTTTAGAACACTGCTCATGTGTTTGGGATGGTGCACCTAAAACTTCCCATTAAAATCCTTTACATATCCAGATACAAGCAATTAAGGCTCATAGATGATCCCTCTCTTACACACTCACTCCAGTCTCTATCTCACAGGTGCAGTGTTTCAGCACTGTGTCTATTCTATAGGTATTTTCATGGTCACTGCTCCAGTGAATTGGCATCCATCATTCCTCCACTTTCTATTTTGCCTGTTAATACGAGAGTTGCAGCTGCCCAGCATCCCTTTACTGTGCAACTGCAAACACAATGAACCTGTTTCTTCTTTTTGTCTTTTATTCCATCCACATCTATCTCCTTTCTGGAATAGCCTCCTTATTAGGTATTCCCAAACATGTACAACTTGTAGCTCTTTAAAAAAAAAAAAAACATGAATGGACTTCAACCATGCAGAAAGGCTTATGCCTTTTTGCCAAACTACTAGCCACTTTCACAAACAATTCTCCCTCTTTTGTTAAAAATTCTACCCACCAAAAAAATATTTTAGAAAACCAACCTTAAAAAGTTCAGACTTAATGGTGAGTCTTGATATTACCTTACTATTCACGAATGTACCATTAACTGAAAACATTAATTTACTAAATTCACAGTATAGGCAAGTTATTTTACATGGAAAGAGAAAATATACAAACAATTAGATGGGACAGCTATGGGATCCCCCCTTTCTCCTCCCCTTAGCCAACTTCTACATAGAACATCTGGAAAATCTAGCTATCGATACAGCCATTCTCAAACCTAGTCTCTGGCTATGCTATGTTGATGATGTGTTTGCTCTTTGGCCACATGGCCCAGACACATTGAATACAGTTTTAGTGCATCTAAATAGCCAGCACCCAAAAATCCACTTTACTAGAAGCCAATGGCTGTCTGCTCTTCCTGAACACACTAATCACACGTCTTCCAGAAGGTTCCTTATCATTCTCGGTTTATAGAAAGCCCACACACATACAGGGAGATATTTATACAAACAATCGCATCACCCTTCTCAACAATATGGTATCTTAAAAGCCATAGAGCTAGAGGAGCTAGAGCAATTTGTTCCAATGACATTGCTCTCAGTGCTGAACTTTCTCACCTACATCACACCTTCCTGAGTAATGACTACAATCTCCATAAGATAGATAAAATACTAAATGCTCCCCAAAAATCCCCTTCCCCCACTGACTACCACAGAAGACTACAAAACTGCCACGATCCCATACATTAAAGGCATATCTGAAAAGATATCTAGAGTGCTTAATAAACATCAGCTATGCACCGTAATTAAACCTTGTGTGAAATTGGCAACTCTCATCCGTTCACCTAAGGACAGATTCTTATCCCTGTTCATGTCATCGAGCCTATGGAAAATATATGGAAATATATCCGGCACTTTCGCTATGGCCAGTCGGGTCTAGCAGCCCATGCTTTGGATACCCCCGCATACAGGATCAATTGGAAAAAAACAAAAGTGCTGTACAAAAGCTTTTACAAATCAGAGGGATTGTTCCTGGAATCAACAGAAGAGCCTTGAAACATACTGAAAACCTCAACAAGTATGGCTGTATAAATCTACCAAAAATTTGGTCTTAAGACAGTCATCTTAAGACCAAATTAATACCTGCTTTCTCTCTCTCTCTCTTTTTTTTTTTTCCAACTTAGATGGCACCTAATTAGGATTTTAGTCTTTGTGTTGCATGCTACAATTGCTCATACTAGTCCCACTGTTACACCAGATTACGGTTGTCTCGCTATTGCAACAAACTTTGTTTGTGTGCTCTGAAGATGCTGGTTAGAATACCAGCGAAATATTAGCAATTAAGTCAATAAATAGTTATTTTCTTATCAATCTGTGTTCTCATCTATACTGTTAAAATCCAATCAATGTGAATAAACTTCTTTTACAGGAAGAAAAACTTTCACCTTCATATAAAACTGGCAAGCCCGGCGTGAGGCAGGGGCAGAATGGGCGAATGCCGCAGGCGGAAAACTTACAGAGTGTATGTTACAATTATATTGGAGGCAGAAAAAATTTTTTAAAAAAAATTAAATTGGATATATCATATCAAAATATATCACTGGATATATTTTTTGTGTTCACTGAGGCAGATGTCCACAGTTCTTCCTGTCTGTCCATAGTAGGCTCGATGACATGAACAGGGCACTTCATAGACTCCTGGATGTGATAAAGGAGAGAATCTGTCCTTAGGTGAATGGATGAGAGTTGCCAATTTCACACAAGGTTTAAATACAGTGCGTAGCTGATGTTTGTTAAGAACTCTAGATATCTTTTCAGATGTGCCTTTAATGTATGGGATGGTTGGGATTTAAAAAATATTAAATTTATATATACATATTTATAAAGATAATTATATTTTATTCTAATTATATAAGCTCCAAATAATTATTTTTATTTTGATAATGCCTGGGACAGAAACATTTAGATCCAATTTCGTTGAGAAAATTTGATTCTCTTATAAATAGAATATTTTTATTTAAGAAACAAAATTAATCGGAAATTTTCGGAAATTGGAAAAAAAATTCGAATTTGTGTTTAGATGATAATCAGGCTCTTGAGAAACATCCAGCAGCTTCGACTTCAAATACAAATACCTCAACACTAAATTACAAGCTTTTTGACGAACCAGCTTTATGGCCAAACTTGTCCAATTCAATAATTGATATATTAGTAAAACGAGGTCTTCCTGCTGAATCAAAAGAGACTTTTTTTCCATGCAATGAACATAATAGAAGTTCTCATGTATCAGGTTATAATAGGATTTTGAGTAATGGAGAAACCATTAAAAGATTTTGGTTAATTTACTCAAGTTCAAAAAATGTAGAATTTTGTTTCTGCTGTAAATTATTTTCTAATATTCGAACTATGAACTTAATATCGGAAGGAAATAACGATTAGAAATATATATCCCAAGTTCTTTAGTATCACGAGAGATCTCAAGAACATTTTAATAATTTTGAAAAATGGATTGATTTGGAAAAGCGTTTAAAAAATGAAACTACAATTGATCAACATCAGCTAAAATTACTCAAAAAAAGAACAAGCACACTGGCTGCATGTTTTAAAACGCATAATATCGGTTATTAAATTTCTTGCAAAAGAAAATATAATGTTCAGAGGAAGTTCAGATACTTTATAATACAAATAATAATGGAAAATGTTTGAAACTGATTGAATTATTCACAGAATTTGACAGCGTATTACAAAAACATGTAGAACGCATAAAAAACAGTGAAATTCATGTTCATTATTTAGGGAAATATATACAAAACGAAATCATTAATATATTGAGTAATGAAATTAAAAAAATCTAACAGATTTTTTATTTCATTAAAATTAAAACGACGAAATTAAAAAAAAATTGTATCTAAAATAATGAATGCTAAGTATTTTTCAATAATTGTTGATTGCAACACTGATATTTCGTGGCAGGAGCAAATGTCCTTAATTGTAAGATATGTTTCTATAAAAGAAAAAAAAATGAAGAAACCCAAGATATTATACAAATAGAGGAAAGATTTCTGGATTTTATTAAAATTAATAATACAACAGGAAGTGGTATGGCTGAAGTAATTTTAAAATTATTAAAAGAAAAAACTTAACTATGAAGGGGAAGAATGCAGGGGTACAAACACTTTTAAGGAACAAAAATCCTAGAGCATTTTTTGTTCCGTGTTGTACGCATTCCTTGAAGTTGGTATTGAGTGATGCTGCAATGTAGATACGGTTTTATTTTTTGACATTTTTCAGTCAATCTGTAATTTCTTTTCTTCATCGAGTCATCGATGGGAAGTTCTAAACTACATCCAAAATTTTACTTTAAAACCTTTATGCATGACGAGATGGGAAAATCGCGTTGAAGCCTTAAAAGCAACATGAAATCAAGTAAAAGAAATACATGAAGCTTTAATTTTCATCACAGAAGATGACAGCTTAATTGGGCAACAAGGCATTAAAACAAAATTGAAAGCTAGTTCCTTAGCAAAAAGAAATTAATTCTTTCAAGTTTATATTTGGCACATTTGTTTGGTATGACATTCTAAGTAAAGTCAATGCATCTAGCAAACAACTGCAAAATATCTCTTGCAATATTATGGAAGCCTTGAAATCATTAGATGTCACGAAAAAATTCTTGATGTCATACAGAAGCAAAAATAATTTTTTGAAAGTTAAGCACCATGCCCATAACTTTGCTCTAAATATTGAGTTAAATGCTGATTTCCCAACTAATGACAGCACATGAACTCAACATATAAAAACTCAATTTCATTATGTATGTCCTGACAAATCAATTACTAATTTTGAGCGATATTTTCAAATTAATTTTTTAATTTAGTTCTTGATTCAGTAATAACATCAATTACTGAGAGATTTGAATGGCTAAATAAATATGAATCAATTTTTGGGTTTCTCTTTAACACTGGTAACTTAAAATTTGATAATGATACAGTAAAAAAACTTGTTTCAACCTTAGAAATTGTTCTGTCTGATGGTGATCAAAAAGATATTCAGCAATAGATTTATTAGATGAATTAAAAATATTGTCTCGAACAATATAAAATAATTATTCTACCAAAGAAGTATTAAATTATATTTGTGCAAATAACTGCATAAGTCTTTTTCCTAATGTGTACACATCACTACGAAATATTTTAACAATCCCAACTACAGTTGCAAATGCAGAGCGCAGTTTTTCTAAATTAAGACTTGTTAAAAATTATTTGAGGTCCACAATGTTCCAAGAGAGATTAGATAGCTTAGCCACTTTATCTACTGAAAGTGACAGAGTTACGATACATAGATTTCAACTGGAAGATGTGGAACACTTCACATATCTTGGATGCCATATGATGCATGACTTACCCCAAAAAAGAGATAAAAATTAGAATAGCCAGAGCAACAACTATTTTAAAAGCCATGGACAAAATATGGAAGAGACGAGCTATAAAAATGCAAACTAAACTGTGCATTGTACAATCCTGTATCATCAGCATGCTCTATGGATGCGAGGCCTGGGTATTCCTGAGAGAATCTGAAAGGAGGATATTGGCATTTGAGAGGAAGTACTAAAGAAAGATCTTGAGAATAAGCTGGATACAGAAAGTGAACAATGAGGAAATATACAGACGAATACAACCAAAAGAAAACCTGATCCTGAAAATAACCAAAAGGAAACTACATCTATTTGGCCATATATGTAGAATGAATGATGAGAGAAAATTAAAAACGTTGCTGTTTGGAATGATTGAAGGAAAGAACAAAAGAGGAAGACCCAACAGAGAATGGGGCGATGACATCGTCAAATGGTGCAGAAACTCTATATACAAACTGAGTCATATTGCACAAAACAGAATGCAATGGGAGAATCATATCGGGATGGCAGCAGACACATACGGGCATTGGACCCATGGTTGTTGTTGATGATGGTGATTTTATTTATTATTATTATTTATATTTATTCACTATATATATATATATATATATATATATATATATATATATAATTTTTATATATACATATACAATTTAGACTTGAAGGGCAGAAAAAAAAATCTTGCCCACACAAAAATTTGCTCGGACTGGCGTGATAATCATTGATCTCTATCCTAGGTGGAATCTGAATGTGTCTTTCAAATGGGTGGCAAATGTCATGTCACCCTTGCATTTTTTCAACTGGTGGAAACAGAAGTTGCTGTAAAAATGTCACATTATTTCATGAAGCCAATAAAAATATGAAAGACTTTTTTTTTGTTTTGTTATAAATTTTCCTCTGCAGGGTGCTTAAGGGTTAAAGCTAGATATCTGGGAAAAGACCTCCATGTTGCCTTTTAAGGAATGTAGAGAACCGCCAATGCTTAATGACCTAATGCCCAATCTTCACTTTCTGGTGCATCCTGTTAGGTTCTACCTAGATATTCAACAAACAAGGATGAGATGGCAATTTGAGATTTACCAACCAAATTGTATTCATATTGGCATGAGCCATTATGCAAAATGATGGTACCACATGACAGATATTCATGCTGAGTGGGGCATCACCAAGTTAAACAAAGTCTCTGTTGTTTTTGCCATGGAACCAGAGCAAACAGCAAAAAGTCAACTACTAAAACAAATTCCAGAACATATCCTAATTCAACATCAGCAGAGCTCAAGAATGGCACCATCAACATAAGAAACATCCATGGAACTATTATTATTTATGTGGGCACTCCATGGAGTCAAAAGATTCATTGTGGGATATTCTATCCATTAACACAATACCAGTCATACACCTTTTTAAACCTATTCACTGATGTCCTGGCGTTTAGGCTTATAGGTTGATTCTGCAGCATTGTATATTGTTTAAGGAAATTAACAACGTGATAATAACTAAAAATATTTAATTATTGCATCCTATATTTTGCTGAAGTTAAATTAGCATCATCAGGAAGACTAAAGTCCCATAATTATGCCACCTATTGGCTTTGGTTGGGTGTTCTTGGCTGTTGGGTTGACTGTCTACAGATGAGTGTTTCCCATATGGAGGAAAGTCTGATACAACCATCTTTCTTTAGTTTGGGATAGTTGGCAAGAGATGCAGTGCATTCAAGGAAAAGCTTCTTAAATTTAAATTTGCTTTGGTGGAGTAAGGTGGTTTTTTTCCAAGGGATCTTGTGCTAGGTATCCATGGCATCGGCTGCTAATCTTGAGCAGCCGTAATAGTAGAATCAGCATAGTAAATCCAGAGATTGTAGCTGGTCTTTGGGAATGGATAAGGGCTGCTAGCTTTTGTGTGTGTGTGTGTGTGTGTGTGTGTGTGTGTGTGTGTGTGTGTGTGTGTGTGTGTGTGTGTGGTTTATAAGTGGTCACAAGACTGCACTTTTTTTTTAATGTCTTGGCCACCTTTTCTGAGACATTACAGATATAGGGGTTGGTGATGGATTTGTTGTAATCTATGTTGGAAGGGGTAGTGTGGGTATGTGGTGTTAAAATTCTTTTTATTTGGTGGGTGGTGTAGCCATTGGCCAAAAAGTTTTTTTTATCTGGATGCATTCTGTGTTGAGTTCACAGAATGCATCTGCATAAAATGGATGCATTCTGTGAACTCAGAATGCATCCATTTCCTCAAATAACATTGAATATTATCTGAGGAAATTAATTTTGACCGGTGGACCAAGGTTTTTATAGTTCCAAATTGTTGGGAGGGGTGGGGTAATGTGACTGTTGATAGATGTATCTACCTTTGTGTGGTGTGTAGGCTTTCTGTAGACAGTGAAGGTCAGGGATCCATTTGGTTGCCTTGTAACTAGGGTGTCTACAAAGGACAGACTGTTGTTACTTTATATTTCTGTAGTAAATTGGGTGGGTCCTTGAATGTTGGTTTGTTCAAATGGAATAGAAAAGTGTGTAGGGTGTCCCGACCATGTAGCCACTTTGGCTACATAGCCAGGACACTTGTTTATGGACTTTCAGAAGTCCATAAGTATGGGGACAGGGGTTTGGAATTGTAGGGTTTTAGTTTGTTGGTCATATCTGCTGACCCGGAAGTAACATCTTTTCATACTCTATGGATTATTATAATCTGTGTGTAGGTGGGGTTATAAATTGATATTTATGACCCCACCTACACACATTATAGGAAAATTTATATTAAACATTGTAGGAATAATAAAGTCATTCCCAATTGTGCAAAATTAAAACATCGGTTCCATTCCAACAAGGCACACCACATTTATAAGTGCACTAGCTTCACCCTTCTATGGGAGCAAGTTGGTGTGATGCGCTCAGTACTTGCCTACACCACAACAGGAGCTCTCCACAATGCAAACCTTCAGATGATCAAGGAATTCATAAAAATAAAAAGTCAGCATATCAGAAAGTTCCAAAATTTAACAAAAAAAGTTACCGACACCTCCAAGACTCCCCAAAAACAATATACATAATCTATCCACCACTATCCTTGATGCTGATGCAATCAACACACTCAACCACAGCCAAAACTTCGCTGTGATGCCTAGACATGTACCAACCAAAGATTTCATTATTTAGATGGAGTGTGGAATGTACAACTCTTCCAACAGTGAGGCCAACAATATTAGGCTTGACGTAACTAACGTTTTTTCACAGGTTAAACTTCCTGCAATCAACCTGCCCAACAGAGAATATAAAGCTATAATATATCTAAGAAATAACAAAAAAAAAAAAATCTGGAAAGAGGACAAGGGCAATGCTCAGAGCTGTACTTATGCACAAGAAACTGACACAATGAAAAAGAAAAAGTTGGTCCTTGTTGGAGATCTAAACAGCAGAGTAAGAAATGATTGTCAGACACACAAAAATATTTTGGGATAATTTGGAAAAAAAGAGCAAAGCTAATAAAAATGGGAAATGCCTGTTGGATTTCTGCTGGACATGGACTGGTCATTACTAACACAATGTAACATCAAACTATAGGCCTATCTGTGTGTCAGGTGTTGTGGTTAAGATGTTGGAGAAGCTTGTGAGAACCAGGATCCAGAGTTGGGTTGACAACAATGGTATAATCTTTGATGGACAGCATGGATTTGCTAAAGGGATGTCATGTTTTAGTAATCTACTTATTTATTACAATAAAGTGGCTGCTTCCTCGGACAGAGGAGAAGGTACTTGGATTTCGCAAATGCTTTTGATAGAGTACCTCATGATAAGTTGACAGTCAAACTAAAGTAGATGGGGTTGGATATTAGATTAGTGCATTGGATTGGAGACTGGCTATCAGATAGGTATCAAAAAGTTGTGTATGGGGGTGCGATATCCAGGAAAAGGAAAGTCACGTGTGGAGTGCCTCAGGGGTCTGTTTTAGGGCCATTACTATTTAACTTGTATATTAATGATATTGGCGAAGATTTGTATGGAGATATTCAGTTGTTTGCAGATGATGCAAAGTTTGGACGAACCATAAAGTGTAGTGAAGATGTTGTGGCCTTGCAAGAAGACTTGAATAAATTGAGTGATTGGGCAGGGAAATGGGGATGTGAGCTCAATGTTGCAAAATGTAAGGTTTTAAAATTTGGAAAACAAAGATGGGATGCAGAATTTATGCTTGATGAGAATATATTGTTGGAGGTAGAGGAAATAAGAGATCTGGGGGTGATAGTGGATAAGGATCTAAAATTTAGGGGACACATTGCCAAAATTGTGAAGACAACACAAAGACTTCTGGGAATGATGCAGAGGACACTGACGTGTAGAAGTAGGGAGATTCTTGTTCCATTGTATAAGGCTTTGATTAGGCCACACAGACTATTGTGCCCAGATTTGGTCACCGGGTTTTCAGAAGGATGAAGAGATGTTGGAAAGGGTCCAAAGGCGACTGACTAAGGTAGTTTCTGACCTCTGGAATGTTGAGTATGAGGAAAGATGGAGAAGATGTAATTTGCAGAGTCTGGTGATAGAGACCTACAAGTTGGTAAGGGGTTGTTATAAGATCAATGGTGGAGAAGTTCTACAGAGAATAGTGGGAGATCAGGGGAGAACCAGAGGTCATCCCTGGAAACTGTATAAAGAGGGTGTGAGTAGGGGAGTGAGAGGCAAGTTTTTTTTGTGCGGAGTTGTGAATGATTGGAATGCCTTGCCTGAGAGTGTGGTGTCTGCAAGGAGTTTGCGTATGTTTAAGGCTCAGTATGATGAGATGTGTTTTTTTTTTTTTTAAATAACGAAACCTGTGGTGCGTTCATAATTAGAAGAAACACACGTATAAACCACAGTGAAAATGATTTAATTGTAAATATTTCATCCTAAGTATCTTAGGACATCATCAGTACAGTATTTAAACAAAATTAGGAATAACATACAGTTAGGGCGCATGATTACAATAGAATCTCATGAAAACGTGCATAACGTGATAAAGTAGTAAAAAAAAAAAAAAAAAACGTTAATTATTTAACACAATTTTGTATGACAATTTTGTAACATACTTTAGGAATAGTAAGAACGTCGTTGCGGTTTAGGTTTGGTCTGTGTAGTAAGGCTTCAGAACTTTCTTTGTATAAACATTCATGTTTAAATAAAGATCTATGTAAAAGTTTCGCAAGCCTACATTCTCAGGTCACTACATTCACAATTCCTCTGCTCATCATCCATCTCAGAAATCTGGCATTATTAAATCACTAGTTTCCAGAGCACACAAATTCTGCTCCTCTGAAGAATCTTTAAACCAGGAATTAGAAGTTATCAAAAATACAGCCATCCTAAATGGATATAATCCAAAAACAACTCAAAAAATCATCAGTCATTTCTTCATACATCAAACCAGACAGGAAGAAGTCCATAGGATTCCCATACCTTATATTAAAGGCATCTCAGAACGTCTTTCTAAAATTATGAAGAAATACAATTTTGCCACTACTTACAAACCTATCAACAAAATTTACAACTTATTACCTTCTCCTAAGGACAAATTCTCACCCTTGATGTTACCTGGTGTTTATGAGATTCCATGCTCATGCAAATTATCATACTTTGGACAGACAGGTAGGTCTGTTCAGAAACGCATCTCGGAACATCAAGACCACATTTGTCTTCTTAAACCGCAATCTGGCATCTCTCAACACGGAATTGAAAATCAAAACCATAGGATCCATTGGGAAAAGGCTAAACTTTTACATAGATCTTTATTTAAACATGAACATTTATACAAAGAAAGTTCTGAAGCCTTACTACACAGACCAAACCTAAACCGCAACGACGTTCTTACTATTCCTAAATTATGGGAAATTATCATACAAAATTGTGTTAAATAATTAATGTTTTTTTTTTTTTTTTTTTTTTTTTTTACTACTTTAGCACGTTATGCACGTTTTCATGAGATTCCATTGTAATCATGTGCCCTAACTGTATGTTATTCCTAATTTTGTTTAAATACTGTACTCATGATGTCCTGAGATGTGTGTGTGTATGTGTGATAAAAGGACCACCCAGATGAGTCTTTGACTCCATGAGGTCTTGGGGTAATAATAATAATAATAATAATGTTCCAACATAAAAATGTGCACAAATTTACATGAAGAAAAGAGGCAAGGAATAAGAAAGGTCTCATTGACTATGTTATTGTTGATAGTGATGTTTTCCCACTGGTGCAGGACACTAGAGTGTACAGAGGATTTGAAGTTGGAAGTGATCACCACTTAGTCTTGAGTAGAATAAAATTGAATTTCATACTGAAAAGAAGAACATATAAGAAAGTTTTAAAGGGAATAAAAGTTGTAAATACAGTTTACATCTGAGAGCTGCTAAATGAAAGAGTTTGAGAATAGAAAACAAACCTTGGAGAGTCAGTGGCAAATCGTGAAGAAAACATTGAGTGATTCAGCCTGAGAGGCATGTGTGGAGGTTGTCTGCAAGTATAGAAAAATCAGAATCCCATGGTGGATACAGGAAGTTAAAGAGGCAATGAAGGAAAAGAAGAAAGCATATCAAAAGTTCCTGCCAAATAAGTCAGTTTGTGCTCTTAGAGAATACAGATACAAATGTAAGAAAGCTAAACACTGTGTAAAAGTAGCTAAACAAAAGTCTTTGGTTAGAACTTTGGCAAGAACATAGAAAATAAATATCAAGAAGGTGGCAAAATATTCCAGAGGTTGTTGAAAAAGTTCAGAAATGGAGGAAAGAAGAGTGCTGTAAAAGGAATTAGAGATGATAAAGGTGAAATGAAAACTGGTGAAAAAAGATATCCTTGATGTATGGAGTAATTACTTCGAAAAATTGCTAAATGAAACAAGCAGATATGACAGCACAGTAGTAAAAAACATTGAACAGACATGCAATCAATAATACAATCGTGGCTATATCCATACTTGAAGTAGAAAAAGCCATCAAAAGCCTGAAATGTGGAAAGGTCTGTGTATTCTTACAGAATACAGAGACAAATGTAAGAAAGCTAAACAGTGTGTAAAACTAGCTAAACAAAAGTCATGGGAGGACTTTGGCAAGAATATAGAAAATAAATATCAAGAAAGTGGTAAAATATTCTGGAGGTTGTTGAAGAAGCTTAGGAATGGAGGAAAGAGTGGTGTAAAAGGAATTAGAGATGATAAAGGTGAAATGAAAACAGGAGAAAAAGATATCCTTGAAGTATGGAGTAATTACTTTGAAAAACTGCTAAATGAAACAAGCAGTGATGACAGCACAGTGATAAAAAACACTGACCAGGCATGCAGTCAGGAATACATATCCATACTTGAAGTAGAAAAAGCCATCAAAGGCTTGAAATGTGGAAAGGCAGCAGGAGTAGATGATATTCGACCAGAAATGCTGAAGTATGGTGGTATAAGAGTCTTACAGTGGCTGCACTGCATAGTTCAGAAAGCCTGGACAGAGGGACGAATTCCTGATGATTGGAGTAGAGCTCTCATAGTACCCATATATAAAAAGGGAAATAAAACTGAATGTGAGAATTACAGAGGTATTTCTCTACTGAGTGTTCCTGGTAAGATTTATGCAAGTATATTTGATAAACAGTTGAGAAGAATTTTGGAAAAAAAGCTTGATGAAAAACAAGCTGGATTCAGGCTAAATAGAGGCTGTCAGGATCAAATTTTCACTTTACGACAAATAGTTGAGAAATAGTGGGAACATAACAAAGATCTGTATTTAAATTTTGTAGATCTGGAAAAGGCATATGACAGGGTGCCAAGAGAGAAGCTATTCGAAGTGTTTCAAGTTGTATGGTGTCAATGGAGCATTATATCAAGCAATTCTCAGTCTTTATTTGAATTGTAAGTCAGCAGTTAGAATTGAAGGAAGTACAGAAAGATGGTTTAATGTTAAATCTGGTGTCAGACAAGGATGTACATTATCCCCTCTGTTATTTATTATCTATATGGATCACATTATGAAGGAAAGTGGTAGTAAACCTGATATCAAAATTGGAGATGTTAATCTCAGCTCTTTACTCTATGCAGATGATGTTATACTTCTATATAAATCTGCTACAAGTATGTAAGATTCCCTGACTAAATTGAATAACTCTTGTAATAGATTAGGTACGAAGGTCAGCAATAACGAGACAAAGACAATGGAAATAGGCAGAAGCATTGAAAATATCAACTGCATTGTGAATGGAGAACTTATAGAACATTTCAGCTATTTAGGCACGATTTTTAGTGAAAATAGTGAATTAAATATGGAAATAGACAACAGAATCAATAAATCTGGTCTGGTCTGGTCTGGTATGGTATGGTATGGTATGAAGTCATTTGAATACTTTTACATGGAATAAGAGAGAAATTAGTGAAAACACTAAATTAGCTGTATACAAGACAGTGTTCAAACCAATTTTAACTTATGGATCTGAGAGCTAGGTCAGAAATAAAACACTTGACCAAAGACTAGACACCACAGATATGAGAGTCCTGAGAAAGATTAGAGGGGGATGAACAGATGGCATCAGTGCAATGTCATATTAAAAATGACGATATTAGGAAAGAACTGAATATTGTTAGCATCCAGGACTGTGTTAGCAGAGCAAATTTCAAGTGGTATGGTCACTGAAACAGAATAGGAGAGGAAAGATTAGCAAAACGGGTGTTCTTTGCTAAGTTAGCAGGAAAAAGGCCCAGAAGAAGACCAAGATCTAGGTGGATTGATACAGTAAAAAAGTGCTTTAGAAGATAGAAATATAAGATCTGATAATGTTGAAGTCTTCACAGGTAACAGTAGATAGGAAGTTAGTAATGGTGTAAGTTTTCATGCAGTGATATCATATCCTGTACACCCCTTGATGGTACATATCAGGAATTTGATGATGATGATGAATTTATTATAATGACAGTGGGCATGCTGAGAATTAACAATCCCAAGAATAAACATATGTAAAACTGTAATTTCTGTTTAAATGACTATACCAGGGGTTCCCATCCCTATGCCCGTGGGCACCATGGCGCCCGTCGACTAATTTGTGTGTGTCCGCCGCTGTTCAACCGTGTGCCGTATAGTTTGAAATAATCATGCAACAATTCATGACATGCTATATAACACATGTGTTATTGACATGTGACAAGTATTAAATGCATACAATGTAAAGTAAACGCGCATTCGAAGTTGTTCAATTCAGTTTAAGAACTGGAATATCATCATGTTCTCCTAATTATGAAGCACTGCCCAATGAAATGCAATGCCAAAGATCACACTAACTTACATACATATACATGTATTTAAATTTTTATATAATGTAAACTTTGTATGTATTCATTTAACAAAGGAATTCAAAAAATTTGCTTGAAAAAATAGATGGTGCCGGTTGCCCTATCGGTATTTTAGAATGAGCTCTAGGAAAGAAAAAGGTTGAGAACCCCTGGACTATACCATCTCAGATTAGTTCACTTGAATGTGTAAAGCTAAACTTGCATTTTTTTTTCAAAACTCTCACATCTACATCAGGGAATGAAGTTGAACTTATCTTCATTCCCTGATCACTTCTGTCTGAACATAACATCTTATATTTATTATTTGAAAGAATCTCATCCGTTTTAGTAATCTTTCTCTCAAAAATGCCACATATTGACATTGTAGTTCTGCAAGTTCAACTTCACATGTTGGTAGTGTATATATTTTCAGTACAGCTGATGTTGAGTTTCCTCCAGTAGCAAACTTTTCACCACTTGACCTGGTTCTCTAATGAAAACAGCAGGGTATTGTTCAACCAGGTGAGGTCCCAGCCAGCATAAAATTTCATCATGTTGTACCAACAGTTTGTTTTGGCTTAAGCCAATATGTAGTAAACCAATAAGACAAAATACAGTTTTGCTGGCTAAGTCTCAAATTGCTAAGCCAGCCTCATTTATTCAGTATCCAGTGAATACTTACTAATAGGTCACATCAGTGAAGGATAGGACAACAGTTCAGAAGTCAATTCAGTTTTCCTTATTTTTTAATGGTTATGCAGAGATATCTCTCAGTTATCTATTTTTTACGCGTGGATAGGCTTATGTGTTCGTCAGACATGTTATGATAGATTTCACAGTATAGAAAGAACACAGATGATTAAGAAAATAACTAATTAATTAACTTAAAGGCTAATATTTCGCTGGTCTTATATCCAGCATCTTCAGAGCACACAACACAAAGTTTGTTACAAAGGCAAGACAACCACAATCCGGTGTAACAGTGGGGACAGTATAAGTGATTGCAGCGTGCAACACAAGACTAAAGTCCTAATATGGCGCCATCTAGTTTTGAATTTTTATTTTTATTTATTTTTTTATTTATTTTTTTTTTTTTTTATAACCTAGATGGCACCATATTAGGACTTTAGTCTTGTGTTGCACGCTGCAATCACTTATACTGTCCCCACTGTTACACCGGATTGTGGTTGTCTTGCCTTTGTAACAAACTTTGTGTTGTGTGCTCTGAAGATGCTGGATATAAGACCAGCGAAATATTAGCCTTTAAGTTAATAAATTAGTTATTTTCTTAACCATCTGTGTTCTTTCTATACCGTGAAACCTATCATAACATATCTATTTTTTAATTTTTTTGGCCATAAAGGAAACTCCTATTTTAAGATATTTAACTGACATCCCTATAAAGGTGATTTTCTTTTCATGAAGCACACATCAGAGAAATAAAGAAACCAAAAAAAAAAATAATAATAATGCTTTCTATTTTTTTTTTTTTTTGTCTTTAAAAGGTTTTAAACACAAACAATCAGCAGAGTAACAAGTATGTGCATTCTCTACTTACTTTAATTTGTCGTCGACTTGTAGATACCTCAGGTGTTGGCCCAGACCCTACAAAAATATCTTTTTAAAATCTTTATCTCTGTATGTTATTAATACATGCTGCTTAGTTTATTTGCTTATATTAGTTTATATTCTTATATTAGTTCATGCTTATATCAAAAGAACACTTTCTTTCACAAATTCGAAGCAACAGAACCTTAATATGCAAAATTAAGTGTAATAAATAAATAAATGTAACCAAACTTTTCTTTTATTAATAAAGCAAAATACATATAAATGGTAAAATAAATGCAAACGTGTAACTATGATTCCCATTTTTAAGAAATGGGATAAAATAGTTATGAAAACGACAGGAATAAGTTTCCTAAACATGGTTCAGAATTCTGAACAAATCTGAAAACAAACCCCAACTCAACATCACCAGAGTTAAAGATCGGTACTATCAACGTAAGAAGCCTGAATGGCAAAGAAATGGAGCTAGCTGAGGAATTAGATAAGTACCAGATCGACATAATAGGGGTGACTGAAACAAAAAAGACCAAAACTGGTGAGATCTTTCTGAGCAATAAATACAAAATGTTATATTCAGGCAATAACAATCAAGGAAAAGAAGGAGTAGCCATAGTATTCAACACAAAATACGAGGCTAATCTTCTTGAATGGCAGTCAGTCTCAAGTAGAGTAATGTGGGCAAATATGAGAATGGGGAACTGGACAATGAGACTTATTTGTGCCTATGGTCCCACAGAAGGTTCTACTAAGGTAGAAGTGGAGGAATTTTTTGAGGCTTTAGAAAAAGCAACTGACACAATGAAAAAGGAAAAGTTGGTCCTTGTTGGGGATCTAAATAGTAGAGTAGGAAATGATTGTGAGACATACAAAAATATTTTGGGAAAATTTGGAGAAAAGAGCAAAGCTAATAATAATGGCAAATATCTGTTGGATTTCTGCTCAGGACATGGACTGGTTATTACTAACACCATGTTCCAACATAAAAATGTGCACAAATTCACATGGAGAGAAGAGGCTAGGAATAAGAAAAGTCTCATTGACTATGTTATTGTTGATAGTGATGTTTTCTCCCTGGTGCAGGACACCAGAGTGTACAGAGGATTTGAAATTGGAAGTGATCACTATTTAGTCTTGAGCAGGATAAAATTGAATTTCATATTGAAAAGAATAACATGTAAGAAAGTTTTAAAGCGAATAAAAGTTGAGAAGCTCTCAGATGTAAACTGTAGACTAAAATACAGAAATATTATTGAAAAGAAAATGAAAGAGTTTGCGAACAGGAATCAAACCTTGGAGATTCAGTGGCAAACTCTGAAGGAAACATTGATTGATTCTGCCAGAGAGGCATGTGGTGAAGTTGTGTGCAAAGATAAAAAAATTAGAACTCCCTGGTGGACACAGGAAGTTAAAGAGGCAGTGAAGGAAAAGAAGAAAGCATATCAAAAGTTCCTGGCAAATAAGTCAGCTTTTACTCTTACAGAATACAGAGACAAATGTAAGAAAGCAAAACAGTGTGTAAAACTAGCTAAACAAAAGTCATGGGAGGACTTTGGCAAGAATATAGAAAATAAATATCAAGAAGGTGGCAAAATATTCTGGAGGTTGTTGAAGAAGCTTAGGAATGGAGGAAAGAGTGCTGTAAAAGGAATTAGAGATGATAAAGGTGAAATGAAAACAGGAGAAAAAGATATCCTTGAAGTATGGAGTAATTACTTTGAAAAACTGCTAAATGAAACAAGCAGTGATGACAGCACAGTGATAAAAAACACTGACCAGGCATGCAGTCAGGAATACATATCCATACTTGAAGTAGAAAAAGCCATCAAAGGCTTGAAATGTGGAAAGGCAGCAGGAGTAGATGATATTCGACCAGAAATGCTGAAGTATGGTGGTATAAGAGTCTTACAGTGGCTGCACTGCATAGTTCAGAAAGCCTGGACAGAGGGACGAATTCCCGATGATTGGAGTAGAGCTCTCATAGTACCCATATATAAAAAGGGAAATAAAACTGAATGTGAGAATTACAGAGGTATTTCCCTACTGAGTGTTCCTGGCAAGATCTATGCAAGTATACTTGAGAAACGGTTGAGAAGAATTGTGGAAGAAAAGCTTGGTGAAGAACAAGCTGGATTCAGGCCAAATAGAGGCTGTCAGGATCAGATCTTCACTTTACGACAAATAGTCGAGAAAGCATGGGAATATAACAAAGATCTGTATTTAAGTTTTGTCGATTTAGAAAAGGCATATGACAAGGTGCCAAGAGAGAAGCTATTCAATACGCTGCAGTTATATGGTGTCAATGGGGCATTATATCAAGCAATACTTAGTCTTTATTTGAGTTGTGAGTCAGCAGTTAGAATTGAAGGAAGTACAGGAAGATGGTTTAATGTTAAATCTGGTGTGAGACAAGGATGTACATTATCCCCTCTGTTATTCATTATCTATATGGATCACATTATGAAGGAATGTGGTATTAAACCTGATATCAAAATTGGAGATGTTAATGTCAGCTCTTTGCTTTATGCGGATGATGTTATACTTCTAAATAAATCCGCTAGAAGTCTGCAAGATTCTCTGACTAAATTGAATAGCTGTTGTAATACATATGGTATGAAGGTCAGCAATAAAAAGACAAAGACAATGAAAATAGGCAGAATCATTGAAAATGTCAACTGTGTTGTGAATGGAGAACCTGTGGAACAAGTAAAACATTTCAGCTACTTAGGCACAATTTTTACTGAAGATGGTAAACTAAATATAGAAATAGACAACAGAATCAGCAAAGCTGGTATCGTGGGAAGTCAATTGAATAAATTCATATGGAATAAGAAAGAAATTAGTCGGAACACTAAATTAGCTGTATACAAGACTGTGTTCAAACCAATTTTAACTTATGGATCTGAGAGCTGGGTCAGAAGTAAAACACTTGACCAAAGACTAGAGACCGCAGATATGAGAGTCCTGAGAAAGATTAGAGGCGTGAACAGATGGCATCAATGGCAATATCATATTAAAAATGAGGATATTAGGAAAGAACTTGACATTGTCAGCATCCAGGAATGCATTAGCAGAGCTAATCTCAGATGGTATGGTCACTTAAATAGAATGGGAGAGGAAAGATTAGCAAAACAAGTGTTCTCTGCCAGGTTGGCAGGAAAACGACCCAGAGGAAGACCAAGATATAGGTGGATTGATACAGTACAAAGTGCCTTAGACGATAGAAATATAAGATCTGATAATGTTGGAGTCTTGACAAGTAACAGACTGATTTGGAGGAAAATTGTAGATAGGAAGTTAGTAATGATGTAATTTTTTCATGTAGTACTGTCATATCCTGTACACCCCTTGAGGGTACATGGCAGGAATTTGATGATGATGATGATGGTTCAGAATTCAGGAATAGACAAACAGATATATGATACTTTCTAGCAGACACCTTTTACAGCTTTGTGAAATTTAGGTTCTGCCACAAATAATAATAATAATTATTATCATTATTATCAAAGACCTTTAGGGAATCAAAAGAGACCACACTTCACCCTCCAACTGTCATATTATTATTATTACGGGATGCTCCATGGAGTCCTTAGACTCATTGAGGGAGGCCAAGCACTATGCAACATTTGAGCAGTATTTATCATACTTTGCTTTGAACTCATTCACAGTCATAGCATTCACAACAGACTCTGGCAACCTATTCCACTCATTCACCAATCTCCAGCAAAAAAAAAAAAAAAAATTATAGTTCTAACACCCTTGCTAATTATAGTCATACTCAGTTTCGAAGGATGGCCCCTAGTTCTCCTGCCCCCAGACATGTTCTGAAAAATTTCCTCTGTATTAATCTTGTAAAAATCCTTTCCCACCTATCAACCAATTTTTGTAACCCACAAATCTTCAACCTGTTCATAAGTTTCATTCCACAGACCTGCTACAACTTTGGTCACTCACCTCTGGATCCTCTCCACACATGTAACTATGATTCCCATTTTTAAGAAATGGGATAAAATAGCTATGAAAACTACAGGAATAAGTTTCATAAACATGGTTCAGAATTCAGGAATAGGCAAACAGATATATGATACTTTCCGGCAGACACCTTTTACAGCTTTGTGAAATTTAGATTGCAGATCTAGTCACCTGGGAAGAAACCCAGGTGACTAGATCTGCATGCAGTAATCAAGATGAGGTCTTATCAAGGCTTGATAAAGATGAATAATGACCTGCGCATCAAAGTATTTTTCAGTAACCAAGTAATCTGATGAGCTGCTTTAGCCGCATTTTATATTTGCCCTATACACTTTAACTCTCCCAAATCTCTGGCTTCATAAATTTCCTGGAGTACAGTTCCATCAATGAGGTATATAGCTGATAATCGTTTCACCCAAAATGCATAACCTTACACTTTCCCACATTAAACTAAAAAAATCCATTCTCCTTTGCCAAGACTACCAAGTCTATCAAATCATACTGTAAAATTTTAACATCATCTGTATTAACTATTGCTCTACCCTATTTTGCATGATTGGCAAACAACTGAACAGTTCCTCTCAGATCCTTTCCTATCATTAATGTATATATTAAACAGTAATGGCCCAAGAATAGAGCCCTGTGGCACACCAGCAGTCACAGGCCTTTTTCTGGACTCTGCTCTTGAATAAACTACTCTCTGATATTTCTGCAAAGATTGTGAAGACATCTCAGAGAACATCTTTCAAATTAAATTCAGCAGATACTGTATTATAAAATGTGGCCAAGTTACTGAGGCAAAACTTACCCTTCACAAAACCATGTTGCCCTCCATACAGTTTCCCATTTCCATCTATCTATTCCTCAATTTTGCTCTCGACCAACTTCTCCAGTATCTTGACGACAACAACTGATATGCTGGTTGGTTGGTAATTTCTTCAAAATTACCAACCGATCAGCATATCAGGAGTTGTTTTCGGTTGATTTGAAGAAAAACGCTGACCAGCAAGGAAGAGTTTTAGTTTTGGGAAGAAATAGAAGTCAGAGGGAGCCAAATCTGAGGAATAGGGTGGATGTTCCAACAATTCATAGTGCAGATCCCTTAATTTTGCCATTGCCAAAACACCTTTGTGGGCAGGTGCATTGTCCTGATGAAAGACGATTTTTTTCCTTCTGCAAACTGGGTCTTTTCTCACAAATTTTTTTGTCTAGTCTGGTTGAAAGATCGGAATAATATTCCCCCAGTTATTGTTTTACCCTTTTCAAGATAATTAATAAACAAAATGCCTTTAGCATCCCAAAACATCAGTGGTTTGGGATGCTAAAGTGAGGAGGACATTGTCTGTGAGAGATAAAAGTATGGTAGTCCCATGTATAAAGTATTGATCAGACTGCATCTTGATTTCTGTGCTCAGATCTGGTCACCAGGATTTGAGGTGATGGGGATAAAGTAACCTTGGAGAGGGTGCAGAAAAACAGATAACAAAAATGAAAACAGAACTGTACAATGCTGATTATGAGGACAAACTGAGGGAATACAGACTGCAGAGTTTGGTGGAAAGAGAGGGGGGGATATGATTGAGACATTTAAGCTGTTGTATAATTATTATTGTGTTAACACTGTTGATATTTTTCAGATGATAGAACAAGAGGAAGGGACAGGGTGGGGGGGGGGGGGAGGGGCATCCCTGGACATTGCAAAAGGGAGTGGTGAGTAAAAGAGTAAAAAGTAACTTAAGTATAAAGAGCTAATAAGCTTCATTTTGGCAATGAAAACATTACTTAAATTAAGGGGATATTAAATCCCACATAGTTTTAAAACCGAATAAGAAACTCAAAGATCGGAATCAGAGAGTTTCTTGCTGAATATAGTAAACTATAAAGTATCGGCGACACTAGCGTTAGCCAATGCAAGTGATCCTAGTACGTAGTACAATACCGGGCAACTCGTTGCAAAGGTGGGGGAAGTTCAGATCGCTATTCTTAGGTATTTTCCATAATGTAAAAACACATTTCCTAGGAAATGTATACTGTTATTACATTATGGAGGTCACTACCCAGACCGGTTTCAGCCTTTTTTGAGGCTTCATCAGTGAGTAGCTAGACCTAATACCAAAGTGTATAGCGAAAAGAACTTATGTACTCTGCGAACGAGTTTTCCAAACAGGTGCAACCATTAAGTTACTTAAGTATAAAGAGCTAATAAGCTTCATTTCGGCAATGAAAACATTACTTAAATTAAGGGGGGATATTAAATCCCACATAGTTTTAAAACCGAATAAGAAACTCAAAGATCGGAATCAGAGAGTTTCTTGCCGAATGTAGTAAACTATAAAGTATCGGCGACACTAGCGTTAGCCAATGCAAGTGATCCTAGTACGTAGTACAATACTGGGCAACTCGTTGCAAAGGTGGGGGAAGTTCAGATCGCTATTCTTAGGTATTTTCCATAATGTAAAAACACATTTCCTAGGAAATGTATGCTGTTATTACATTATGGAGGGAGGTCACTACCCAGACCGGTTTCAGCCTTTTTTGAGGCTTCATTATGAGTAGCTACTCACTGATGAAGTTTTAAAACTATGTGGGATTTAATATCCCCTTAATTTAAGTAATGTTTTCATTGCCGAAATGAAGCTTATTAGCTCTTTATACTTAAGTAACTTAATGGTTGCACCTGTTTGGAAAACTCGTTCGCAGAGTACATAAGTTCTTTTCGCTATACACTTTGGTATTAGGTCTAGCTACTCACTGATGAAGCCTCAAAAAAGGCTGAAACCGGTCTGGGTAGTGACCTCCCTCCATAATGTAATAACAGCATACATTTCCTAGGAAATGTGTTTTTACATTATGGAAAATACCTAAGAATAGCGATCTGAACTTCCCCCACCTTTGCAACGAGTTGCCCGGTATTGTACTATGTACTAGGATCACTTGCATTGGCTAACGCTAGTGTCGCCGATACTTTATAGTTTACTATATTCGGCAAGAAACTCTCTGATTCCGATCTTTGAGTTTCTTATTCGGTTTTAAAACTATGTGGGATTTAATATCCCCTTAATTTAAGTAATTTAAGTAAAAAGTAAGTTTTTTTGCATGGAGAGTGGCAGGAGCATGGAATGCATTGCCTGGGAGAGAGAGAGTAGTGAACGTGCAGATAGTGGATACGTTTAAGGAGTGGTATGATAGACTTTGTGGTGATTTCCCACAATGAGTCTTGTGATTCCATGGAGGCAGTACCGTCGACAGAGTGTAGCATAGAGGCAGCCTGCCTCACGGCGCGGATTAATAAGGGAGCTCGTTCAGCCATATTGCAGTAAGCACCATCGCTACACTAACAATTCCGTTAGCATAGCAAGTGCAGAAAGAAGTTTTTCCAAGCTTAAAATGATTAAAAAGTATTTGCAAACAACACAAGAAAGATTGGTTTTTCTAGCAACTATATCAATAGAGGCAGATGTAGCTTATAATTTAAATTTAGAAGAGCTTATAAACAGGTTTATTGTGTGATATCCCCATAGAGTAAACATTTAATTAATATTATTATGTACTCATTTTGCATTAATGTTCCTCTTGTAATAAATACAAAATAGCAATTGGAGATTTTCTTATATTTTTGTCTTATAATCCATCAGGGATGATATTTAATTGTTTGCCTCAGGGTGCAATCTAATCTGCCAACAGCCCTTCATGAATATCAGGAAAATAATAATAATAAAAGAAAAATACATTATGGAGAGAATATAAAGAAAAAATTATCAGCATGCTCATGGGCAATACAAAATGCAAACAAGAGAAGTGACTATTATGGTAAAAAAAAAAGGCTAAATCAGAGTATGAGAGAAAAATTAGCTAAGTAGGCCAAAGTAAATCCAAAAGAGTATTTTTGTTATGTAATAAGCAAGAGGAAGAATGACTATGGAAGGACAATTTTAATCAGTGCTAATGGTAGGAAAGTGAGAGTAGCAGAAAAAATAGTTGAGTTCTTAATCTTGTAAAGTGATCACTTTACAAGGATGTATCATCAAGGTGAGATATTTCAGTTCCCGATGTAACAGCAAATAATAAGAATTGAGGTAGATGAACTGAAGGTGCTCAACATACTGAAAAATATTAATGTGAATACAGCAATGGGATTGGATGGTATGTATAATTCTAATGGTGATAATAGAATCCAAGTCACATTATGAGACTTTGATTCTATTATGAAACTATGCAGGATAAATGGCAATGCCTCTGACCAAGTGGTTTATTCTAAGTGTCGGCTCTGAAAAGGTTCTTAGGGAGTGAACAGAAAACAAGATTGTTCCATTACATAAAGAGACTCCAAGACAGAAGTAGCAAATTATAGATGAACCAGCAACTCAGAAGCAGTGACTAAGGTATTGAAAAATCCAGATAAAAATAGAATTCAAAAATGGGTGGATAGGATTAGGATAAATTATGGTGGACAGCATGGCTTTGTAATAGTACGTCCTGCTATTCATAAAGAATTACACACAGAAAACTATTATATAAGTTGAATCAAATGAGAATGAATATGAAGGTGGCAGCATGGATGAGGAAGAAGGCTGAGGGCAACCATAGCTTAATTTGTATATTAATGATATAGGAAATTATATAAGGTTGGGAGGAATATTCATTTATTTGCTAATGATACAAAACTGGGGAGTGCAATAGCAGATAAAGGTGATGTAGAAAATCTGCAGGATGTTTTAATAAATTGGCAGTGTGGAAGAAGGAAAATCGTTGTCAATTGTAATGTTGGAAAATATAAGATAATTACATTTTACAAAATACCCAAGGTAATGAATGTAAAATCTTACTAAATGACCCTTCCCCATCCATCAAGGTTATATTCACTTTTTATATGACCTTTATCATCTCTAATTTCTTTCGCATTTCTTTTTCCTCCAATGATATTAAAGTTTTAATACTAATGCTATATTTCATGCAGTAAATGCACTTTATTTTTATTATATTTTTTCATTAAATTTAAATAAATTGTATTACTTGTGGCATATTTTAAGGAATTATATCAGACATTTTGCATCTTCAAAACTCAATCCAGTCATTTCCCAGAAAAAGAAAATGAATTTACTCCTATAATCTTACTTTGTGCAAGACTTCCAGTCAAGAAGAGATTTCTTTTTATTGAATGTTCTCTTTATAAGAACATTTATAAAGAGAACATTCAATACAATTGAATTTATACAAAATGCTGCCTATTTTGCTTTTCTAATGCTATCCATCTGAACAGTTTCACAGCTTTTCTAATGCTATCCATCTGAACAGTTTCACATATCTGGGGGTGTGTTCTCAAAACTAGGATTAAAATTATTAAAACACTTAAGGAAATTGAACAACGTAGTTAAGGATATAAATTAAATTAAACTTTAATAAATATTTTAGAGGGCACCATCAGGACTTTTAGGAGAACAACAGCTTCATCTCTTCATTCCCAGTTACTGTGTTTGTAGTGCCTACGTGCATGTGCTTTTTTTGTAAGTTCCTTTAGAAGATGGCAATGTGACATTGCTGAAATATCAGAAAATATTTATTAAAGTTTAATTTAATTTATATCCTTAACTACGTTGTTCAATTTCCTTAAGTGTTTTAATAATGCATAACCAACGTATAAGCCTGTCTACGAGAATCAACATCATCCATGGAGATACAATCGCACGGAAGGCCCGCCAATACGGTAAATTGAAATTGAAGCTGTCTAGACAATTAAATCGTCTAGCGTTCCTGAAACGCTGCCAGGATAATAAAGTAATCCCGAGCTGTGTAAAATTTAAGCACCGGTTTGTGTCACAAAAAGCTTTCTGAATATATAACCGCGCTAGCTACGCGTTGCTACGCAAACAAATCACCGCCACGCGGTCGCTCTTAGCGGACATTAACGAAGCTATTCGTGCTGCCGAAGATGAGCTTTCGTGCACTTTGAACCACGAACTTTGGTCGATTTTACATGACGTCTCATGTACCGCTGCCGAAAAAGAATTTAAAAAAATACGAGGCCGACAGATGAAAAAGTTCGAGAAATTAAAAAAGAACTCTACCGTCCTTCCAAAACCTGTTACCAACACGGTAATCAACCTTTCTTCAGTCACCCTGAAGGCCTGAAGCAATCAACGTGCTGTCACGTGGCCACAATTTCGCGATTGCTCCCAAAAAAATACCCAGTGAGGATATTATGATCCAGATCGAACGCGGAATCCGCCACCTTCCACATCAAGTCGCCAATAGTGTGAGACTGGATGTAGCTTGTGTCCTTTCCAAAGCAGTCCCACCAAAATCCAACATATCCAACAAGGAATATAATGCTCTACAGGAAATGAAGAATAATAAAGAAATAGTTATCACCAAAGCAGATAAGGGAAACGCAACTGTAGTCCTTAACCAAAAGGACTACACAGGTAAGCTGAATGCTCTTCTCTTAGATCGGGCTACTTACCTCCCTCAATTACAATCCCACCAACTCTCAAATTAGAAAACTTCACAGGCTCCTTAAGAGAGTCACTTCTTGGCCTGTAGAAGTTACCAACAGATTAAAGCCATTTAACTCTATACCCCCCTATTTACGGACTCCCAAAAATACATAAAGAAAATGTGCCATTACGTCCCATAGTGGATGGCATTGATTCCCCCACATACAAATTAGCTAAACATTTGGCCAAAGAGCTCACACTACACTGGCAACACACCATCACACATAAAAAACTCAGCCCATTTCAAAGCCAGCATAGAAAACCTTACACTCCAACATACTGACATAATGGTCAGCTTTGACGTCTCCTCTTTATTCACAAATGTCCCACTCAAGGAAATTCTAGAGCTAATCCAAGCTAAATTTTCTCCCGATATCTCAGCCCTATTTCAGTTCACAATGAACTCAGGCTATTTTGTTTGGCAGGGAAAATTCTACAAACAAATAGAGGGGACAGCCATGGGTTAACCACTCTCCCCACCCTTGGCCAATTTCTTTATGGAGACCTTTGAAGAAAAAGCCTTAGCCTCTGCCCCACAAAAACCAACCATATGGCTTCGCTACGTTGATGATGTGTTCGCTATTTGGCCACATGGCTCTGAAACACTTCTCTCCTTCTTAACACACTTAAACAACCAACACCCCAGAATCAAATTCACCCTGGAAAAAGAGGAAAACAACAGCCTCCCTTTCCTAGACACACTAGTCACCTGCCAGCCTAATGGAACCTTGGTTTTCTCAGTTTACAGAAAACCCACCCATACAGGCAGATACATTCACCAACAATCCCCCCCCCCCTCACAACAATATGGAGTAGTGAAAACACTATACAACAGGGCTAAACTAATCTGTTCAAACGACTTGGCCCTAAACACTGAACTAAATCACATCCTCAACACTTTCTCAGCCAGTGGCTACCCCCCAAAAAAAGTCCAAAAAATATTAGAACCTACAAACCACAGATCTCCTCCCCCCCTCCACAACAAGGATTACTCTAAATTCATCACCATTCCTTACATCCGAGGCACCTCGGAAAAGATTACCAAAATCTTAAAAAAGCATGACCTGACCTCCTGTTACAAACCTTACAGAAAATTGGCATCCCTTATCCGCTCCACTAAAGACCAACCACTTCCCCTAGACCTACCTGGTGTATACCAGGTCCCTTGCAGTTGTAATCTGTCTTACTTTGGCCAAACAGGCAGGACAGTGAATATCAGAATTTCTGAACACAAGGACTACATCCGGTTTCACAAGTACAGCCATTCTGGTCTTGCGGACCATGCTCTGGATACACGCCACAGAATACGGTGGAAGAAAGCTACAGTAATACACCGTAGCAAATACAAATATGAAAGACTATTTATGGAATCATCCTCAGCCCTAAGAAATTCTCCAAACCTCAACAAATTTGGTTGTATGCGACTGCCCCAAATCTGGGAGGCTTACATCAGCAGACCTTCAGCCCAACGGCCAAGAACACCTACTTAGCCTGCTAGAGGGCACCATCAGGACTTTTAGGAAAACAACAGCTTCATCTCTTCATTCCCAGTTACTGTGTTTGTAGTGCCTACGTGCATGTGCTTTTTTTATAAGTTCCTTTAGAAGATGGCAATGTGACATTGCCGAAATATCGGAAAATATTTATTAAAGTTTAATTTAATTTATATCCTTAACTACGTTGTTCAATTTTCTTAAGTGTTTTAATAATGCATAACCAACGTATAAGCCTGTCTACGAGAATATGATTAAAATTGTATAATAATAATAATAATAATAATAATAATAATAATAATAATAATAATAATAATATTATTATTATTATTATTATTATTATTATTATTCAGGCCTCCATAAAGTCAAAAGACTCATCGTGGGAGGTCCCTCCTAGGAAACACAAAGTCTATCATACCACTCCTTAAATGCATTGACCGTTCTCGCTCTCACCACTCCATCAGACAATGCACTCCATGGTTCAACCACCCTCCATGCAAAGAAACCACTCATCACCCTCTTTCTCACAGTTTGCTTTCGTAACTTCCAGGGATGGCCCCTTGTCATGCTGTTCAATCAAGCAAAAGAACTCCCCAGTGTCAACCCTATAACCACCTCTCAACAGTTTAAAAGTCTCAATCATACCACCATTCCCTCTTCTATCCACCAAACACTGCAGTCCAACACTCCCTCAGCCAATCCTCATAACTAACATTTTACAGTCCCGACACCATCTTTGTTATCTGCCTTTGTAAGCAGATAACGAATTTATAATATCAAATAGAACAGAATAAAAATTCTTTTGTCCAAGAATTTTTACTTGGACAAAAGAGTGGGGTTGTAGTTTTAATATCAATAAGTGCAAGGTGTTGCATTTTGGAGTGCAGAAATATAATGCTGTGTACTATATCGATAGTCCTGTACTACAGGAAGTGGGTGAGATTAGAGATTAGGGAGTGATAGTTGACAGTAGACTGAAATTTAGTGGGCATATTGCTAGTGGTGCAAAGGTTGCACATCGTAGTGCTGCTATGATAAGAAGTACTCTAACATGCAAGGATAAGGAAGTGGTTATGCCACTGTATAAGGCACTGGTCAGACCACACTTGAACTATTGTGCTCAGATCTGGTCACCTGGTTTTCAATGTGATGTAGAGACATTGGAGAGGGTCCAGAGATGCGTGACTAAGACAATATCAGGAGTTTGGAATGCTGGCTATGGAGAGGGGTTGAAGAGATGTGGATTGCAGACTTTAGTGGATAGGAGGAAGAGAGGCGATATAATAGAAACATTTAAGTTAGTGAGAGGATTTTATCAGATTAATCCAGAGGGGATTATAAAAAGAGTAAAAGATAAGAGAGGAAGAACCAGAGGTCATTCCTGGAAGTTATGTAAAAGTGTAGTGAAGAAGGGTGTGAGGAGTAGATTTTTTACATGGAGAATTGTCAGTGAATAGAATGCATTATGTGTTGTTAATGGAATGAGTGTTAAGGACTTAAAGATTCTGTATGATAAATGTGTTGTCAATTGAATGAACCTCCCACGATGAGTATGTCGACTCCATGGAGGGTGTAATAATAATAATAATTCATTCAACAGGAACAAACTGATAAATGGCCTCTCTTTTGCTAGATCACTCCACTCAGTGTATATATATATAGAGATATATGTTTGATGGGTACCTTGCAAGCATGGCACCATTCATTCATTCTATAATTCCCCAACCTCTTTGAAACCTGTTAAACCTTCATGCTCCTGTTAGGAATGCATTATAAAAGTGTTTTTTTTTTTTTTTTTAAATTATATTAAAAAAGATATTTCTTACCTGAAGAGAAAAAATGAGGTCTCATTGGTGGAGTAAACTGCCTACATAATTAAAAAAATCAAAGCTGTCAAGACGTCATTTAACAGAAATTCATTTTTAATACTCTTTCATAAGTTATATTACTATTTATCCAATGAGAAATATAATAGAAATATAAAATATAAAAAACAAAACAAAGTATTATTATTATTATTATTATCATAGTTATTAGCACAATAGTCTTTTTCTTCTGCAGCTTGTCCCATTTAAATAGGGCGCTGTTTTTAGTGAGTCTCCTCCACATCCTCCTGTCTTGGGCTGTACCACATCCAGGTTCTTCATCATCAAGTCTTCTTCCACCAGCTCCTTCCATCTCTTTTTTGGCTGCCTACGCTTCCTCCTCCCCTGCACATCCATCTGCATACTTGTCCTCCCTCCTCATCACATGACCAAACCAACTTTCAAATCATCTCAACCTTTCCTCCTGTATCTTTGCTCCTAAGTTCGTAACTTTCATTGTTTTCCCTTACGTAGTCATTTCTCATACGATCCTTTCTGGTCACATTGCACATCCACCTAATCATTCTCATCTCCACTACCTCCATCCTGCTGATGTTATTTTTCCTCAGGGCCACAGTTTCCATAGCATACATCATAGCTGGTCTCACTACTGTCCTGTAGATTTTTCCTTTTAGATTGATTGGCACCCTCTTATCGCATTGCACTCCAGCCCTTTCTCTCTCTCTCCAGTACCTCCAAGCTTATATCCTACATCCCACTTCCCTCTCAACATTAACTTGACAGTAAATTAAATAAATAGATGCACCACTGCTGTTAAAAAAAATCTCCTTCAAAAAATTTCCAAAAAAATTTCTGAACTAAAGAGAGCAGAAAAATTTTCTTCAGAGACAAACTCCTTGAGAGACACCACACTCTCAGGCAAGGCATTACAATCATATAGAACTCTGCGCAAAAAAAACCTGCCTCTCATTCCCCTGAGAGGCAGGTTTATACAGTTTCCAGGGATGACCTCTGGTTCTTCCCCTATCTCCCACTTTTTTCTGTAGAACTTCTCCACCATTGATCCTATAACAACCCCTTACCAACTTGTAGGTCTCTATCATATCTCCCCTCTTCCTCCTGTCCACCAGACTCTGCAAATTACATCTTCTCAATCTTTCCTCATTCCAAAGGTCAGAAACTACCTTAGCCAGTCGCCTTTGGTCCCTTTCCAACATCTCTTCATCCTTCTGAAAACCAGGTGACCAAATCTGGGCACAATAGTCCATGTGTGGCCTAATCAAAGCCTTATACAAGAATCTCCCTACTTCTACACATCAGTGTCCTCCGCATCATTCCCAGAAGCCTTTGTGTTGTCTTCACAATTTTGGCTATGTGTCCCCTAAATTTAAGATCCTTATCCACTATCACCCCCCCCCATATCTCTTATTTCCTCCACTTCCAACAATATATCCTCACCAAGCATAAATTCTGCATCCCATCTTTCTTTTCCAAATTTTAAAATATTACATTTTGCAACATCGAACTCGCATCCCCATTTCCATGCCCAATCACTTAATTTATTTAAGTCTTCTTGTGAGGCCACAACATCTTCACTACTCTTCATGGTTCGTCCCAACTTTGCATCATCAGCAAACAACTGAATATCTCCATCCAAATCTTCACCAATATCATTAATATACAAGTTAAACAGTAATGACCCTAAAACAGACCCCTGAGGCACTCCACTAGTGACTTTCCTATTCCTGGATATTGCTCCCCCATACACAACTTGTTGATATCTATCAGATATCCAGTCTCCAATCCAATGCACTAATCTCCAACCATCTGCTCTAGTTTGACTGTCAACTTATCAAAAGCGTTTGCAAAATCCAACTATTTTACTGTGTATCCTTCTCCTCTGTCCAAGGAGGCAGTCACTTTATTGTAATAAGTAAGTAGATTACTAAAACATGACCTCCATTTAGAAAATCCATGCTGTCCATCAAAGATAATACCATTGTTGTCAACTCAACTCTGTATCCTAGTTCTCACAAGCTTCTCCAACAACTTAACCACAATACCTGACACACAGATAGGCCTATAGTTTGATGCTTGAGTTCGATCACCTCCTTTCCATAGTGGCACTACTGTTCGTGTTTTCCAGATCAAGATACTTGTGATCTTGTTATTCAAGGATAAGAAGTCAAACGACTTCTCATCCTTGAAGCTTGATTTCCTGAATCCAAACTCATTGTAGAGAAGTCATCTCCCTTGATGACTTTAGTGCCCATAACTCTTAACTGGTTTCCTTTTCTTATATTCTACTGATGAAACTGCATGAGAGGAAGAGTTTTTTTTTGCTGTAAGCAATGACCTAAAGCAAATTGGTCATCTCCTAACCAGAATTTCTCTTCATTCACCCAGTGCTCTGGATGTTCTGAAACTAGAAGTTTTGGAAATTAGAAGTCTTGGAGATCTTTCCATTCTGGCACTTCCCACAATGCTAAGTGGGAAGATCTCTAAGATTTCTACTCCTCCTCCTTTCCATAGTGGGACTACTGTTCCTGTTTTCCAGATCAAGATACTTGCGATCTTGTTAGACAAGTTAACATATATTGAAATGAAGGTTTTCATTCAGCATCATGTTCAAAATTCCCATCTATATGCAAGCCAAATGGTGGTACTGCAAGATCACTTAAAGATAATGCTAATCTCCTGGCATCATTTTTCTCATCCAACTACAGAATAGATAGCAAGGCAAATCACCTCCTCCCTGGAATGTTACATTACATGTCTCCTTCAACCTTCTGCCCAAAAAAGGCATTTAGTCCTGATGGAAACCACCAAGTGTGTCCAACAGACATGTTCCTGAACACTTTGTCTTCAGTTGTAAAATGTTTTTTTTACTTGGTTCCAAAGTAAATTATAGTTGCCAAGAAATTCTATTCTTGTTTAATCCTTTATTCAAATGTAAGTAAACAAAGTTTGCACATAAAGTATCTACACAACTGGGCTACTTGTCTATAGAGGCTGTCAACAACCTCTATATACAAGTATTTCAGTTATCTAGATACTTTATATGCAAACTTTGCTTGCATATATTTGAATAAAGGATTAAACAAGAATATAATTTTTGGCAACTAAATTTACCTGCTCTTTATCATTTATACACTATATTATACTCAGCTGGCATCCAACATTCAGCATGGAAGTTAGCCCATACATATACAACAAATTCCAAAGCAACAGGTGATAAGTGCCTACTCTCAAACTACCTCACTAAATTAGATACCAAAAAGTCCCTAGGCCCCATTGTCATTCCTCCAATTGACTCCAATACTGTATCACCTCTTCATGTTCTCTTACTTCACCAGCACCTACTCTACGCTGAAAATTAGCCCATTCCCAAGAAGGGTGACAAATCTTTAGCATCAAACTATGACCCAATCTCTCACACCTTAGTCCTCTCTAAAGTAATGGAAAAAACCATCAACAGCCAACTTCTATACTATCTTAAAAGTACTCATCTAATAAACACATAAAGTATCTACACAACTGGTTTAGCCAGTTTGGATAAGCAGCATGGAAATGTATGGCAAATTCAAAGTAGTTGCACTAGATATCTCAAATTTTTGACTGGTCTGGCACAAAGACCTATTATGTAATTCCATCATTTGGTCTGTTCTGTGACATCTATAACTCTATTACCAGTTCTCTCACTGGATGCACATTGCATGTGATGGCACATAGTATCACTGACCTGCTCCAGTTGACCACTAATCCAATACACAGTTTGCCAATGACAGTACACTACATTGGTCCTTCTCACTTAACAAATGCACCAAACAAATCACCTCAACTCAACAGAGCAACAACCTCTGCAAGCTTAAATTTTAATATCTAAACTATTCTTAGATAGAACTCAGATTACCTTGTCAATTTCAATCCCTCCAAAACACAGTTCTGCTTTATTTCCCACAAAAAAGAACATATTATCCTAGACTTACCTTTGACAACACCAAAATCTTTTGAAAAGAGGAGATCTCTCTTCTTGGGATTATACAGACATCAAAACTCTCTGCATAAACACAGTACAACTATTCCCTCCTCAGCATCCAAGAAATATGGATTTTTCTTTTGTTCAATGCATTACTTTACCCCAAACGGGTAGTAAATCTGTACAAATCACAAATCCACCCATCCATTGAGTGTTGCTTGCACATCTGTGGAGATGCCCCTAAGAGCTCCCTAAAAATACTCAACAAAATACAGAAGAGAGCAGTCAGACTGATTAATGATTCATCACCTACCAACTCCAACCACTCTTGCACAGGCATCTAGTATCTACTGCATGCATGCATCTTCTGTAAATACTTCCATTGTACTTGTTCATTAGAACTATCATCAATAATTTCCCATCTCGCTACCAAATCCATTGAAACACAGCTACCACCTAACATCCATTCACAATCAAACACCGTATTCATAGAACAAGTTTCTCTTCTTCCTCCTCCTCCATCACAACTGCTGATGTATTCTGGAAGAGCTTTCCTTCCATGTGTTTCCCAAGTAATACAATGCAAAGCCCTTCAAGTCCAATGTCAATAAGTTCCTTGTTTCCCAATTCTCTTCTTGTAGATGGTACTAACCTACTATAAGTTGACTAACCTCTTGTGTATGGGCCCAACATAAAAATAAATAAATAAATAATAGTTAACCTCTTCTTTGACACCTGGAGAACTGTCAAATAATCCATGACCATCAGCATATGCTTTTGCCAATCAAGATCCACAGGAGATCTCTTCACCAACATCACACACTTTGGATATATGCCATGAAAAGGTATTTGATTGAATTTAGTATTCGGGGCTCTTCAGCAAATCCCAATATTTTGGTCTACTTTCTGACCTTTATAACTGGATTGATAGAATTTCTAGAATTCTTGAGGGACAAATGTCTTCAGCAGCATGTGATGCAGGGAACAAGAGGTTCAAGAGTTTTGGATTTGGTTATAGCATCAGAAGAGCTGATAATAAGTGAGATGACATCTCTCCCACCAGTTGGAGAGAGTGACCATGTGGTTTTGACTTGGAAGATGAACAGACATGCAGGTGTATCAAAGAAAAGGGAACATATGTGGAATTATAAGAGGGTGATTATAGTAGTCTTAGGTATCAACTAGGGGCAGTTCCATGGAGGGCAGAATTGGAAGGCCAGGATATCATTAGTGCTTGGGAAATTGTGAAAGAATATTTGTTAGCAGCAATAGTAAGCTGTATTCCACTGGTGAAGAAGCAGACACAATTTGGTGTAAAGTGGATGAAAGACGATATCAAGCAGGAACTGCAGTTGAAAAAGAGATTATGGAAGATATACAAGGAGAGGGGTGGAGGGCAGATACATGAAGAATATAAGACACAGGCCAGGAGAGTGACTAGAATGGTCAGGAAGGCAAAACTGGAATATGAGAAGAGATTGGCACTAAGATCCAAAGAAAATCCTAGGGAATTTTTTAGCTATGTGGCCAGTAGGTGGAGAAACGATTATGGAAGAATGACATTGTGGGATCAAAATGGGAATAGAGTGACTGATGCAGAGGACATAGTGGAGTTGTTCAATGAGTACTTTATTGGAGTATTTCATCCTGGAGGAGTCAGTTTTAATGCTAGAGGGATAGGGCAGGATTAGGGTTTAGAGGTGCAAGAGGAGAGTGTGTTCCAAATACTGAGTACTCTGGATACCAATAAAGCTGTTAGACTGGATGGTATTTCACCACGGGTTTTGAGAGAATGTGCTAAAAAACTGACAGCTTCATTGACCTAGCTTTTCAATAAAAGTCTAGCTGAAGGAAAGGTACCCAGGGAATGGAAGGAAGGTAAGATGGTGCCGCTGCATAAGGGCGGTAGCAGACTAGAAGTGTCTAATTATGGGCCTGTTTTGTGTATCATCAGTAGTTGTTAGGGTCTTGGAGAAATTAGTGAGGGACTATATACAGCATTGGGTAGATGAGGTTAATGTTATCTGTGAGAATCAACATGGATTTATTAAGGGGTGCTCTTGTTTTAGTAATATGATTGTCTTTTATAATAAAGTGACAAAAGCAGTTGATGAAGGAAAGGCATATACTGCCATTTTTTTGGATTTTGCAAAGGCATTTGACAGGGTGCCACATGATAAGCTGATATTTAAGTTGCAGCACATGGGTTTAAATGGCAGGTTAGTCAAATGGATTCAGGATTGGCTGATTGATAGGTATCAGAGAGTTGTGTATGATGGGGCAATATCAAGGAAGCAGTAGGTTACAAGTGGGGTTCCACAGGGCTCAGTACTGGGACCTGTATTGATCAATCTTTATATCAAATTGTCAATGGATTGCAAGGGGACATTCAGTTGTTTGCAGATGATGTGAAGTTGGGAAGGATTATCAGTAATAGTGCAGATGTGGCAGCCCTGCAAGAGGATTTGAATAAACTAGACAGATGGGCAAATAAATGGGTTTGTCAGTTCAATGCAGCAAAATGAAAGTCTTGAGGTTTGGGATCCATCAATGGGAGGATGCGTACTCGATTTGAGGAACTGTACTGGAGGAGGTAGGGGAGATAAGAGATCTGGGGGTGGTGATTGATAGAAAACTGAAATTCAGGGAGCATATTGCAAAGGTGATGAGGGTAACTCAGAGGATTGCTGCAATACTCAGAAGGACACTGACCTGCAGAGATAAAAGAGTTATCACTCCATTGTATAAGGTCCTGATCAGACCACACTTAAACTATTGTTCTCAGATTTGGTCCCCCAGGATTTGAAGGGGATAAATTGACTGTGGAAAGGGTACAGAGGAAGATAACAAAGATGGTTTCAGGACTATACAATAAGAGTTATGAAGATTGACTGAGGGAATATGGACTGCAGTGTTTGGTGGATAGAAGAGGGAGAGGCAATATGATCAAGACTTTTAAACTGTTGAGAGGCAGTTACAGGGTAGACACTGGAGAGTTCTTTCACTTGGTGGAACGGCGGGAAGTAACGATGACAAGGGGCCATCCCTGGAAGTTACGAAAGGAAGCTGTGTGCAGGAGGGTGAGGAATGGTTTCTTTGTATGGAGGGTGGTTGAACCTTGGAATGCATTGCCTGATAGAGTGGTTGGAGTGGGGACGGTTAATGGGTTCAAGCAGTGGTATGATAGACTTTGTATTTCCTAAAATGACCTCCCACAATGAGTCTTTTGACTCCATGGAGGCCTGGATAATAATAATAATTTATCTCAGGCTTTTTGTCGCATGTAATTTAATGCTGGAGGATGTTCCTCTTCAGATTTTCCAATTAATGCAGATGTTCCTCATTTTGGTTCTGTTATTTTGCCCAACAGATAAATGATACTCTCTTTCTGATCTCAAACCCTGTTCACAATTTTGTTGATGAGAGCACTATCCTCTCATACAACAAATCTTGTGGTGCTCAAGCATCCAAAACACTGATCTCCACACCATCCTACAATGGAAGAATAACAATCTAATCACCTTCAGTGCTTCCAAAACACAGTTCTGCCTTTTTTTCTAAAAAACAAAGACTGTAGTTCTTATCTCCTTATCTCTGACAACACTGAGCTGAAAAGTAACGTTCAACTCTTTGTTCTTGGGTTGACTCCTACTTCTAGTCTTTGCTCTCATAATAACATCACTTCTATATTTATCTCAACTTCCAGAACACTTGCTGACCTCTTTTGCTCAAAGACATTGTTATATCTACTTTATCTTCTCCTTTATTTTTTGTTATATAATTTTTATTTACTTTATGCTTTGGCTTTCTTGCTATCACTCACGCTCTATAATTTAACAAATTTATTTGTTTTTGGACTGCAACAGTTAAATTATCCTTAGCATGTGAAACTGTAAGAATCTTAAATGAAGACAAAATACATAATATTCCCCTTTAGCTTTGACCATTACCTTGTATCAGTTGTGGCTTAAACTTATTACTTAGCATAATATAAATACCTTGCCCCCCCTCATTTGTCAGATACATGCAGGTTTGTAGTTTCAGGATTAGTGCATTGACAAGCAGTCTCAATGTGTTGTTTCACAAATAATTTAATTAAACCGTAAATAAACTGTAAACTGTTTATTTACGGTTTAATTAGTAAACGTCTTCCTACTTTGAAAAACCCTACTTTTAAAAGTAGTGTTTTTAAAAATTAGGAAACATCTGCAAAATGTAAATATACAATCTAAATATACCTTTGAGTGTGCATCTCCCTTCTCTAATGCATTTGTATCCTTGTTATAATAAGTAGATTGCTAAAACATGATTTTTTTTTTCATATAACAAACCTATGCTATCCATCAAAGAAAATATTGCTGTTGTCAACCCTAATTCTTAATTGTGGTCTTCACTATCCTATCACTTTATTCCCAATTCCAGACACACAGACTGACACTGACCTATAATTTGAAACTTTAGTCTTATCACCTCCCATATGAAGTAGAACAATCTGCCCTCTTTCCACTTCTTTGGAACTTGGCTCAGCATAAGACTGATGTTAGAAAGATAAGTCAAAACTGTTGTTACGTCCCTGAAACATTTGCTCAAAACATAGTGATATATCCTAAAGCTGTAAACACATGGTGATATATCCTCTTATATGTATGGGTGTCTTTTTTTTTTGTAATGACCCTACATATGAAAGACAACAAGACCTATAACACAACAGAGCAATGTGTGAGAAAATGATTAAGGAGAAAGAAGTAATCTATTAATATGTTTCTTAAAGAGTTCAGGATTGTATTCAGTGGCAAACACAGTATGGAGAGCCTGTTCCAAAGAACAGCAGTGTATGAAATGAAGGAATATGAGTTTGGTATGTTTGGACAGTTCTAGTTCTTATATAATCAGAAAAAAATAGAGTCATGGTAGTGCTATTTCTGCTATGCCTTTTCTGCCATAGAAAAGGCATAGCAGAAACAAAGCACCTATGGATATTACTGAAGGGAGTTTGTGAGAGACAGATTACCTACTAAGCAGATTGTCCTCTTATGACCAGCCAAAATGTGTGAACAATTATTAATTATATGAAGAGCTAAAGGCTTCAAAGGAAACAAAATGGGATGTAATATCCCTTAACTTAATTAACGTGTGAACAATATTCCAAAATTGGTGAGATCTGAGATTTATAAAGTGCTAGAAGTACTGCAGAAGAGAAATAATGTTTTGAATGGAAAAGAAAACCATGTTTTTTAGTGGAGGAGTAAGCTATTGATCTAATAAGTTTATGCCAGGATAAGCTGGATGTGATAGTCAGACCAAAGAAAAGAAAATTGATATTGAAATTATATTGCAACATTATCAAAAGTAAGTGGAAGTGAAATAGGATCTTTCTTGTAAGTAATAAGACAGGCCCGAGTTTTAATGACATTGAAATTCACTAAGTCATCTTGATCATATTTGAGAATAGTGAACAAATTATTATTTAAGTCATGGTTATGGAAGATCTTGAGGCTTCGGTCATTTGAGTCACTAGGGTTTTTAAAATGAAGAAGAGGAATGGAGAGTACTCTCAACATCAGCAAAACTATAAACAGGATTTGCAATCAGAGAGAGAGAGAGAGAGAGAGAGAGAGAAAGATAATTAATGTAAAGGAGGAAGAGTGTGGGTGAGAGTACAAAAATCCCCTGAAGAACTTTAGCATTGATAAAGAAATCTGATGAGAGGAAGCCATCCACTAAGACATGCAATGAATGACCAGAAGAAACTAGAAATCCAATAACAAAGTTCAGGAGAAAGACCATAACATGGTAGCTTGTCCAGGAGGCCATGATGATCAAGATTCAGGCAAGATCAAAGACCTTTTATATATCAAAAGCGACCACATGATTTTCTCCAAATGTTTCCATGACCTGTGTCTAAAGGTGGGTATGTGAGGAGTTGTTTGAATCAGTATTTTTCTCCAACTCTTGTTTAGATGACCAAGGCAAATCGTCACATATGGACTACTATGAACAGATTTGGCCACCTGATTTTCAAAAGAATAAAGAGATATTGGAAAGGGGCCAGAGGCAATTGAGTAAGTTAATTTCTGGTGTATGGAATGGTGAGTATGAAGAAAGGCTGAAAGATGCAATTTGCAGAATATAGTGGATAGCAGGAAGAGGGAATGATAGAGACATACAAGTTGGTAAGGGGTTGTTATAGGATTAATGTTGAAGTTTTTCATTAAATGGTGAGAAATTGGTGGGGGGGGGGACCACAAGGTCACTCCTGAAAGCTGTATAAAGGGAAATGTGAGCAAGGGAGTGAGAAGCAGGTTTTTAGCATGGAGAGTTGTGGATGACTGTAATGCACTACCTGAAAGTGTGGTGTTTGCAGAGAATATGAATGTGTTTAATGCATGGCATGAAGAGCTATGTCTATGACAAAGGGACCCCACTAGATGAATGTTTGACTCCATTTGGGATCTTGAGGTAATAATCTTCTACTTGATCTTTCCTCTTTACATTTTACGTTGTGTGGTGTTTTATTTTTGCAACCATAATGAAGATAAGGTGGTTAGCCCTATACCTCCTAGTGTGTCCTATGTCTGTAAATGTGTGTGTTCACAGGGCTGGTTTGACTCTTCTGGGGTATGAAAAACCTGAGTTTCCTGGTGAAAATAAAAAACCTACATTAGTATGAGACTAGCTAACTCACTTTTTGTTGAAAGAGACCAGATAAAGGTTCCTTACGTCACTGATGGGTCAAACCCAGGTCTTTCCAATCAGAGGGCTTCATCTATAATGACGGAGCTATGGAGGGCCTTGAGATGATAATAATAATAAGAGTATTCATCTGGCATCTATTCAATGGCATGGAAGCAAGCTTTAATACAGCTTGTATCTGAAAACAGAGATAAAAAATGAGCAGTGTATGTGTGTGTGTGCTGAGAAAATAACACCCAGAAATCAGTGGCTATGATTGGTTATTATGTCAACCAATCAAACTGAATGTTGTCATTTGTTATGAGTTGAGGCTTTTTTTTTTCTGAGTTTCATCTGATTTCCATGTGTGAAGTGTGAATTGACATGTTTAGGACATCGATATAGACAAGTTTTCAATATATAATTTTCTATAAATAATTTATAACTTTTTGTCCATATTTATAATGGGAAATGGTGTTGATGATCTACTGAATGCCCCATTTTCTGCCAGAGCTTTTGCAGATTGTATGATTGTAGATGAAGGAGATAAGCGTCATCTCTCTCTTCCAAATTTACTATTACTATATCGAACTGAATGGTGTCATTTGTTATGAGTTGAGGCTTTTTTTTTCTGAGTTTCATCTGATTTCCATGTATGAAGTGTGAACTGACATGTTTAGGACACCGATATAGACAAGTTTTCAATATATAATTTCAATATATAAATACAATACTATTTATACCTTTGCGTAATTCAGATATAACAACCAAATATAGCATTCTCCTTCATCATAATTTTCTAATATATCTTAAAACAAACACATTGTCCCCCACTGTATGCAGATCTCGTTACAATTAATTGATAAATTAAAGTATTCAAAGTTATTATTATTATTATCCCAATCCCAAGACCCCATGGATACAAAGACTCATCTAGGAGATCCTTTAGTCATACACACATAGCTCATCATGCCACACCTTAAACACACTCAACTTCTCTGCAAACACCACACTCTCAGGCAAGGCATTTCAATCATTCACAACTCCACATGCAAAAACCTGCTTCTCAATCACCTACTAACCCACACCTTATACAACTTCCAGGGATGACCTCGGGTTCTCACCTGATCTCCCACCATTTTCTGTAAAACCTCTCCAACATTGTTCCTATAACAACCCCTTACTAACTTGTAAGTTTCCATCATATCATCCCTCTTCTTCCTATCCACTAGACTCTGTAAATCGCATCTTCTCCACGTTTCCTCATATTCTACATGCCAGAGATCAGAAACTACCTTAGTCGCCAATGAACCTCCTTTCTCTCAATCCAACATCTTTGTCCTTAGGTACAAAACCAGGTGACAAAATCTGTGCACAGTAGTCCATGTGTGGCCTAATCAAAGCCTTATACAATGAAACAAGAATCTCCTTACTTCTACAAGCAGTGTCCTCCACCTTATTCCCAAAATCCTTTGTGTTGTCCTCACAATTTTGGCAATGTGTTCACAAAATTTCAGATCCTTATCCACCATCACCCCAAAATCTCTTATTTCTCCACATCCAACAATATATCCCCATCAAAGTATAAATTCTACATTCCATCTTTGTTTCCCAAATTTAAAAACCTTACATTTTTCAACATTGAACTTACATCCCTATGCTCATTCATTCAATTTATTCAAGTTTTCTTATAAGTACAAGACTCATATTAAAAAACATATGTCAAGGCAGATGTCACAACATCTTCTCTACTCTTCATAGTTTCTCCCAACTTTACATCATCTGCAAACAACTGAATATCTTCATCCAAATCTTCACCAATATCATTAACATACAGGTAGAACAGCAATAGCCCTAAAACAGACTCCCGAGGCACATCACTAGTGACTTTCCTCTTTCAAGATATTGCTCCCCAACACATAACATGCTGATACCTATCAGATAGCCAGTTTCTAATTCAGTGCACTAATCTAATATTCAACCTCATCCACTCTAACTTTATTTATGACCTCTCTTTAGCAAATCCATGCTGTCCATCAAAGATAATACCACTGTTGGTAACCCAATTCTGGATCCTAGTTCTCATCAGCTTCTCCGACAACTTAACTGCAACTCCTGACACATATAGTCCTATAATTTGTTGCCTGAGTTCTATCACCTCCCTTATTAATTGGCACAATCTTGTCCTCCTTCCACTCCTTTGGAATTCATATTAAAAAAATATGTCAAGGCAGATGACAACTCCCTGGCACATTCCTTCAGAATACGTGGTAATATATTATCAAGTCCAACAGCCTTATTAACATCAAGTTTGTTGAATTCCCCATACACTTCTTGCTCACTTACATTCATTCTCTCCTTCCATCATCAACTGTTCTCAATCTCTCCATGATGCCACATTCACAAGAATGAAAGACATTTATGAACTGCTCATAAATATCTCCTCTATATCTTCGGCAACAGTTGCCCTTATACCACTTTCTCCAATCATTGTCATCCTTCCATAATCATTCTTTTCTTTTTTTTTTGCTGGCTACATATCGAAAGAACTTTCTAGGATTCTTTAAAGATACCAAGAAATTTTATACTTGGTTTTAATCCTTTTCCCAATTAAACAAAACAAAGTTTTGCATGTGAAATATATTCAAATCTAAGCTACATGTATATAAAGGGTATTGACTTCATATCACTTGCCTTAGTATGTTTCCCATAATGCGAAGCACACCTCCCCTTTCGGGCATGTATAATGCAATGCATAATTGGAAGAGCCACTGTCCATACCGGTTTCGACCTTTATTGAGGTCTCGTCAGTGGGAGCCAGACCCGGGAGAGATAGCAAGGTCCTTATGGTCCTTATAAGGACTGGCTTAAAGGGGCGAAGCAAGAATGCTTTTCATCTTCCCTGTTATCTGTAGGGGACAGTGTAGGGATAAGGTGTTATTGAGCTATTAAAGCTCTGATCATGGCAGGAGGGTAACAACAATAGCCGAGCCTCAGTTAGAACTTCATTGGCTACAGCACTGCCATCCATTACCCTCCAAAGGTATTAATCACTGCATCTCACAGTAGATTTTATTGCCGATGCATCACGATCACCAGATAGCAAGGTTGAAGTAATGCAGAAGTCATATATATCACATATACAAGTAGACAAAAGGTGCTTGATATTATTAATAAAAATCTCTGGATGAGAGAAAGATGTAGAAAGATTTTTTACCTTGGTTTTAATCCTTTTTCAAGTAAGCAAAACAAAGATTTGTGCATGAAATATATTCATGTCTAAGCTACTTTTATATAGAGATTAATGACTTCATATTACTTACATTAGTATGTATCCCATAATGCAAAGCACACTCCCTTTCACGGGTGTATAATGCAATGCATAATGGGAAGGGCCGCTACCAAGACCGGTTTCAACCTTTATTGAGATCTTGTCAGTGGGAACCAGACCCGGGAGAGATACCAAGGTTGAAGTAATGCAGAAGTCTCAAAACTTTCTACATCTATTCCTAGGATTCTGTTTGGCTTCATTAGCTAACTGCTGTTCATACTTCACTTTTGCTACCTTTACTAACCAAGTCACCCTCCTTGCCTGGTCTTTGTAATTCTCATGGTACTAGTTATTACTTCTCTTATGCTGCCTCCATAATGCCTTTTTTCTCTGTATCACATGCTTAATTTCTTCATTCATCCATTTCACACCTACCTTGTTTAACCTTCTGACCCTTGGAATACATTTAGACATTGCTTCTACTACATAGTTCTTGTATATCTCTCAAGCTGCATTGATCTCTTTTCCAGCTAACTCCACATTCTATGCTACATCTCCAAGCTGTTTCCTGAGCTCCTCATAATCACCAGCCATGCAGTTCCACACATACCCTTTTCTCACAGAGGTCCTCACACTGCTGGCAACTACCCAGGTAATCTCTTCATGGTCACTCTCACTAACTGGAGGATGATTTAATACCTCATTTATAATAACATCCTCTGATGAGATGATCAAATCCAAGATCCTCAATCCTCGTGTGACTTCTGTTACATGCTATCTGAGGTTGTTATCCCTCAAAAACTCAAGAAACTCATTTTCTTTACTTCCAGTTGCTATCTCATCATTCCAGTCTATATTGGCATAATTAAAATCTCTCATAATGATCACTCTTTTCTTATTTGCTTGGCTAATTTGATTATACATTTCATAGTCACTACCACCACATTTCCTGGTCTATAGCAACATCCAACCAAGTATTTCATTCTATTCAACTCTTTCTCACACCATACTGCCTCAAAACCACTGGCATTATTTCCCTCTTGCATTTGTACTTTGTATGGACATTACTCTTTCTCTATCATTAATAGCACTCCCCCTCCCTTTTTACCCTTTCTATTTTCATGATAGAGAAATTTTCCCAAAATTCATCCAAAAATTGTTGGAATAAGTGAGAAATGGTTGGATGAGGACAACATCCTGACAGGAATAGAGATGGAAGGGTATGATGTGTTCTCATCCAACCATTTTTCACTTATTCCAACAATTTTTGGGTGAAAAGACTCAATTAATGCAACCATTTCATTTGCTTCGTTTCTTACACTTCTAGCATTTGTATGCAAACACAGCAGCTTATTTCTGGATCTGTAGCTAGTTCCACAAATACCATTAATTTGATCTGTCTTCTCCATGCTTAACTCGAACCATTTCTTTTTCTCCTTATTCATCTTAGAACCTCTTCAAATCCAACTGTTTTCTCTTGATCCCAGGTCATACCCTTACCTTTTTGTCTATGCTCCAAAGGATGTGAATATATCAACATCCAACCAAGTATTTTATTCTGTTCAACTCTTTCTCACACCATACTGCTTCAAAACCATTGGCATTATTTCCCCTCTTGCATTTGTACTTTGTATGGACAAAACTCTTTTCTATCATTAATAGCACTCCCCCTCACTTTTTACCCTTTCTATTTTCATGATAGAGAAATTTTCCCAAAATTCATTCAAAAATTGTTGGAATAAGTGAGAAATGGTTGGATGAGGACAACATCCTAACAGGAATAGAGATAGAAGGGTTGGATGTCTCCTACACTACAGTGCTCCTTCACTTTGTCCTTCAAAGTGTAGGAGCACTGTCCACCCTGAGCACCTTGTCCCTGTCTGTCTTGCACACCTGTTCTCTCATTCTTTATACTCATGTCACTTACTTCTTCATTCATAAACATCTCTTCGACCTCTCCTGTCTTACTCTCCCATTCTTCAACATCACTTCCCACTTGATCAGATTCATTCTTTGCACTGATTTCTCTACCTTCAGCAGCAGTTTCTCCAAACAACTCACACCAAAACTACTCAAATGCAGTCCATTGCTCCTATACAGTTCACTTTGTCCTTCAAACTCCTTCTACACATTAACAAACTGCACTCCTTTCTCTTCACATATTTCTGCTAACGTATCATTCATAATCCTTGCTCTCCACCTCATCTCACCACTCTCATAACTGGCAACCCGCTTACTATCTTTTCTATCATACTATTCTCTTTTATCCGTCTCAACAACCTCCTGATATCCATCTGACATGTTCTTTGTTTGCAGTCGAGTCATTTGTACCTATCACAATTACCAACTCATTTGTTCGCTTAGTTCTTATATCTAATGCCTTAATCACGTTATTCATTCTATCTCCAGTAAAGCATACTTTGTGCATCCTCTCAGCCAGCACACCTTTAATAATTGAATCACCATACAACCCCACTTGCAGGTCATTTATTACCTCTTTTATACCAACATTATTTGTTCTCATCATTTTCCCTCTTCCATATATATCTCAAATTATCTTAACTTCATTCCACATCCATTTCATATCTTGCCTCATCTTAACCAAACTCAATTTTCGAACCTTGTGTCACACTTCAGCTCTCATTAAATTTCTCAATTTTGTTGCTAGCCATACATGCTTGTTTGCAATCAACACCACTCGCCACCTTATCTTTAACTGCACTTTGATTTTTAACTTCCATTACATTCACATCACTTTCGTCTTTCTTACCATCAATTGTTAAGTTTCTCAGATTGCTTGTTCTCTTTTTCAAAACTTTTATAACATTTTTTTCGCTGCTCTTTTATATCATCCTTTTCTATCAGACTAGTACTCATCCTACTTGCGACATTCTCGCTACAAACACTTTTAGTTATCAGCATATTAGCACTCATCAAATCCTCATTCAGCTCACACTTCACACACACACATCCTCCTTTCATCCCCCTTAAATATTCACAATTTATTTATATAATCAAACAGGTGCATATTGCATACCTCACATTTCATGAAACGACTGAAATTGAATTCCTGCATGGACAAAGCTGCTGCCACTTTCCTTCACCAGTTACTATAATAAGCTCTAATTTCAACAAATTTTTAAATTAACTTAAACAAAAAAAATCCCAACACTAATAACACTGCAAGTGTACAACCTTACAACAACTCTTACTCACGAATACACACTTATATACTATTAATTATTTCACAAAACTAATCTGAAATGGGAGCCCTCTTTACACACTGCTGCTTCTCTCGTGAATTTATCCTACAATTAATTGTATTGGACCAACTAAGAAGAGCACAGATGTGCTATGCATTCTTAAAACTTTCATATATTGATAAAAATGCAATCACATGGTCAAATTGATGAATTTTATAGTGAGGGTTGCATAAGCCACACGACAGCATACCCAATACTGAAATGGACATGTTACACCACTGATATATATATATATATATATATAGATTATAAAATACCTCATTTCTAGTATCAGTATTTGAATCACCAAGAAATGAGTTGACTCTCTCAAAGGACGGCCTGAAGAAACTACTTACCCATGGTGGTAACATCATCTCATGTACATTAAATACAATATGGTGCAGTTGCAGCAAGTCCATAAGGGCTGCAGGGCTCACTGAATGCAGCTCCAGTGTTGAGTATACTAGCCAATACTACTCGCTAGTATACCCAACACTGGAGCTGCATTCAATGCAGCCCTTATGGACAACCTGTCGTTGATATGCAAAAAAAAAAAAAAAAACTATCCCATACTGAATAACTACAATGATATATGTTATGGAGTAAACGGGTTTATTAACAAAGAAATATCTGTTTACACCTGATGATTATGTGTATCCACAACTAGCAGTGGAATCTTAGTCGAATAAAGCATTAGTGATGGTAGATTACATGCTCAAAATGGGCATCTTATCTTTCAAGACAGGTTTCATAGGGCATGTTAAAGTTCTCCATTATCTTGGAGATAAGGTTAGAACATCTGCTGGACATATCATGTAATTTTATGCTGCCTTCTGGGGTATGTTGAAGGAATCGATATTCTACCATGACCTGCCTTCAAACCTTAATGAACTAAGGGAAGAATATCGAGTCCTTCAACATATCCCAGAGGCCACAAGCAATGTGAGATATCAGGAGAATGTGATGGGTATGGGAATTCTGTGAATCTTGAAACGAGCTTCCCAGGGAAGTATTCTGATAAGTATGCTCTAGAACCACTGGATGTTTTACAGGTTGCTCTGTCCTGTCGGAATACCTGTGCATGAAATGGAATGTTTTTTGCACAGCACAGCCTATGCAAATCCTGAGTGAATGGAACCAGCATATTCTTGATGTAGTATTCACTATTCAAGGTCACAGTTACATCACCCACTTCAATGAAGTAGGGCCCAATTATGCCATGGCCGGAAACTGCACACTATGCAGTGCCCTTCTTGCTGTGAACAAACTACTCACAAACATGTTGTAGGCTTGGACCATTTGCTCTACCAACTCTGCATAAATGTCTTTTGTTCCAAAGTCAACACCACTGCCATAGCTAAATGTAATGGCATAGTAGACTCTACACATGTTCTTCTATTAATAGTGCATGCAGTTAAATGGCATATCTCATACAGTGTGTACTGAAAGGGGTCTCGAAGTTCAGAACTGTTTTTTTTTTGCACCATACCATATTAAAGTTTAGTTAATACATCTTAACAAAAAGTAAATCAGAGTTTATCAATCAGATTAATCTGGAACTAATCTAACACATATGGCATGCTTTACATTAGTTAAAGCATATATGAACTACTGTCAGGAATTTATTTTCATTTGTTATATGTAGTTAGTAATAAAAGAGAAATGACTTTCACCTTTCTACTGAAGGGCTGATATTCATTGGAGAATAAAGAACTCCGTTTGCCGTTTTTGGAGTATATGATACTGACATTATTGACTCTGGTGTTTGGCTAATTGATGACCTAAAAAATTATATTAAACATATTGTAAAGTGATCATGTAGGATGAACATAAGAAGGCATGTTCCATTTGACTGATATTTAATAAATAACCATGCATATGTATAAATAAATCACTTTTCACAGTAATATTAGTTAAGTGTCAGGTCAAGGACATGACAATCATTAAAGCAATTAATTACATATTTTTATTTTCAATATCATATCAATTTTTATCCTGCTCAAAATATAAATGGTGATCATTTTATATTTCAAATCCCTTATACATCCTAGTGTCCTGAATTAGTCTGAAGATATTCATATCAACAATAATTAGTCAATGTCTGTTTTTATTGCTTTTGTATTATTTCATGTGAATTTCTCAACATCTTTATGATGTAAAATGGCATGTGTACAGTAGCCTCCCTTATCCACAGGGGATATATTCCAAGACCTCCCAGTGGATACCTGAAACTGTGGAAGTACTGAACTCTATACATACCTATGAGTATATACCTATACATACATACTTATGATAAAATTTAATTTATAACTTGGCACAGTAAGAGATTAACAACAATAATTAATAATAAAATAGAACAATTATAACAATATATTGTAATAAAAATTATGTGAATGTGAATGGAATCTTAGCACCCTTGGAATATAATTTTTTTTTTCTTTCCTTATAAAGTCAAGAACCTGTGTGTTGAGACTTACTTCAGACAGACAGGTAGATCAACAACCATCCATTTAGAAGAACACAAATTGTACATCTGCAATCACGACTATAGTCAATCTGGCCTTGCAGATCATGTTTTGGATACAACCCACCAGATCTCCTGGAAAAAATCCACCATCTTCTACCATAGTAAATTCAAAAAAGAAAGACTGTTTTTAGAATCTGTGGTGGCACTCAGAAATCAACTGAATTTAAATAAATAATAATAATAATAATAATTATTATTATTATTATTTGTCACCTCCAGGGAGTCCAAAGACTCATAGAGGGAGGGAATCTACTCTACAGCTCTGCTTCCACCACTCACAATCCACCAATTGACTGCAAACTACACCACCGCTACCACTAGTATTTCCACAGACAATCACAAACATCCATTCCCATGGCGGGATTCGAACCCACAGCCTCTTGACTGGAGAACGGACATGCTAACCACTCAGCCAGCTAGGCTGGGCAAATAAATAAGGTTGATAAAACTTCCCAAAATTTGGGAAACATTAATTATCAGAGATCTCACTTTACATCATAGGCCACCTACAAATGCCCACAGAAGGCACACTGCCTAGATAGAACTTTAGAGTGACCCACCTGCTTTACTTAGTATTGTGTTGTATTTGATTTGCGTTACAAGAGTTATTTGTAATCCCTCAAGACGTTTCAGTGACTGAGACAAAATATTGGAAGCATTAAAATTAGTTTTAATCCTTTCCTAGTGTAGCAAATATTCCATTAAACCTTACATGAAAGTCAAGAACTTTCACTTTTTCACTTAAAGGAAGCACTTTACAGCTTCTCTTTAGCATATCCAAATTGCCATCATGACTACTCTTGTGCTTCGGGGCCATTATTAAGTAAAAATTATCCATGTTTAGTTCAGTACTATAGCTATTCCTTTCATTTCTTGATCATTATACCTGAATATACCTGGTTGGCAAATTCAAGCCCATCTATTTGTTCTTCAGCAGAAACATCCATAGGATGTTTCTGCTTTGTCATTTTAGTCCTCAACCTTATGGTTGGTTGGATAGCAATATGCTATTTTACCAGGGAATGATTATGAATATTACAAATGTTTATTAGGAATATTAATAATATTCACCTAACAATATGATTTATATAAGAAATAAGGAAAATATTTGATTTTCTTTTTCAGATATCTTGAATTTGCATCAACCAGGTATATTCAGGTATAATGATTAAGAAATGAAAGCTATAGTATTCAATTAAACGTGGATTTTCTTGAATGTCTAGAAACATCAAGTGGGCTGATGTGGGCAAACATCAGAATGGAAAATAAGATATTTGTACCTATGGTCCCACAGAAAACCTTTACCAAGAAAGAAGGAAGGATTTATCTATCCATTAGAGAAGGTAGCTGGCACAAAGAAAAACTTGGTCATTGCTGGAGAACTAAACAGCAGAGTAGGAAATATTTTGGGAAAATTGGGATAAAAATGCAAAACTAATAATAGTGGCAAGTACCAAGGATTTCTGTTTGATACAAGGAACTGTCATTACTAACACCATATTTAAAGAGAAGGAAAAATTAAGGAAAGAGTCTTGAATGGTGATTCTATGAGACTGACAAAATTGTGCTTCCAGGTGCAAAAATTAACAATGTTAGTGAGTCTGTTAGAATGCAAAAGGGTTAAAGTGAAAGAGTTGATTGTTTAGGCTGGAATGAATGATTTATTATTATTATTATTTGACACCTCCAAGGAGTCCAAGGACTCATCGAGGGAGGGCACCAGCTCTACACCTCCATCTCCACCATTCAATTACCAACTGACCACAACTACACCAATGCCATCTACCGCTGACCACCACTGGTATTTCCACAGACAATCACAAACATCCATGTCCACAGCAGGATTCAAACCCGCAGCCTTTTGGCTGGAGAGCGGATATGCTATCCACTAGGCCAACCAGGCCGGCAAAAAAATTTGAAATACGAAGCCTCTGTTCTCGCCCTTCTTTATTCTCTATTTGAAAGGAGAAAAATATGGTATGACATGGGAGAACATGAAAGAGTTAGTGAAAGAAGAAATACGAAAGTTAAGATAGTGATTCTGTTGCCACGATATGACAGAGTTGAGCTGAGGAGAGCCATAATAGCAGATGAGTTGATGCTTAGGTTATGCAGGAGGAATGATGTGTAGTTTCCAGATGTGAGTTTGATGGATGAAAAGACTTATACAAGAAGGATGGTTTGCTCTGAATGGATGAGGTGGCCAGAGTCTGGAAAAAGTGGTCTTAAATGTAGTAAAAGTGGATATACAAAATCAGGGAAATTAGAGTTTATTTGGGGGAGAGGGGATTTTTGAGTGTAAAAATGTGCATAAAATGACTACATTAGTACTGCTGGTAACAAACCAGAATGTGATAGTTAGTATAAAGCTTCAGGAGAGTGGTGGGCCTAAGAGGGTTTTGCATTTTATGTACACTAATGCAAGGAGCATTTGGATATGGAGATGGGGGTTGGTTAGTTCATCCTGGCTAAAGGATTTTGACATTAGTGAGATATGACTGACAGAAGATGATATAGTCAGCAAAACAGAATGTGAAGGGTATAGTGTTTCAGGTAGGATAGAGAGAAAAGAATTGAGGGAGGAGTATTATTGATGATAACCAATGAAATGCAATCAAAGAGAGTAGTTCAACTGCAGGCCAGTAAAAATAGCATATTTGAGATCATCTGTTGTGAGATTATTATTATGACCTATTCTGTGAAGTCCTTAGACTCCTCAAGGGAGGCTCTAAACTTCATGCTAAGCACTATCCAACATTTGGGCAACATCTATCATACTTGGTTTTCAATTCACTCACTGTCATGGCAACCTATTCCACTCATTCACCAATCTCCAATCAAAAAATCTATTCCTGAGATCTCTGCTAACTACATTCCTACCTCAGCATTTTAGAAATCGATTTGTTGTTTTGAAATCTTCAGCTTTAACCTCTCACATTGACGGATCTTGCATGCGATCGAATCTTCGTGGACGATTGTAATTCTTGTTGATAAATTTCATTTGGCAAGGAAAATTCTATGAACAGATAGAGGGGACATGGGTTCTACACTTTCTCGCAACTTTTTTATTGGAGACCTTTGAAGAAAAAGCCTTAAACTCTGCCCCACATAAACTCACTGTGTGGCTACACTACGTGGATGATGTGTTCTCTATTTGACTGCATGGCCTGGATATACTCCACAATTTCTCAACACACTTAACCCTTTCGCTGCTGATTTTCTATTCTACTGACATTGTTCCATGTGCTGAATTAATTTTGCAAAAAAATTTATAAATAAAATCAATTAAAATTCTTACAAGTAAGACGTCCAGACAGCATCATACATTCTTGATATACACTCACAAAAATGGTAATAATAGTGTTTTATAAAATTTGCATAATCTGCATAATTTGCAAGGGGTGTCCACTTGAGGGCACCATTTTTTCCGTGCTCGAGTTAATTCAACCATAGAAGTTAAAGGGTTAAACAATCAACATCTCAGGATCCAGTTTACCTTGGAAAAGGAAAACAACCACAGTCTCCTTTTTATTATTACACCCTCCATGGAGTCGGAAGACTCATCTTGGGAGGCTCATTCAACTTACAACATATTTATCATATAGAAGCTTAAAATCATTAACACTCCTTGCATTAACAACACATTCTGGTAATTTATTCCATTCACTGACAATTCTCCATGTAAACAATCTACTCCTCACCCCCCCCCCTTCACCACATTTTTAAATAACTTCCAGGAATGACCTCTGGTTTTTCTCCATCTCACCTTCTATGCTTTTTATAATACCCTCTGGATTAATCTGATAAAATCCTCACACTAACTTTAATGTCTCTATCATATCACCTCTCTTCCTTCTATCCACCAAACTCTGCAATCCACATTTCTTCAACCTCTCTCCATAGCCAGCATTCCAAAGTCCTGATATTATCTTAGTTACTTGCTTCTGGACCCATCTCCAATGTCTGCACATCAGATTCAAAACCACTAAGTTACCTGATCTGAACACAATAGTCCAAGTGTGGCCTAGATGCCAGCCTGATGGAGGCTTTCTGTCATACATGTAGATACTTTCACCAGCAGTCACCACTCCTCCCTCCCAACAATATGGGATTACAAAAACCCTATATAGCAGGGCAAAATTAATCAGTTCAGATAACAATCACCTAACTACTGAACTTAACCATATCCTTAACAACTTCTTAGCCAATAACTACAACCCCTAAAAAATCCAAAAACTATTAAAACCAATTAATCACAACCCACCCCCCCTCCCCACCTTCCCTGTCATAATAGAGATTACTCTACTAAATCTATCATCATTCCTTATATTCGGGGTACATCTGAAAAACTAACAAAAATCCTAAGAAAATATGACCTCACAACTAGTTACAAACTACATAAGAAATTAGCATCTCTTATCCACTGCACCAAATACCAGCCACTTCCCCTGGAGTATACTGGGTCCCTTGAAGTTGCAAACTATCCTACTACAGCCAAACAGGCAGGACAGCCAATATCAGGATATCCAAACACAAGAACTACATCCAGTGTCAACAATACAGCTACTCAGAACTTGCAGACCATACAATGGACACCACTACAGAATATGCTGGAAGAAGGCCACTTTATTACACAGCAACAAGTATGAAAGATTATTCCTTGAATCAGCTTCAGCTCTGAAAAACTTCCCAAACCACAACAAACTTGTGTGCATGAGACTGCCCCAAATTTGGGAAGCTTGCATTCTGAGAACATCAGCCAAATGGCCAAGACAACCTGTTTTAGCCCACAAGGGGGACACTGTTTTAGTCCACAAGGGGACACCTTTGGGACTCCAGGACTGACTTCACTTGCCTTTCTTTGGCCTCATTTGCTTAGTGTTAGTGCCTGCATGCACATATCATTGTTTTGTGATCTCCAAAGATGGCAATGTAAATATTGCTGAAATATAGGAAGATACTGATTAAAATTTTTAATTAATATTCTAGTATACATTGTCATTTCCTGAAAAATTAATAGCTATGTATAACCAATGTATGTTTACATGTCTTCATAAAATTTATTCTATATACCTGATACCATATTGGTCACTCAACTGTGGATCTACTCCACCTCTTCCCCATCCCAAGAAACCCAGGTGATCAGAGCTGCATGCAATAGTCAAGATGGGATCTTACCAAGGCTCTATAAAGAAGTATAATGGCTTTCTTATCTCTGCTCATGAACCATCCAAGTAATCTAATGAGCTGCTTTACCCACTTTTGTAACATGCCCTCTAAGCTTTAATTCCCTATCAAATAACACCCACCAAAACCCTGGTTTCATCAATTTCCTAGAGTACAGTTTCATCAATGTGGTACACAGCTGGTAATCTTTTCATCCCAAAATGCATCACCTTATATTTGTCACATTACACTGACATCCATTCTCCTTTGCCCAACTGCCAAGTTATTCAAATCATCCTGCAAAATGGTAACATCGACTTTGTTAACTATTGCTCTACACAATTTTGCATCATCAGCAAACAACTGAATAGTTCCCGTCAGATCCTTTCTTATATTACTAATGCACAAATTAAATAGTAGTGGCCCAAGAACAGAGCACTGTGGCAGGCCGCTAGTCACAGGCCTTCTACTGGACTCTACTCCTGAATTATTATTATTATAATTTATATAGGCATTCCATAAAGTCAAAAGACTCAATGCAGGAGATCCACTCTATCCTGTAATGCAATACCTATCACACAGCAGTGATAAGAACAGAGCCCTGTGGCAGGCAGCTAGTCACAGGCCTTCTCCTGAATTATTATTATTATTTATATAGGCACTCCATGAAGTCAAAATACTCATTGCAGGAGACCTACTCTAATCATTAACACAATACCTATCACACAACTCCTTAAACCTATTCACTGTTGGAGTGCTCACAACCACCTCTGGCAATCTATTCCACTCATTCACCACTCTCCAAATAAATAACCTAGTGTTATTTATTTGGAGAGTGAATGCACAACCTTCCTAACCACACTCTTAGACAACTTTCAAATATGAACCCTTGTTTTCCCTCCTATTCCCTATGTACTGAAAAATTTCTTTTGTGTCAGTCTTATAGCATCCCTATAGTAACATAAGTTTCTATCATATCCCCTCTACTCTGCCTGTCAGCTAAATTCAACCTGCACACCCCCTCAATATATTCTCATAAAGAACATTCCACAGGCTGGTCACCAGCTTGGTGGCTCTTCTCAGAATGATAGCCTTATAAAGAGAGAGATAATAACCTCCCTATCTTTACTTGTCAGTGTGTTCTTCAGCATTCAAGTAATTCCCTGAGCTATTTTGCACTCTTGCAATATGACCTCTGAATTTCAAATTTCTATCCACCATCACCCATAGATCCTGGCCTCATCAAATTTTCTGTAAAGTAGTATCAAAATGTGTAATCTTTTCATCCCAAAGTGCATTACCTTACACTTGTTAACACTGACTTGACAAGCATTGTTCTCTGACAACCACTGTAAGATTATTATTATTAACTCAGGACCCCATGGAGTCAAAGATTCATTTAGGAGGTCCCTCCGTCATACACACAGCTCATCATACCATGACTTAAACATACTCAAATTCTTTGCCGACACCACACTCTCAGGCAAGGCATTCCAATCATTAAAAAGACGCCAGAACAGAGACAAACAGAAGTAGAAAATTATGGAAAAGTTGGTTAAAAGTAAAATTCAGGAATAGGTGGATAGGAATACAACACCTTTATCAACTGTTGTCCTCCCTAGTTTTGCATCACTGTTAAACAACTGAATATCCCCCCCTTCAAATCTTCTGCTGTATCATTAATGTAAAAATTAAAGAGTAGTGGTCCTAGTACTGAGCCCTTGGGCACTCCACTAGTAACCCTCATTTGCCATGATTCCACACCAGTATACACCACCCCTCTGATATCTATCATCAGCCACCCTCCTATTCATGCACCAACCCATAAGTTTCTATATCCATCCCCATTTACTCCAACTTTTGTAATAGTTTTCCATGTGGTATTCTGTCAAATGCCTTTGCAAAGTCTTGCAATATCATAATGTAGCCATTTCCTTTATTCAATTCTGCTGTCACCTTATTATAAAATGTGAATAAATTACTAATGCAGGACCTGCCTTTTTTACAAAGCCATGCTGCCTCCTATAGAGTATAGAGTATCATATTCCTATCCACCTATTCCTGAATTTTACTTTTAACTGACTTTTTCAATACATCATTTTCTAATTGGTCTGTAATTTGCTACTTCTGTCTTGGAGCCACCTTTATGTAATGGAACTATCTTACTCTCTTTCCACTCCTTTGGAACCTTGCCAGAACTGATACTTAGATTAAACTACTTCATCAGAGACGCAGCCAGTTCACTTATACATTCTCGTAGCAAACGAGCAGACATACCATCCAGGCCCACTGCTGTATTCACACTCATATTTTTCAATATACTGAGTACCTCCAGTTCATCTATCTCAATGCTCACATCAGGCTCTGTCATCTCAGTAACTGCAAAGTCAGTTGGATGATATACCCTTTCAAAGTGATCACTTAGTAACAACTATTTCTTCTGCTTCTGTAAATTCCAACCATCAGCACAAAATAAAGTTATTTTTTCCATAATAATTTTTTCTCTTACTTGCTACATAGCAAAAAAAAACTCTTCTGGATTTACTTTGGTCTGCATAGCTAATTTTGTCTCGAAATCTGATTTAGCCTTCCTTACAATACTAGTTACCTTTCTTGGTTATGCTTTATACTCTTCATGGGCATGCTGATTACCTTGTTTATATTCCTTTTACAATGCAATATTTTTTTTGCAGCTGCTGCTTTATATTGTTAGTCATCCACTTAATCCTTACTCAGTTTATCCTTCTGATTTTGGTTATGCACTCTGATACTTTCTTGCTCAAACAATCCTTGCCACTTCCCATGCACTAATGAAGTTCATTCCATGTAGTTTCTTATGCTATGGTACTGCTCCAAGTTACCTCCTAAGTTTGTCATAATTGCCAGATCTGTAGTTCATAAAACCTTTCTTGATTGAAATTTCCACATGTTGAGCAACCTCCCAAGACAAGACAAGACTGCATGGTCTCTTTCCTCGATCGGAGGTAGAGTTGCTACTCTAATTAGTTCTTCTGATGCTATTACCAGATCCAACGCTCTCAAACCCCTGATTCCTTCCATCACTTTCTGTTTTAGGTAATTATCCCTTAGTAAATGTATAAATACCATTTCCATTTTCCCATGTGCCCTTTCCTCCTTTCAACCTATATCACCATAGTTGATGTCTCCCATGATAATAGCTCAGACTGCACTCATTGTGCTAATCTCCTGATGCATGTCATCCACATCATCTTCTGGATACCAAGGTCTATAGCAGCAACCAACAATAAATTTGGACCTACTGGCCTCTATCTCAAACCAGACAGATTCAAACGAATCATTTCAATGAGATATATACAATCTTCTTTAACTTATAGTTTTGTTGGTTGAAGTTCTTCAGCTAGCATTCATAATACCCCTCCTCCTGCCCTATTTCTTCTATCTTCTCTAAAAATACAATATCCATTACATTCTATCCCTGTAACTACATCATTCTCTGACAATCAGCTCTAGCTAATGCCAATAATTTTTAGCCAAGTTGAGCTAACCAATGCTAAAAACTTATCTCCTTTATTTATGATACTTCAAGCATTCATGTACATGCATTTCAACATACCCTTTGGCCTGCAGTTATCTTTACGTAATGTCATTACCTTCCCATTCAGATTCGAAACATGGGAAACTGCACCCATCTCTTTACAATCATTCCTGCACTCATACTCATTTGTCTCATGGGGTAGCTGGCTTGATTGCTTCCCCCCTAATATCTCTAGTTCAAGAATAAATTACTGGTATACCATCTAATCCCATAGCTGTTTCTACCTTTTACTTGAAACGTACTGAAAAAATTTTAGGATTATTTTCAGCCTGTACCGCTAAATTCGTTTCTTATTCTGCTTTTGTATTTTTCAACACTGGTTACCTTTCTGTTCTTTGCTTTACGCACTCTGTCTCTATCCTAACTGAAAACTTTATACACTTCACACATTCTATTGCACTAACTATATCATTTTCTGTCAGCCATATTAAGGGAAACTTATGCAGTTAGTGGAAGCAATGAGTTTGTGTTAAGGCACCAATGAAGCAAATGAGTGTGAGAATGACCAAGTGAGGAATCTGGTCTCTCAAGCAAAAATATTGAATAGGGTAGTTAATTCAAAAAGTAAAGATAGGTGGAGGAATAAAGAGATGTTGCCGTTTCTATATACTAATGCCAGAAGTATCAGGAACAAGAGAGAGGAATTTTTGACATTGGTTAGTGCAACTTACCCAAAAGTTATACGCATTAGTGAGATTTGCCTAACAGCAGATGATGTAGTTACAGAGATTGAATGTGAATGGTTCAGTATTTTCAGGGAAGAGAGAGAAGACAGGATGGGAGGAGGAGTACTGATGATGATGAAAGTAGATGAATTGCAACCAAAAAGAATAGGAGACAGATGGAAGGGTGGCTGTTCATTTGAAATAATCTGGTGTGAGATTAAGACCAATAAGAAAAAATATACAGCTGTTGTTTAAACTGTTGTTTATATAGGCCATGGAGTTCCACAGATGATCTGGAAGACATATATCACCAAATTAGTACAATGAGTACAGGTCAAGTGATTATTATGGGGGACTTTGACTACGGAGATATAGACTAGATGGAAGAAAGATCACATGGCAGGAAGGAAATAGAATTTATACACCTGCTGAGGGATAATTACTTAAGACAACATGTGATGGAGGGGGACTAGGGGTGAAAGAGTATTCAACCTGGTCACAGAGTCAAAAGAGCTATCCATAGAATCAAAAGGGCGATCAGATAGATAGCCTTTTTTATTCTATTTCACTAAGGTAGCAAAATCGCCTTCAAGTGGTGAAAGTGATCATGCGGTCTTGACTTGGGAGATTGTAAAACATGAGGAATATTCTATCAAGAAGGGGTATTTGTGGAACTACAAGGCAGGTGATTATGACATGCTTAGGAAAAAGCTTAAATTTGTGCCATGCCATGGCATGAAACACTGCAGGGTAAGGATATTAGTAGTGCATGGGATATAGTTAAGTGTCATCTAGAGGAAGCAGTATTAAATTGTATAAATAGGGTAAGGAGGGTTAATCGGGTAGGAGTTATATGGATGAATAATATCATTATGCACAAGCTGCAGAAGAAGAACATGCTGTGGAGGGGATATAAAGAGAAAAGTGACTAAAAAAACTCATGAACAGCACAAGGCTCGGCCAAGGAAGGTGACCAGCATGGCAAGGAAGGCAAAATCAGAGAAGAATTTATGTGAAGAATTTAGCCAAGAAGGCCAAAGGAAATCCCAAAGAGTTCTTTCATTATGTGGCAAGTAAGAGGACAAATAACTATGGAAGATAACCTTAATGAGTGATGATGGTCATGAGGAGACAGATGGAGATAAAATAGTTGAGTTATTGAGTGACCACTTTGCAAGCATATATCTTCCTAGTGTGGTTAAGGTGGGAACAGAGGTGGATGAATTGGAGAATGGATGAATCTTAAGAACCTCCTGATGTGGAGGTTCTTAAGATATTGCAGAATCTCAATGTAAATACAGCTTTTGGATTACATGGGATATCAGCTAGGGTTTTGTGAGAATGTGTAAGAGAATTGGCAATGCCTTGGACTAGACTCTTTAATTTAAGTCTCAGCTCTGGTAGTATTCCAATGGGGGTGGGAAGAGGACAAAATAATTCCCTTGCATAAGGGAGGTTCACAGACTGCAGTAGCAAATTACAGTATCTCAGGCATGGTGGTAAAGGTACTAGAAAAATTGGTAAAAAAGAGAATTCAAGAATGGGTAGATAAAAATATGACATTGTATGAGGATCAACACAGCTTTATGAAGGGCCGATCATGCCTTAGGAATTTACTAACTTTTTATAATAGAGTAACAGCTTAGTTGGATAAAGGAAATGGCTACATGATGATTTTGCTGGATTTTGCGAAGGCATTTGACAGAATACTACATGCAGCACTGTTATACAAATTAGAACAAATGGGGCTGGATATGACGCTGGTTAAGTTGATAAGAGGGCAGCTGCAGGACAGATATCAAAAAGTGGTATATAGAGGGGCAGAATCAAGGCAAAAACAGGTGACTAGTGGTGTACCGGTAGGTTCAGTGCTGGGATCATAATGATATCCTAGATGAGTCTTTGACTCCATGAGGTCTTGTTTTTTTTTTTTTTTTAATAATAATATAGGAAATAACTTGAAAGGAAATATTCAGTTGTTTGCTGATGATGCAAAATTATGTTGAGTAATATTTAATCAAGGCAATGTGGAGAGTTTGAAGGACATTTTAAATAGGCTGTCAGTATGAGCAAAAGTTAGCAGGTATCAGTTTAATGTCAAGAAATTAATTATGTATTTTGGGATAAATAGGTTACAAGTCATGTATCACATTGATGGCACTATACTCCAGGAGTGTCCTGGGTTCAATTCCCGTCGCTGATGTTGGGACTTAGGATCTTTCTCAGACATAGCCAAGTTAGCTGGTCTTGGGCATGGACTGCAGGGTTTTTCTCTCCAGTTTATCTGGAGTTTTCATCCTGCAAGCAGGCAAACCAATCTTGAGAACTCAATCCACTACAGACATAGGATACACTGGGATGCATGGGGCTAACCACCTTATCCTTCTGTACAGTTGTGGTTAAATGTATAGAAAATCCCTTGACACCGCAAGGTAAGAGAGGGAAATAGGAAGAAGAAGAAGCAGTATGGTCTCTGAACTTGAGCTCTCTGTCTATCACATTCCTAAATCTTTAGCTTCCTCTATTTCTTAGAGTACAGTGCCATCAACGTGATACACGACTTGTAACTTATTTTTCCCAAAATGCATAAATTTAAACTTATGCATTTTGGGAAATTAATTTAGGTAAGTAAAATTAGTAAAATTAGGTAGAGTAATAGTAATAGTTAGGTAGTAAAATTAGGTAGAGTAATAGTTAATCAAGGTAAGCTCTCCATATTGCCTTGATTAACTATTACTCTACCTAATTTTGCATCATCAGCAAACAACTGAATATTTCATTTCAGGTTATTTCCTATATCATTTATGCACAAATTAAACAGCAATGGTCCCATAGCTGAACCGTGCAGCACACCACTAGTCACCTGTTTCCACCTAATTTCTTCCCCTCCATATACAGGCATTCCATGGGTTATGAACGAGATACGTTCCTGAGAACGTCTGTAAGTCGGATTTGTATGTAACTCAGATCCCTGATGAACAGCACATATACACTAATAATAATAATAACAATACTATAATGGCTCATATGTGGCAATAATAATATAGTGTAATAACAATAATAATAATAATACCTCTGTACTGTAAAAATAAGTTACAGAAACTATTGTGCTCTTACATTTAATTCAAACAAACAGAACATAAAAACAAACTCATACACTTGGATTTGCTTACATGCACAGAAGAAACTGGTTCCGAAATTATTAATTTAATTATTTAATTTAGTGGTTCCCAAACTTTTTTGATTCATGGCACCCTTAGTATATCAGGATTTTTCCACGGCAAAGTCAGAACATAGGCCTACCTAACAGTTGCAGTGTGCAGTTATTTCAGTGAAAATATTGGAATATTTCACAGCACACACAGTTTGGGAACCACTGATTTAATTATTAGTTATCATTATGGGGAGCCTTGGGAGCCCATTTAACATAAAACCATCTTCCTGTACTTCCTTCCATTTTAACTGCTGACTTACAACTAAATAAAGACTAAGAATTGCTTGATATAATGCTCCATTGACACCATACAACTGTAGCACTTGGAACAGCATCTCTCTTGGCTCCCTGTCATATGCCTTTTCCAAATCTACAAAACTTAAATACAAATCTTTGTTATATTCCCATGATTTGTATTTAAGTGTTGTAGATCTGGAAACTCTAAACCATGGTGGAAAGTTGTTTTGGGGATTTCTAGATTTTTGAAAAAGGAATTTGATAGAGTGAAACATAAAAGGCTTTTTGACATTCTATAAAATATTGATATTGATATTATATTGGTCACAAACAGCATCAGTATGTGTAAATGGAGAGGAAACAGGAGAATTCCCAGTGGAGAGAGGAGTTAGACAAGGATGCAAGTTATCACCATTGTTGTTTAACCTTTATAGTGAACAAATGCTTAGAGAGGCACTTGAGAATGTAGAAGAAGGAATAAAAATAAATGGAAGAATCATTAATAACTTAAGATATGTGGATGATGTAGTGGTGATGGTAGAAAGTGAAAATGGGTTACAACAAATTGTTCAAAGAATTGAAAACTCTTGTAGAGAGTACGGACTAAGAATTAACACAAAGAAGACCAAGATAATATTCATGGATAGAAAAATAGGAGATAATGTAAATTATTATTATTATTATTATTATTATTATTACGGGTATCTCCATGGAGTCAGTAGACTCATCGCGGGAGACCCAAACTAGCAAAACAATATCTGTCATATCTCTTCTTGAATTCATTTACAGATGAAGAGCTCACAACAAAGTCAGGCAATGAATTCCACTCATTCACCACCCTCCAGGCAAAAAACCTTGTTCTGACACCTTTGTTAACCACACTCTTCTTTAATTTCCAGAGATGACCTCTTGTTCTTCCATCACTATCACACAGCTGAAACATTTCCCCTGCATCAATCCTATAAAAACCTTTTAGTAATTTGAATGTTTCTATCATATCCCCTCTTCTTCGCCTATCAACCAATCTCTGCAATCCACAAGCTCTCAATCTATCAATGTAGGGAGCATTTTTTATATCACTCACCAACTTGGTCACTCTTCTCTGAACCCTCTCCACAGCCTCCTCATCTCCAAGGAATCCAGGTGACCAGACCTGAGCACAGTAATCCAAATGTGGAAGTATCAATGCTTTATAAAGGGGAATAATAACCTCTTTATCTCTGGATGTCAGTGTGTTCCTCAACAACCAAGTAATCCTATGTGCAATCTTGAACACCTTAGCAATGTGTCCTCTGAACTTCATCTCCTTATCTACCAATACCCCTAAGTCCCTAGCCTCATCAATCTCTTGGAGTACCTTTCCATCTATGTAGTACACAGCTGGTAATCTTTTAATCCCAAAATGCAAGACTTTACACTTTTCCACATTGAACTGACATCCATTTTCTTTTGCCCATTTTACCAGCTTATTTAAATCCTCCTGCAAACTTTCAACATCAGCTTGATTTTTTATTGCACTACACAACTTTGCATCATCAGCAAACAACTGAATATCTCCCTTTAAGCCGTTTCCTATATCATTTATATACAAATTAAACAACATTGGCCCAAGCACAGAGCCCTGAGGCACACCACTGGTCACCTGCCTCATTCTGGACTCGGCTCCTCCATACACCACCTTATGGTATCTCTCCCTGAGCCATTCTCCTATCCATATCACCAATTTAATATCCATTCCCATCTGCTCCAATTTGCGTAACAGTGTTCTATGGGGTATCCTGTCAAAAGCCTTAGCAAAATCCAGAAGTACCACTGTGTAGCCAGTTCCTTTGTCCAACTCTGATGTTATTCTATTATGGATAGTTAATAGATTGCTAAGGCAGGATCTACCTTTAACAAAACCATGTTGGCCTCTATAGAGTATCATATCCTGATCCACCCATTCTTGAATTTTGTCTTTAACCAACTTTTCCAATACTTTTACCACTACTCCTGAGATGGTGATTGGTCTGTAATTCAATACTGCAGTTTTAGAGCCACCCTTATGCAAAGGAACCACTTTGCCTAACTTCCACTCCCTAGGGACCATACCAGAGTTCAAACTTAAATTAAATATCCAGGTAAGAGGGGTTGACAATTCATTTGCACATTCACGCAACACCCGAGCTGATATTCCATCTAAGCCTACCGCAGTGTTTGCATTTAAGTTTCGCAATATATTTAATACCTCTGATTCTTTAGCTTCAATTCTCACATTAGGTATTGCTATAGGTATAGAGATATCCTCACTTGGGTGATAGACTTTTGAGAAGTGATCACTCAGTAGAGACTCAGTAAAGATAAGATGTGGAGGAAAGATTTCAGTATTTAGGTAGCTGGATCTCAGAGAAAGGAACTTCAGAGTTGGACATTAGAAATAGAATAGGCAAAGCTAAATCAGCATTTATGGAAATGAAGAGAATTTTAATAAACAAGAATACTAAAATAGATGTTAGAATTGGAATAGTTAAAGCAACAATTTGGGGTATTGCAAATTATGGAAATGAGTCATGGACACTCAGAAAGAGAGATATGGAAAGAATTAATGCATTGGAATTGTGGTGTTACAGAAAGATGGAAAAGATTAGCTATACAGAGAGAATAACAAATCAAGAAGTTTTAAGACAAGTTGGAATGGAAAGAACATTGCTCAATAATATTATGCAAACAAAGACCAGATTTGCAGGACATCTTCTGAGAAGTTCTTCTGGACACCTGACAAGAAATATATTACAAGGGAAAGTTGAGGGGAAGAGAAGACATGGAAGACCAACTAGAGAGTGTTTATCATATCTTTATCATATCTAATTCCTTTTACAGCACTCTTTCCTCCATTTCTGAGCTTCTTCAACAACCTCTAAAATATCTTGCCACCTTCTTGATATTTATTTTCTATGTTCTTACCAAAGTCCTCCTATGACTTTTGGTTAGCCAGTTTTACACGGTGTTTAGCTTTCTTACATTTGTCTCTGTATTCTCTAAGAGCACGTTGACTTATTTGCCAGGAACTTTTGATATGCTTTCTTCTTTTCCTTCATGAAGTTCTGATTTTTCTATCATTGCAGACAACCTCACCACATGCCTCTCTGACTGAATCACTCAGTGTTTTCTTCAGGGCTTGCCACTGAATCTCCAAGGTTTGGTTTCTGATCCCAAACTATTTTTGAATAATGTTTATGTATTTTAGTCTACAATTCACATCTGAGAGTTGCTCAACTTTTATTTGCTTTAAAACTTTCTTACATGTTATTCTTTTCAATATGGAATTCAATTTTATCCTGCTCAAGACTAAATGGTGATCACTTCCAATTTCAAATCCTCTGTACACTCTGGTGTCCTGTACCAGGGAGAAAACATCACTATCAACAATAACATAGTTAATGAGACTTTTCTTATTCCTTGCTTCTTCTCTCCATCTGAATTTGTGCACATTTTTATGTTGGAACATGGTGTTAGTGATGACCAGTCCATGTCCTGAGCAGAAATCCAACAAATATTTGCCACTATTATTAGCTTTGCTCTTTTCTCCAAATTTTCCCAAAATATTTTTGTATGTCTCACAATCATTTCCTAGATCCCCAACAAGGACCAACTTTTCCTTTTTCATTGTGTCAGTTGCTTTCTCTAAAGCCTCAAAACATTCCTCCATTTCCACCTTAGTAGAACCTTCTGTGGGCCCATAAACACAAATAAGTCTTATTGTCCAGTTCCCCATTCTGATATTTGCTCACATCACTCTACTTGAGACTGCCTGCCATTCAAGCCTCATATTTAGTGTCAAATACTATGGCTACTCCTTCTTTTCCTTGATTGTAATTGCCTGAATATAACATTTTTATTTATTGCTCAGAAAGAAGATCTCACCAGTTTTTGCCTTTTTTTTGTTTCAGTCATCCCTATTATGTCAATCTAGTACTTATCCAGTTCCTCAGCTAGCTCCATTTCTTTGCAATTCAGGCTTCTTTTGTTGATAATACCGATCTTTAACCCTGGTGATGTTGAGTTGGGGTGAGTTTTAGGATTTGTTCCAGTAGCTGAATTTTCGCTAATTTGCCCTGGTTGTCTGGTGAAAACAACAGGGACCCTTGTTTAACCAGGCAACGCCCCAGCCGACATGAAATTCTGTCATGTTGTACCATCATTTGTATTTTGGTTTAAGCCAATAAGAATACAATTTGGTCAGCTAAATCCCAAATTGCCAGCCCATCCTTGTTTGTTCAATATCCAGGTAGATACCTAACAGGGTGTACCACGAGAAAGTGAGGATTGGACATTAGGTCAGAAGCCCTGGTTGGTTCACCGCATTCCTTTAAAGGCTATGTGGTACTTACTTTCCGAGTTCGGAACACCAATCATATCCTCTCCATCCAAAAAACAGCAGCGGCTTATATCAGCTTGTCATTGACCGTCAGAATGTCATCCGTGGAGCACATATCGATTAGATCTGGGCAACATAAAAGATGTTCGTCAGTTTGGATGTCTCCGCAGTCACAGCTGTCATCATCTGTATAACCCCATTTCATCAGGTTACTTCTGCATCTGGACACCCGCACTCTAAGATGGTTTGAAGTTCTCCAGGTGCTATATGGTAGGTGATATCCCTTGGTTGACTCTTCCTTAATTATAGGGGCTTCTTGAAGTTGAACCGATTCCCTCCACAGAACAAGGCATTGCTCCTCAGGTCTGTGGATCAATGGTTTAGTTCTTTGCATAAAACTATGCCTTGATTTGAGTCGAGAAGCTGCGATAATATGGCTTCTCGACTCATACATGGCTGTATCCCTTAGCAGGCATAGCGCCTGCTAAGGGATACAGCTTGTTGACTGAAGTTGGTCTTAGGCATCCGGTTATGATCCTAATGGTATCATTTAAAGCCACATCCACGTGTTTCACATGGGCAGATGCCTCCCACACTGGAGTAGCATACTCCCCTGCAGCAAAATACAATGCCAAAGCCGTCGAGCAAAGTACTTCTGGTTGAGCTCCCCCACGTCGTGCCAGTCATTTTTCTTATGATGTTATTTCTTGCATAGATTTTTCCTTTTAGTTCCTGGCAATGTACCTTATATGACAAGGAACGATCCAGCTTAACTCCAAGATATTTGGGGTTACTGCGGTGTTCGAGGCGTTTTCCTCTCCAGACAATGTTTAACTGGCATTTTGCTTCCCTGTTGCGCAGATGGTAAGTGCAAACCTGAGTCTTGTATGGGTTATGCTTCAGGCAATTGGTCTCATAGTGATTGGAGAGTATTTCTAAGGCTTCTGTCAACCTCTTCTCAACTTTTTCAAAACTCCTTGCTTGACTGCATATAGCTATGTCGTCGACATAGATAAACCTCCTCACTTGTGGGTGGGTTGGCTGATCGTTAATATAAATATTGCAGAGCATCGGGGCCAATATGCTGCCTTGAGGTAAACCATTCTTCTGATTTCTCCATCTGCTCTTCTTTCCTTGCAAAGTTACGTAGAATCGTCGATTCTGGAGCATGGTTTTAACTACATTTCCGAGGTGAAAATCTTTCGTTATTTGGTACAGCTTGACCAACAGTTTCTTTTGATTAATAGTGTCATATGCTGCTGAAAGATCAATAAAAGCTGCTCCAGTCACAAGTTTCTTCTTGTAACCATCTTCGATGTGCTGCGTGAGATTCAGAATTTGGCCACAGCAGGACTTTCCGGGACGGAAACCTGCTTGCTCGGGTATAAGTTTTTCGTCAATGTTTACTGCTATTCTTTCCAGAATCATTCGTTCAAAAGCTTTATACAAGTGGCAGAGGAGAGAAACAGGGCAAAAACTTCGACTCTGTAGGTTCCTTTCCTGGTTTAAGTAAAGCTACCACTTGGGCTTTCCTCCATAATTTGGGCGACTGAAGACATTCTACACACCTATTCATCAATTTCACCAGCTATTGGATGGTTCTTGTGTAGAGGCTTAAGTGCTGTGAGGACATTATGTTGGAGGTTTAATGGACTTTTTTACAGCACTCACAAAGAATTAAAATAGAATTTAATAATTCCTATATTTCGTCCTAGTCACTAGGACATCTACGGGGATTACAAAGACAATTAATGTAACATGCACACAAAAACTTACAATACTAAGCCCAACCACGTGGGTGACAATAAAGTCCTATCTAGGTGGAGCGCCCTCTAAGGGCAGTTGTAGGTGGCCTGGAATGTAAGGTGGGACCTCTGGCGATGACTGTTTCCCAAATCTTCGGAAGCTTAATGCAACCGTATTTGTTAAGATTTGGTTGGTTTTTGAGAGCTGCTGCTGCTTCTAAGAAAAGTCTCTCTTTCTTGAATTTGCTGTGGTGGAGCATGGTGGTTTTTTTCCATGATACTCTGTGGGTGGTGTCCAAAACATGGTCAGCCAAGCCTGAATGGCCATAGTTGTGTTTAAAGATGTACGACTTGTGTTCCTCTAGGCGGATGGATGCTGATCTGCCTGTCTGTCCAAAGTACGCAAGCTTACAGGAACAGGGTACTTTGTAAACTCCAGGCAGAGAGAGAGGAGGGAGCTGATCTTTCGTAGAACGGATAAGGGTAGCCAGTTTGCGGTAGGGCTTATATGCTGTGTGTAGGTTATACTTTTTTAGTATCTTAGCTATTTTTTCCGAAGTGCCACGGATGTAGGGTATGGTGATGGCATTTTTAAATTCTTGTTGATGAGAGGGGCGGGGAATGGGGGAGGAATTGATTATTTTTTTGATACTGTGTTCGCTGTAGCCATTGGAGAGGAAAGTTCTGTGTATGTGGTTAAGCTCAGTAGTGAGGGCGGTTCCACTGGAACAAAGATTGTGGGCTCTCTTGGTAAGGGTTTTAATGATGCCATATTGTTGTGAGGGGTGGTGGTGGGAGAGTTTGTGAATGTATCTGCCTGTGTGTGTGGGTTTTCTGTATACAGTGAAGGCAAGTGTATCATTAGGCAGGCGCGTGACTAAGGTGTCTAGGAAGGGTAAACAATTGTTCTTTTCCTTTTCCATAGTAAACTGGATTCTTGGATGTAGGCTATTGAGATGACCAAGGAAGGAATCTAACGTGTCTGGGCCATGAGGCCAAATAGAGAACACATCATCTACATATCTTAGCCAGATAGAAGGTTTGAGTGGGGCTGAGTCTATGGCTCGTTTTTCGAAATCTTCCATATAGAAATTGGCAAGGGGGGGTGAGAGGGGGGAGCCCATGGCGGTTCTCTCTATCTGCTTGTAGATTTTGTTATTCCAAGCGAAATACCCAGAGTTGATGGCAAAGGAAAAGAGATCTAAGATGTCAGAGGGAAAAACGTTTTCTAAGAGAGATAAAGTGTCAGTTAAGGGAATATTAGTAAACAAGGAGGAGATATCAAAGCTTACTAATATGTCTGTATTATTCAAGGTTAAATTTTCTGTGAGGGCTTTAAAGTGGGTAGAGTTTTTTATATTGGAAGTTGAATTTCCGGTGAGGGGGGACAGAGAGTTGGCCAGCTGTTTAGACAGTCTGTAACAAGGTGCATTGGTGGCATCTACTATAGGCCTGAGTGGGGAATTAGGTTTGTGGATTTTTGGTAGACCGTATATTCGGGGGGGACGGGAGCGGAAAGGTTTAAGTTTTTTCGTGACGTCGGGGGGCCAGGAGGTTACTTTTTTAAGTAAGATTTTTAATTTCTTAACTTTTAATGGACTTTTTTACAGCACTCACAAAGAATTAAAATAGAATTTAATAATTCCTATATTTCGTCCTAGTCACTAGGACATCTACGGGGATTACAAAGACAATTTTAATTTTTTTTCTATATTTTAATATTATATTTTTCTATATTATATTTTAATTTTTTCTATTTTAATTCTTTGTGAGTGCTGTAAAAAAGTCCATTAAACCTCCAACATAATATTGGATGGTTATCGGACCGAAACGCTTTATCTGTTATGTCCAAATGTCGTCAGGGTCAGCAGCTCTATTCTCTTTCAAGTGACATATAGCTTTTCTTAGTCCTTCTTCGGAGAACGGAAAGGCTAATGAATTAGTCTCAGCTTCTTTAATGCACATAAGATTGGTTTTCAGTATCTTCTTGTCTGTCCTGCCATTCAATAATAGCTGGTGAGCGATTGTTTGGTGTGACCTCTGTTACATAAACTGGAGTTTTAGTTGGATTGTTTCTTAAATTCTTCACCAGTTTCCATGCTCGTCTGCTGTTCTGTTTCATATCCAAATCCTGCAATAGCTTCATCCATCTCTCCTTTCTACCATCCGTGAGTTTGTCCATCAGTTTTTTGCCTGCCTCAATTGTGTCTACAGCGAAAGGATCCTTGTCATATCTGATTTTATATTCTTTTAGTTGTTCCATCTGGTCTTCATTAAGCCCAGCAATATATTGAGTTCTGCACCCTCTTGGTGTGTGCTGCCGAGATACTATTTTGATTCTGTCTGATTGAGTTCCTTTGCAAATCCGTCCCATCTTGCTTTTTTAAAATTAAAACGTCACTTAAAAGGAACTATCTCTGGATTGATAACAGCTCTGACTTCACAAGTAACAGGTCTGTGCTGCGTTCTTGGTATCAGCTCTTCTACTATCTTCGTCGCTTGCACAGCTACTTGTTCACTGATAAAGATGTTATCTGGATTATAGCCTCTTCTCCACCTTCCACTATTGAATGATGGTCTTAACTTGGGATCATGGATCAGCTTCAGTCCTTCTCTCTCAGCCCAATTTTTCAGCTCAGAACCATTCCTATCAGTCATTTTGTAGCCCCATGTTAAACTCTGACAATTAAAGTCTCCGAGTATTATTTTAACTTTCTGGGCGTTAAAGTTGGCAAGTTCTTTGAAGACGAAATCTTCATTAGGTGGCTTATATACTGATGTGATTGTGCAGGACTTGATCTCGATGGTTAATATCTCTATATTATTATGGGATGCCATATGTATAGATTTAATATCCAAGTCTGGTTTAGCAAATATAACACTACCATATTGCTCGTGTGGTCTCTCAGCTACTAATTTCATGTCACGAATTTTTGGTCTACTGCTGTTTACCCCTCGATGTGTCTCCTGGATAACTAAAACATCACATTTGCATGTATCACATATGTCTGCTAATAAAACTTCCTTTTCAGATGACAGTCCTTCAATATTTATTGAAGTCGTCTTAAAAGCTATGTGGTGGTCTCCTCTCATTTATATAACTTTGATCCTTAAGCACCCCTTTCTAAAATATTATTATTATCTATTATATATTATTACTTATCTACAAAATGTTTGAATTGAAGGGTTCAGTCAAAGAAATATTTATATATTTAGTTCATCAACTGCAATGGTTTAAGAATTAAAACATATGGATGTTACATTCATGAGAAAACTAAAGTATTTTTAGTAACATGACACAACTAGAAAATATTTAGTTACCTTTGGCAGTTAGGAGTAATAATTCTGCCTGGCCTTAGGATTGTTCCTGTACTTAAACCTGTAGAAAATATGTACTAATTTTCAGCATAAATAGAATCTTCTTAAAGGATATACTATAAAGTAAGTATAAAATATACTGAGCATAGCACAAGAAATTTACAGACAAAAATACTAGTAGTGGTGGTGCACGGTAAATGGCATTGTATGTAGTTTGTAGCCAACTGAGTGGTGGAGACAGCGAGCTGTGTGTTGTAGAGTAGTACCCTTCTTGCATGAGTGACAATAATAATAATAACTAGACATGGATATGAAATAGATTACAAATGAAAAAAAGTATTGGGATAATGTTATAGCAATGTGATGAAGGTATATGAAAATGGTTAAAGAGAAACTCATACAGGGAGATATTTTTAGACTATATAAAGATATTACACAGATTAGTAATATGGATAAATATCATCTGTCTGATAGATACCAATAACTTGTGTATTGGAAGTAGTAAAAAGGAAAGTAGAAGTGAAGTGGAATGCCACTGCAGTTTAGATTAATTGTTATGGATATTTATTTGTGGATTGAGAGAATAGGAGCATCATTGGTGAGGTTGAGAAAACAGGAATGCAGAATGGACAGGAAGCATAGGTATTGTGGTTGGAGAGGGAAACATTGCAATAGGAGAACTGATGTTAAAAGCAGCAGTGAATGTGTGTGTATGTGTATGTGCATGTGTTCAAGAAATGCACGTCATGTGGAAAGCAGGCAAATGAAGTAATGAATATTAACAATGCAAGGAAAGATAGTGAAAGTGTTCTGGAGAATGGTGAAGCAGTGAATGTAAATGCTCAAAATATCAATGGGAGCATGAAAGAAGTTGCTGAAAGTAATGTGAGTGACTTTAGTAAGGAGTAAAGCAGCACACTTACATGGCATCCTTCACAGGACAAAATGGGAGCTAGGCTACAGTGAGTGGAGAAACAGTCATCATGTGGTTCCTTTAGTGTTACACGGTGATCAGCATTCATTTCAGACAAATTATGGAGACTACGACTATGTTAGAAATAATTATTTTAATTATTATTTAATTAATAATTAAATATATTATTAATATATTTAATTATTATGGGCCTGGCTACCACTGAAGAGACCTCAATAAAGGTCGAAACTAGTCTGGGTAGTGGCCCTTCCCTTAATGCATAACATTAGACATATCTGCAAGGAGATGTGTTTTGCATTATAGGAGATACTGAGATAGAAGTGTTGGTATCTTGCTCCACCTTTGCAACGAGTTTCCCTGGTGTTGTACCACCTTACCCCAGTCCTGAAGATACTTTCAGGCGCAAACTTTGTTTGCACACACTTGGATAAAGGATTAAACTAATTTTATTATAATTATTTTAATTTTTCGACATTTCAACATTCATATTTAGGTCATCATCTGTAGTACACACATATATACAGAGACATGCTATATTACATTTCGCATAGTATGTTAAAGAGACATTGATTTGATCAACAGTTCTACTGGCCTGACCTCTCATGAAAAAAAAAATAATAATAAAATATAATAAAAAATAAAATAAAATAACTACATCAAAGCTATACTCTATTTATGACAACATCAGAGAAATTTGTTTTCTATAGATAGTTTAATTACAGCAAAAGTGATGTCCTAATTTAAAATGAGAATTGTTATATTAGATTTAAGATCCTGGATTACCCATTCCTATTTATAATTAACTCTTAGGAAGAAAGAAGAGGGTAAAATATGTGCCTCCCATATTCTTGGTATTTTTAGACAATCATTATTGTTAAGATTAGCATGGTAGATAAGAATTTCACAGACCTCCTTAAATTTACATTCATACCATGTTTTGGTATGATGTAAACAACAAATTCTTTTCCAATCATTTCTATGTAAAGTATTCAGGGCATGATCAGAAAGGCCAGCTTTACTATGGTTATTAAATTTAATGGGTAGTCTGAATAGTTCTTGGCCTTGACAACAGATGGCAGCACTACCGACAAGATTTTTTTTTTAAAGTTGTTACATCTGTCATAAGCATCCATGTGAAATTGCAAGTCATTCTATCAAGTTAAAGACTTGATAGACTTTATTCATGTGGATCATCTTCAAGGCTGGTACGGTCACGTTTAAACTCAGCAGCACAAGTCATCGATCGCATGGTTGTAAAATTCTTTGTAAAAGAAGGTTTAACGCAAAAAGAAATTCATTCGAAGTTCATAAAAGTTTATGGGAACTCTTCTCCTTCATCTTCAACAATTAACAAATGGGCTGCCGAGTTTAAACATGCCCGTACCAGCCTTGAAGATGATCCACGTGAAGGATGTCCAAAAAGTGTAACAACACCAGAAATCATTGATCAAGTTCACGATATGGTATTAGATGACTGGCGAGTCAAAGTGCGTGAAATTGCTGAGACCATAGGCATTTAAAAAAACGTGTACGATATATTTTGCATGAAGAAGTGCATATGGAAAGCGTTGTGCAAAATGGGTGCCACACTTGCTCACAGCAGATCAAAAACGCCCTTGCATGAAAATCTCTGAACAGTGCTTGGAGCATTTTAACAAGAATAAAACTGATTTTGTGTATCGATTTATTATTATTGATGAGACTTGAATTCATCATTACCCACCAGAATCCAAACAGCAGTCAAAGGAGTGGACAAAAGCCAGTTGTTCAATGCCAAATAAAACCAAGTCGGTTCCATCAGCAGGAAGGGTCATGGCATTGGTGTTTTGGGATGCTAAAGGCATTTTGTTTATTAATTATCTTGAAAAGGTTAAAACAATAACCGGGGAATATTATTCCGATCTATTAACCAAACTAGATGAAAAAATTCGTAAGAAAAGATCCGATTTGCAGAAGAAAAAAATCATCTTTCATCAGGACAATGTGCCTGCCCACAAAGGTGTTTTGGCAATGGGAAAATGAAGAGAATCTCTGCTATGAATTGTTGGAACATCCACCCTATTTCCCATATTTGGCTCCCTCTGACTTCTATCTCTTCCCAAAACTAAAACTCTTCCTGCTGGTCAGCGTTTTTCTTCGAACCAAGAGTGATTGCAGCTGTAGAAGGGTATTTTGCAGATCTTACTAAGAACCACTAAAGGGATGGAATAATCACTGGAGCATCACTGGACTAAATGTATTAGTCTTAAGGGAGATTATGTTGAAAAATAAAAATAATTTTGAAATTATAAATTCGTTTTTTTTATTGTTAGGCTGAGAACTTTTCAGATTCATTGCACTGAAAAGTTCTCTTTTCAGAGAACTTTTCAGTGCAATGAATAAGCTATATTCCAGGGTGGGCCAGCAGAGGAAGTGGATTCTATTTACAAAGAAAAACACAACCATGGACTCACCATTATTATCCCCCCCCCAATTGCTAACTTTTATCTAAAAGTTAAATCTTTTAGGTAAAAGATTTAATTTTTATCTAGATTCCTCTCCTTTGAAATCCAAAGTCTTGCTTACATACGTTGATGATGTTTTCGATATTGGATCCCATGGCCACCAGACATCAAACACTTTCCACAGCCACCAATTCACAATTGACAATTGAGATTGAAAGTCAGAACACACTTCCTTTTCTAGATACAATTGTCATGCGTCTTCCTCCTGGCAGTCTTTCCTTCACTGTTTACTGGAGGCCTACACATATGGGCCAATATATACACATAAACTCCTACCACCACCACACAACATAAACACTAGGTGTCATTAACCCACTAAAAACAGGGCTTTGAAGATTTGCTCCAGTGAACAAGCACTTAAAGATGAATTAAAAGTTATCAGCAAAACCTTCCAAAAAAATGGCTACAGCCAAATACTATCAACAAAATTCTTCACAAGTCTTCAATTAAAAACAAAAATAAACTAGACTACAATAAAAATATAACCATTCCATATATTAAAACGATATCAGACAAAATAAACAGAATACTATAGAAATGCAACCTTAAAGCCACCTTTAAAACGCCTGCAAAATTAAAGAACTTATTCAACATATCCAATGATCCACTTTCTCTGCTGGCCCACCCTGGAGTATACCGTATTCACTGCACCTGTAATTTGCCCTATACAGAGGAAATAGGATGCACAATTCCTATCAGAAAAAAGGAACATAAATTGCTCATTAAATTTAATAACTATGGTAAAGCTGGTCTTTCTGATCATGCCCTGAATACTTTACATAGATTGACTGGAAAAGCATCTGTTGTTTACATCCCAAAATGTGGTGTGAACATAAATTTAAGGAGGCCTATGAAATTCTTATCACCCACCCTAATCTTAACAATAATGATGATCTAAAAATTTCAAGAATATGGAAGGCACATAACCTTTCTCCCTAAGAGTTAATTATAAATAGGACTATAGGTAATCCAGGATCTTAAATCTAATATAACAATTCTCATGTTAAATTAGGACATCACTTTTGCTATAGTAAAACTATCTGTAGAAAACTTTTTTTTTCTCCCTCTGATGTTGTCATAAACAGAATACAGTGGTACCTTGAGATACGAGTGCCCCAACATACGAATTTTTTGAGATACGAGCCATCACTAGGTCAATTTTTTGCCTTGAGTTACGAGCCAGAATTTGAGATACAAGCCTGCTTCGGTGACGTCACAACCACCACTCTGCTCAGATTCCCGAGTCTGGCGCGTCCTTCAGTTCACATGTTTACCTCACCGCAGAAGCATTTCTGTCGTGTTGAGTTTTAATTTTGTGTTTTTTTTTTGTATGTACAGTTATTTAGCTAATTTTTTTCATATAACCATGAGTCCAAAGAAGGTGAGTGTATAACCATGAGTCCAAAGAACAGTAGTGAGAAAAGGAAAAAGGTGATATCCACGGAATTAAAGCATGAGATAATAGACAAACATGAGCAAGGCATAAGAGTAATAGACTTGGCAACGCAGTACGATCGTACTACTTCTACAATATGTACTATTCTGAAGCAGAAGGACTCGATAAAGGCTATAACTCCAGCTAAGGGCATTAAAATTATTTCAAAGCTAAGCAACTCTGTCCATGAAAAGATGAAAAACCTGCTTATTTTTTTGGTTGACAGGGAAGCAACTCACAGGAGACACTGTGACAGACTATAATTTGCAAGAAGGCACGAGCCATTTACGCAGATTTGCTGCAGCAGACCCCAGATACTTCAGCACAGGAGGCTTCACAAGAGCAGTTCAAAGCCAGTCGTGGGTGGTTCGAAAATTAATTTCCGAAAAAAGGACCGGCATTCACTCTGTTGTAAGGCATGGTAAGGCAGTGAGCTCTGATTCTAAGGCAGCTGAGGAATTTGTAAAAATCTTTGCTGAACTGATCAAAGCCAAAGGATGTATCCCCCCAACAAGTTTTCAACTGTGACGAGACAGGGCTCTTCTGGAAGAAGATGCCAAGCAAAACTTACATAATGGCAGAAGAAAAGAAGATGCCAGGTAACAAGCCCATGAAGGATAGGTTGACCCTCACACTGTGTGCAAATGCGAGTGGCAACTGCAGGATCAAGCCGCTGCTCGTATACCACTCAGAAAACCCCAGAGCCTTCAAGACACATAAGGTTTTAAAAGAAAAACTGCAGGTTATGTGAAGGGCAAACCCAAAGGCAGTTTTTTGTGCAGTGGGTCAACTTGGTCTTTAGGCCTGCCATTAAGGAATACCTCGAGGTCAATGACTTACCCCTGCAAGCCCTTCTCGTCTTTGACAATGCTCCTGTCCACCCACCAAAACTTGAGGTTGACATCCTCGACGAGTTCAGCTTTATAAAGGTTCTCTACTTTCCACCCAACACCACCCCTATCCTACAGTCCATGGACCAACAGGTGATCTCCAATTTCAAGAAACGTTTTACCAAACACATGTTCCGACGCTGCTTTGAAGTAACAGAGAGCACAAATCTCACCCTTCGAGAGTTCTGGAAGGACCACTACAACATTGTCATATGCCTCAAAATTATTGATATGGCCTGGCAGGGGGTTACAAAAAGGACCTTGACCTCTGCATGGAAAAAACTGTGGCCTGAGGCTGTGACTGAAAGGGACTTTGAAGGATTTAGACCTGAACAAGAAGTGCTAGAGGAGATTGTGTCCTTCAGAAAGTCCATGGGCCTGGAGATGGATAAGGGAGACATCGAAGACCTTGTCGGCGCACATTCCGAGGAACTGACAACGGAGGAGTTGATGGAACTACACATGCAGCAACATACGGAGGTTCTGCAGGAGATTGGTACAACCGCAGCAGCAGAGGAGGTTATCTCTTCAAGTGAGATAAAGAAAGTGTTGGCAATGTGGGAAAACGTTTCGGACTTTATTGAAAAGAAACACCCTGAAAAACTGGTCGTGCAGCGGTGCTATTTAATGACACTTGCCTAACTCATTTCAAAAACATTCTAAAAGGGAGGAAGAAACAAAGCTCCTTGGACAGTTTCTATTGAAACGCCCTGCGGATGAAAGTGACGAAAGCGTGACAAAAAAGAAAAAAACTAGTGAAGAAGAAAATTAAGTTAAACAAAAGTGAAGTGAAAGCAAAAATTAATACCATATGCTAATCGGCTCCACCAACATCTGTTTATTTCTTTAGGTTCTCTTTTACATGTATGTATGTACAGTATTTGGTTTTATTTTGTTTATATACGATATTTGTTCATTATAAATACTGTACATTATTATAAAAAAATTTGAGTGCTTTTTTGGGGGCTGGTACGAATTAATCTCATTTTAATTAATTTCAATAGGGAAAATGATTTCAGATACGAGCATTTTGACTTACGAGCCCCGTCATGGAATGAATTAAACTTGTATCTCAAGGTACCACTGTATAGCTTTGATGTAATTATTTTATTTCATTTATTTTATTTTATTATTTTTAGCATACTATGTGAAGTGTAACATAGCTTGTCTCTGTATATATGTGTATACTCCAGGCCAACTTTTTTATGGAGACTTTTGAAGAGAAAGCCTTAAATTCTGCCCCACAAAAACCGACCATATGGCTTTGCTATGTTGATGATGTGTTCGCTGTTTGGCCACATGGCTCTGATGCACTCATCTCCTTCCTAATACACTTAAACAACCAACACTCCAGAATCAAGTTCACCTTGGAAGAAGAAAAAAACAATTGCCTTTCCTTCTTAAACACACTAGTCACCTGCCAGCCTGATGGAACCTTGGTTTTCTCAGTTTATAGAAAACCCACCCACACAGGCAGATACATCCACCAACAATCCCCACCCTCAAAACAATATGGAGTCATTAAGACACTACACAACAGGGCTAAACTTCTCTGTTCAAATGACAATGCCCTAACCACAGAAGTAACCAAATTCTCAACACTTTCTCAGCCAATGGCTACTCTCCCCCCCCCCCCAAAAATCCAAAAAATATTGAAAACAATAACCCACAACCCCCTCCCCCTTCACAACAAGGATTACTCTAAATCCATCACCATTCCCTATATCCAAGGCACCTCAGAAAAATAACAAAGATACTAAAAAAACATGACTTGATTTCTTGTTACAGACCATATAGAAAATTGGCATCCCTTATCCGCTCCACTAAAGACCAACCTGGTGTATACCAGATCTCTTGCAGCTGTAAGCTGTCCTACTTTGGCCAAACAGGCAGGACAGCTAATATCAGAATTTCGGAACACAAGGACTATATCCGGTTTCACCAGTATAGCCGCTCTGGATACCTGCCATAGAATACGGTGGAAGAAAGCCACGATAATACATCGTAGTAAATTCAAATACGAAAGGCTATTCATAGAATCTGCCTCAGCCATAAGAAACAATCCAAACCTCAACAAATGTGGTTGCATGAGACTGCCGCAAATTTGGGAAACCTACATCAGAAGACCTTCAGTCCATGTAGGTATTCTTGGCCATTTGGACTGAAGGTCTTCTGATGTAGGTTTCCCAAATTTGGGGCAGTCTCATGCAACCATGAGATGGTGCCTGCTAAGAGACACCATCAGGACTTTTAGGAGAAAGAATAGCTTCCTGCTTCATCCTCATTTACTATGTATTGTGCATCTGCATGCACGTGTCTTGTTTCTAAGTTCCTGTGAAAATGGCAAGGTGACATTGCAGAAATATTGGAAGCGTATTAAAATTTATTTTAATGTATATTCTATTGTACGTTGCAATTTCCTTAAGCTATTTGGTAAGCATGTATGTATAACCAACGTCTAAGCCTTTCCATGAGAACTCCAGATGATGACCTTGATATGAAGGTCGAAATGTTAGGAAATTAAAATAATTTCCTCAGTATTTGTAAATATTAATTTACAAATAAATATTTTTATTTGTAACACGGTTGTAGTCTCCATATATGTCTGAAATGAATTATTGTGTGGTACACAGAGGGCAGGAGAATGTATGTGTAAGAAACTGGAAATAATAATAATTATTATTATTATTATTCAGGTCTCCATGGAGACAAGAGTAGGGATCCCAGACGTCCCGTAAAATATGGCATCGTCCCATATTTTACGGACGTTTTACGAAATTCATTCTTCAGAAAAGTATTGCAAGAGTGAGCAAGACTGATTGATGAATAAGAATATTTTCAGGTGAAAAGAGCAGTACTGTATTAAAAATCAATTTTGTATCTATAATAGTAATTAAAAACCATTTGAAGGCAACTTAAAGTGGCTTAATGAAAATATGCAGCCTAACAATTGGATTTACTATTTGTTTACATATACTTAGTAAAGTGTGTGCATAGTAAACCTTACCATGCACACACACTTGGAAAGATAGAATCATTTTGAAGACTGGCATATGTGATGGATGCATATACTAAACTTTCACCCTCAGTCATAAGTGTCCCATATTTTTTCCAATGCATCTGGGATCCCTAGTCAAGAGGCTCATCATGGGAGGTCTTTCCTAGGAAACACAAAGTTTATCATATCACTCCTTGAACTCATTGATCATTCTTGCTGTCACCACTCTATCAGGCAATGTATTCCACAGATATGGATAAGAACACAAATAAGAATAAGCTATTGTATGGAGATTCGATGATAACAGGTATACTATACTTAATAAGGCTTATACGTTGGTTAGACATAACTGGTAATTAGTTTACGGAATTAACAACGCAAATGAAGTATATTAATTAAAGGTAACTTTAATGAATCACTTCTATATTTCGGCAACATCACATTGCCATCTTCAGGAACATAAAGATATGGTATGTGCACGCAGGCACTAACACAAAGCAAATGAGGAAGAAAGCAAGAAACTAATATTGTTCCTAAAGTCCTAATGGTGCCCTCTTGCAGGCTAATTTGGTAGTCTTGGCTGTTGGGCTGAAGTTCTCATAATGTAAGTCTCCCAAATTAGGGGTAGTTTCATGCACCCAAATTTGTTGAGGTTAGGAACGTTTTTTAGAGCTGCTGAAGATTCTTTGAATAATCTTTCGTATTTAAACTGGCTGCGATGAATTATTTTTGTTTTCTTCCAACAAGTTTTATGGTGGGTATCTAAGGCATGGTCTGCCAGCCCAGAGCGGCTGTACTGGTGAAACCGGATGTAGTCTTTGTGTTCTGAAATCCTGATATTAGTTGTTCTGCCTGTTTGGCCAAAGTAGGACAATTTGCAGCTGCAAGGGACCTGGTATACACCAGGTAGGTCTAGGGGGAGTGGTTGGTCTTTGGTAGAGCGGATAAGGGATGCCAACTTTTTATATGGTCTGTAACAGGAAGTAAGGTAGGTCATATTTTTTGAGGATATTGGTTATTTTCTCAGAGGTGCCCTGGATGTAGGGGATGGTGATAGACTTGGTGTAATCTTTATTGTGGAGGGGGGAGGGGGGTTGTGGTTTACTGGTTTTAGTATTTTTTGGATTTTTTGGGGGTTATAGCCATTGGCTAAGAAAGTGTTGAGGATGTGGTTTAGTTCAGTAGTCAGGGCCTTGTCATCTGAGCAGATTAATTTTGCCCTGTTATGTTTTTATAACCCCATATTGTTGTGAGGGGGGTGGTGGGATTGCTGATGAATGTATCGGCCAGTATGGGTGGGTTTTCTGTAAACAGAGAAAACCAAAGATCCATTAAGCTGGCGGGTGATTAAAGTGTCTAGGAAGGGGAGGATGTTGTTTTCCTCTTTTTCTAAGGTGAACTGGACTCTGGGGTGTTGGTTGTTTAAGTGTGTTAGGAAGGAGTGGAGTGTGTCTGAGCCATGTGGCCAAATAGCAAACACATCATCCACATAACGAAGCCAAATAGTGGGTTTTTGTGGGGCGGAGTTTAAGGCTTTCTCTTCAAATGTCTTCATAAAGAAATTGGCCAAGGGTGGGGAAAGTGGTGAACCCATGGCTGTCCCCTCTATCTGTTTGTAGAACTTTCCTTGCCAGACGAAATAGCCTGAGTTCATTGTGAACTGAAATAGGGCTGAGATATCGAGAGAAAATTTAGCTTGGATTAGCTCTAGAGTTTCTTTGAGTGGGACATTAGTGAATAGGGAGGAAACGTCAAAACTGACCATTATGTCAGTGTGTTGGAGTGTGAGGTTTTCTATACTGGCTTTAAAGTGGGCTGAGTTTTTTATGTGTGATGGTGTGTTGCCAGTGTAGTGTGTGAGCGTTTTGGCTAAATGTCTGGCTAATTTATATGTGGGGGAATCAATGCCATCCACTATGGGACACAATGGCACATTTTGTTTATGTATTTTTGGGAGTCCATATAATCGGGGGGGGGTCTGGAGTTATAAGGTTTAAGTTTGTTGCTGACTTCCACAGGCCAAGAAGTGACTTTCTTAAGGAGTCTGTGGAGAGTTCTAATCTGAGAGCTGGTCGGATTGCATTCAATGGGGAGGTAAGTAGTACGGTCTAGTACTAAAGCATTTAGCTTACCTTTGTAGTCTTTTTGATTGAGCACCACAGTGGTGCTTCCCTTATCAGCTTTGGTGATTACTATTTTTTTGTTGTTTTTCAATTCTTGTACGGCTGCATATTCGTTTTCGAATGAGTTGGTTTTTGGAGGTTTGGCTTTAGTCAGAACACCGACTACATCCAGTCTTACGTTGTTGGCGATATGGTTAGGCAGGTTGCGGATCCCGACGAGAGGTTGTAGTCAACCTCTCATCGGCAGTTTTAAAGCCTGAAGCACTCACCGCACTTTCACGTGGTCACAATTTCACCCTAGCTCCTAAAAGGATACCTGCTGAAGAAATCATGATCCAAATAGAGCGTGGGATCCGCAACCTGCCTAACCATATCGCCAACAACGTAAGACTGGATGTAGTCGGTGTTCTGACTAAAGCCAAACCTCCAAAAACGAATATGCAGCCCTACAAGAATTGAAAAACAACAAAAAAATAGTAATCACCAAAGCTGATAAGGGAAGCACCACTGTGGTGCTCAATCAAAAAGACTACAAAGGTAAGCTAAATGCTTTAGTACTAGACCGTACTACTTACCTCCCCATTGAATACAATCCGACCAGCTCTCAGATTAGAACTCTCCACAGACTCCTTAAGAAAGTTACTTCTTGGCCTGTGGAAGTCACCAACAAACTTAAACCTTATAACTCTAGACCCCCCTGATTATATGGACTCCCAAAAATACATAAACAAAATGTGCCATTGCATCCCATAGTGGATGGCATTGATTCCCCCCACATATAAATTAGCCAAACATTTAGCCAAAATGCTCACACACTACACTGGCAACACACCATCACACATAAAAAACTCAGCCCACTTTAAAGCCAATATAGAAAACCTCACACTCCAACACACTGACATAAGGGTCAGTTTTGACGTTTCCTCCCTATTCACTAATGTCCCACTCAAAGAAACCCTTGAGCCTCATCCAAGCCAAGTTTCCTCCCGATATCTCAGCCCTATTTCAGTTCACAATGAACTCAGGCTATTTCGTTTGGCAAGGAAAGTTCTACAAACAGATAGAGGGGACAGCCATGGGTTCACCACTTTCCCCACCCTTGGCCAATTTCTTTATGGAGACATTTGAAGAGAAAGCCTTAAACTCCGCCCCACAAAAACCCACTATTTGGCTTCGTTATGTGGATGATGTGTTTGCTATTTGGCCACATGGCTCAGACACACTCCACTCCTTCCTAACACACTTAAACAACCAACACCCCAGAGTCCAGTTCACCTTAGAAAAAGAGGAAAACAACACCCTCCCCTTCCTAGACACTTTAATCACCCGTCAGCTTAATGGATCTTTGGTTTTCTCTGTTTACAGAAAACCCACCCATACTGGCCGATACATTCATCAGCAATCCCACCACCCCCCTCACAACAATATGGGGTTATAAAAACATAACAGGGCAAAATTAATCTGCTCAGATGACAAGGCCCTGACTACTGAACTAAACCACATCCTCAACACTTTCTTAGCCAATGGCTATAACCCCAAAAAAATCCAAAAAATACTAAAACCAGGAAACCATAACCCCCCTCCCCCTCCACAATAAAGATTACACCAAGTCTATCACTATCCCCTACATCCAGGGCACCTCTGAGAAAATAACCAATATCCTCAAAAAATATGACCTTACTTCCTGTTACAGACCATATAAAAAGTTGGCATCCCTTATCCGCTCTACCAAAGACCAACCACTTCCCCTAGACCTACCTGGTGTATACCAGGTCCTTTGCAGCTGTAAATTGTCCTACTTTGGCCAAACAGGCAGAACAACTAATATCAGGATTTCAGAACACAAAGACTACATCCGGTTTCACCAGTACAGCCGCTCTGGGCTGGCAGACCATGCCTTAGATACCCACCATAAAATTCGTTGGAAGAAAACAAAAATAATTCATCGCAGCAAGTTTAAATACGAAAGATTATTCAAAGAATCTTCAGCAGCTCTAAAAAACGTTCCTAACCTCAACAAATTTGGGTGCATGAAACTACCCCAAATTTGGGAGACTTACATTATGAGAACTTCAGCCCAACAGCTAAGACTACCAAATTAGCTCGCAAGAGGGCACCATTAGGACTTTAGGAACAATATTAGTTTCTTGCTTTCTTCCTCATTTGCTTTGTGTTAGTGCCTGCGTGCACATACCATATCTTTATGTTCCTGAAGATGGCAATGTGACGTTGCCGAAATATAGAAGTGATTCATTAAAGTTACCTTTAATTAATATACTTCATTTGCGTTGTTAATTCCGTAAACTAATTACCAGTTATACTTAATAAGAAACTAACGAAAGCATGTTTCCCAGGTACAAAGATCAAGGATTGTCAATTAAATATTGCAAAATGTAAGGTTATACACTTCGGGTTGAAGAGACTACACAGACTACAATTAAAGGATTACTGTCTAACAAGTAAAGATAGGGAAGTTATTATCCCTCTTTATAAGGCTATGATTCAGCAACATCTTAATATAATATTTATCACTTAGCACTTATTTATCAGCCTGAAAGAAACAAGAAACGGAAAATCACCTGGAGAAGATAAGCTAGGTTCAGAACTATATAAATATGCAGGAACAAGATTCAAAGGAAGACTCTTATTATTTTTAAATAAAATTTACTCAACTGGTATCCCCCCAATAGAATGGAAAAAAGCAATTGTGATTCCTATCTTTAAGAAAGGTAATAGAGATGACCCTAAAAACTATAGAGGTATCACTATACTAAATTCTTGTTACAAAATATATAGCAGAATCTTAAATAACAAACTAATGAAATATTCCGAAAACTTTATTCTAGAGGTACAGAATGGATTTAGAAAAGGATGATCATGTATAGACCCAGCCTTTTGCCTAAAATTAATAGTAGAGAAAAGAAGAGAATATAATTTGGAAACACATATTGCATTTATTGACTTTGAAAAAGCATTTGACAAAGTTAAAAGAAACATATTAAAAGAAAGACAAATACCAAATTATATCCTAAAAGCTATCACAAGTATATATGAAAATAATCAAATACAAATAAGATTAAATCACGAGCTATCATATACAAGAGAGATAAACCAAGGGGTCCGACAGGGATGTCCCCTCTCAGCAACTCTTTTTTAATATCTACTTAAATGAAATAATAATAAAATGGAGTAAAAATTTACATCAAGGAATTAAACTTTCACCTACAGTTAACTTAAACACTCTCCTCTTTGCAGACAACCAAATAATAATTACAAATTCTGAAGATAACTTGCAGAAAGCTATTTTAAATCTAAATGAGATATCCAAAGATTATGGTATGATAATATCAACAGAAAAATCAAAAATTATGGCCTTTAAAGGACAAGATCCAGCAAGAACTAAAATAGTAATAGATAACAAGATCTTAGAACAGGTGAATTCATTTAAACCTAGGATGTATGATCACATATGAAAATGAAAAAGATATAAATGTAAAAATTGCAAAATATTTAAAAATAACAGGCGTAATTAACTCTATATTTAAACCAAACCTAGATCAAAAACAAACCAGGCTAAAAGTATACAATACATTAGCCTTACCAGTCTTAATGTACGGAAACGAAATCTGGACAATAAAACAAAAAGACAAATAAAGATTAACAACAGCAGAAATTAAGTTTATGAGAAAAACTGCAACGTATCTCCTATTTGATCACAAAAGAAACGAAGATATTATGAAAGAATTATACCAAGAACCAGTAATAGCAAAAATTAAAAAATATAAACTTAAATGGATGGAACATATTCAAAGAATGAAAACAGAAAGATTACCAAAACAAGCCTTAAAGTACAAGCCATTAGGAAAAAGAAAACCAGGACGTCCTCTTAAACGATTCAACGATGACTTCTAAGGCTGGAACAGGCCATGCTAGGCCCAAATCCTTGATACGTATGATGATGATGACTTATTTGTCACTTGGGTTTCTTTGGGATCAGCAGGTGGTAAAGAGAATTCAGAAACAAGTGACTAAGCTAATCATAACCTCATACAGAGAATTCCAAGTAACAAATCTTTATTCTCTGTATGAGGATAGGTTGAAGGTATGTGTAGCTTACAAAGTTTAATTGATAGTCAGAAAAGAGGAGACATGATAGAAACTTATAAAATATTAAAGGGATTTTATAAAATTAGTGCAAAGAAAATTTTTCAATACATGACAAATAGAGAATTAGGGGTCATCTCTGGAGGTTTTTGTGTAAGAATGTGGTTAGTAAGGGCATGCAGACTAGATCCTTTGTATGGAAAGTGGTGAACAAGTAGAAGGATTGAGAGAATTAGTTGTAATTCTCTCAATTTGTAATTTGTGTGTATGAATGTTAGTGTGGATCTCCCACAATGAATCTAATAATAATTAATAAACATGATCAGCATATAAACAGAATGGCCTGGAATGTAAGAGGAGTAGTTGAGTTTCAGGTGATATACAGAATAAGTGAATGAAAACAGGTATCTGTTTAGAAATTACAGCTGAGAGGTGGTGCGGATAGGTCTGGATATATACCTAAATGTGAACTGCTGTATGTTTAGTTATGAATGCCAGGCATGCTAGAAATAAGGGGGACAAAAATTGGTTCACTGACTGTATTTAATCACCCAATAATTGATGTAATAAGTGAAACATGGTTGAATGAGTATGACATCTTGACATGAATAGAAATGAAGGAGCACGATGCTTTCATAAGGATAACAAGGACAAGAAATAAGGATGAGAGGCGTTGCTGATGTTAGCAGAAGAATTATATATGCCCAAAGTGTACGTGCAAGTGGGAAATAGTGCTGTGGTTTTGAGGTAGTATGCTGTGAGTGAGGTATAAGTTGATGATGTAAGTTGAAGGTAGGAGATATTCAGTTGGATGTTATAGACCAGGATATGTGGAGGGTGGTAATGAAACAATGTACAGGAAACTTGGGTTAGTGAGCACATAGAAGGGTGATTGTTAAGGATGATGTCAATTGTAATAATATAGTCAAAATGAAGGGATAACATCTGTGAGTAAGAAAGAAAATGAATTTTTTGAGTTCATGAGAGACAACTACCTTATGCAGAATGTAACAAAGGACACATGAGGATTGAGAGCCTTAGATCTGATCATATCATTAGAGGATGTGATTATAAATGGGAGTATCACGTCTCTCTCCATTTGGTACAAGTAACCTTGAGTTAATCACCTCAAGATATTGTATGGAATGAGGAGGTAAACAGAAAGGAGATAAATGCTGCACACAGATTAAGGGATATTTAACAGCAGCAATGTGCACAAGGCTGAATAAGGTGCAGTAAAATAGATGAATGAAAGGATTAAGCCTGCAAACTGAAATAAGATGCTGTGGAGATAGCACGCGCGCGCGCACACACATGCACACACATGCACACACACACACACACACACACAAAGAAAGATAATAATCGGTTCCATCAAAAGCACAGAAAGCAGGCAATACTTGGTTGATAAAGACAGCAGAAGTGCAGTATGCCCAGAAATTAACCAATCAGGAAAGAAAATCCCAGAAGTTCTTTCAATATGGCAACATGAAGAGAGAATGATTAGTAAAATTATGTTAATGGATGAAAACAGTGGATTAATAATGGCTGTAGAAGATGTAGTTAAGATATTCAGCCTGCATTTCTTCACAATGTTTCATACATATTGAGGCAGTATGCTGTGAGTGTGAGTGAGGTATTAGTTGATGATGTAAGTTGAAGGTAGAAGATATTCAGTTGGATGTTATAGACCAGGATATGTGGAGGGTGCTAATGAAACAATACCTCCATACATATGGAGGAAGGAACGATAGAAAGCTATGGCAATTAAGAGGGGTGAAAGGGTGAATGAGATGATTGTGATGGTAGGAACAAATGACTTGACTTGACAGGTAATGTAAATTAGGCAGCGAGAGATATGAAATTCTTGCTTGAGGTTGTGCAAAAGAAGAGAAGACACAGAGAGGAAAGATAGTATGTGTGTGTTGCCTAGGTATGATAGTGATGAGCTGAGCAGAAGAGCAATAATATTGAATAACATAATAGCATAGCTAGAATGTGTCAGAAGAGAGGATTAGAATATGTGGATGCTTGGAGGATGTTTGAGGACAGAGAGGAATTGTACACGAGAGATCGCTTGCATTTGAATGAGGAAGGACGTAGACATCTGGAGAGATTGCTGTTATGAATGAGTCACTGTGTCCCATGGTGGATAATAGCAGGGGTGGCCTCTTGAGGGAATGGGTATTTGGGAGACGGGGGATGACATCAGGTAATGCTGAGCCCAGTAGAGTCTACAGGGGATAATGCTGGGTATAGAAACAATGGCATTTTTATGCTTTACACCAATGCCAAGAGTATCCGGAATAAAGGAGAGGAATTGATGGGGTTCATAGCATCAGCCTGGGCAAAGATTATTGGGATCACTGAGACGTCGTTGACAGAAGGGGATATAATAACAGGAATAGAACTAGCAGGGTACAGCATTTTTCGGAAGGGAAAGCGTGGTGGTGCAGTACTGCTTATGATAAGTGACGACTTATGTCCTCTATGAATGGAGGCTTTGAAAGGCAGTGACAGTAAGGATTTTGCAAGCATGGTAAGAGGTAGAGGTGGGAAGAACAGGATATTTAGTGGGGTGTTGCTACAGTCCAAGGAGCACAGAGGGTGGAGACCAGGAGACGTTTAGACGAGCTTGGCAAGTGCAAGAAGAATGATTGTTCTGGGAGATTTTAACTACAGCAGTATAAATTGGGGAGAGGAAGATGCATGTAGCAATAAGGGAATGGAATTTCTAGAATGTTTGAGGGACAAATGTCTTAGGCAACATGTAATAGAGGGAACAAGAGGTTCAAGAGTTTTGGATTTGGTCATAGCATCAGAAGAGTTGATAATAACTGAGATGACATCTGTCCAACCAGTTGGAGCGAGTGACCACGTGGTTTTGACTTGGAAGATGAATAGACATGCAGGAGTATCAAAGAGACAGGAATATGTGTGGAATTATAAAGCAGGTGATATAATAGTCTTAGATATCAACTCAGGGAAGTTTCATGGAGGGACGGGATATCATTAGTGCTTGGAAAATTGTGAAGGAATATTTGTTAGCAGCAATAGTAAACTGTATTCCACGAGTGAAGAAGAGGACACAATTTGGAGTAAAGTGGATGGCAAACAATATTAAACAGAACTGCATGTGAAAAAGAGGATACAGAAGAAATATAAGGAGACAGATGAAAAGCAGATGCATCAAGAAAATAAGACACAATCCAGGAAAGTGACTAGTATAGTAAGAAAGGCAAAACTGGAATATGAGAAGAGATTGGCCCTAAGATCCACAGAAAATTCTAGGGAATTTTTTAGCTATGTGGCCAGTAGGAGGAAGTAGAAGAAATAACTGTGGAAGATTGACATTGTTGAATAAAAACGGGAATGGAGTGACTGATGCAGAGGACATAGTGGAATTGTTCAATGAACACTTTATTGGAGTAATTCATCCTGGAGGAGTAAATTTTAATACTAGAGGGACAGGGCAGGTTCGAAGTTTAGAAGTGCAGGAGGAGAGTGTGTTCCAGATGCTGAGTACTCTGGATGTCAGTAAAGCCGTGGGACTGGATGGCATTTTACAACGAGTTTTGAGAGAATGTGCTAAAGAACTGACAGCTCCTTTGACCTGGCTTTTCAATAAAAGTCTGGCTACGGGAAAGGTGCCCAGGGAAGGGAAGGAAGGTAAGATAGTGCCATTGCATAAGGGTGGTAGCAGACTGGAAGTGTCTAATTATAGGCCTTTGTGTGTGTGTCATCAGTAGTTGTTAGATCTTGGAGAAATTAGTGAAGGCAAATTAGTGAAGACAATTAATGAAGGTTTATACAGCATTGGGCAGATGAGGGTAATATTATCTGTGAGAATCAACATGGATTTGTGAAGTGCTCTTGTTTTAGTAATATGCTAACCTTTTATAATAATGTCACAAGAGCAGTAGATGAGGGGAAGGCATATACTGCCATTTTCTTCGATCTAGTGAAGGCATTTGATAGGGTGCCATGATAAGCTGATATTTAAATTGTACCACATGGGTCTGGATGTGAGGTTGGTCAACTGGATTCAGGATTGGCTGTTCGATAGGTATCAGAGAGTTTTGTATGATGGGGCAGTTTCAAGGAAGCAGAGGGTTACAAGTGGGGTCCTATAGGGCTCACTGCTGGGACCTATATTGTTTAATCTTTATATCAATGACATTGTTAGTGGATTGCAGGGGGATGTTCAGTTGTTTGCAGATGATGCAAAGCTGGGAAGGATTATTAGTAATAGTGCAGATGTGGCAGCCCTGCAAGAGGATTTGAATAAAGTTAGACAGATGGTCAAATGAATGGGGTTTTCGGTTTAATGCAGCAAAATGTAAGGTCTTGAGGTTTGGGACACATTAAGGGGACACTGCATACTCTATTGAAGGAGGTATACTACAGGAAGTAGGGAGACAAGAGATCTGGGGTTAATGATTGATAGAAACCTGAAATTTAGGTGACATATTGCAAAGGTTAGTGAAGGTGAATATTGGTGAAGGTAACACAGAGAATTGCTGCAGTAATGAGAAGGACACCGACGAGCAGAGATAAAAGAGTTATCATTCCATTGTATAAGACTCTGATCAGACCACACTTATACTATTGTTCACAGATTTGTTCCTCAGGATTTGAAGGGGATAAATTAACCGTGGAAAGGGTACAAAGGCAGATAAGAAAGATGGTTTCAGGACTGTACAATATTAGTTATGAGGATCGGCTGAGGGAATGTGGACTGCAAAGTTTGGTGGATAGAAGAAGGAGAGGTGATATGATTGAGACCTTTAAGCTGTTGAGAGGTGGTTACAGGGTTGACACTGGGGAGTTCTTTGCTTGGTTGAACAGTGTGAAGGAGTGATGACAAGGGGCCATCTCTGGAGGTTACAAAAAGAAACTGTGAGCAAGAGGGTGAGGAGTTGTTTCTTTGCATGGAGGGTGGTTGAACCATGGAATGCATTGCCTGATAGATTGGGGAGAGTGAGAACGGTCAATGAGTTTAAGGAGTGGTATGATAGACTTTGTGTTTTCTAAGAGGTACCTCCCACGATGAGTCTTGATAGACTTTGTGTTTCCCAAGAAAGACCTCTCATGATGAGTCTTTTGACTCGATGGAGGCCTGAACAATAATAATAATACTCATAAATAGAACATCATGATTGTAGAGGGAATGGGGGAGGTTAAAGTGATAGTAAGCAAGCAAGAGATATATGAGAAATTAAGAAAATAATGTGAAATGTGCAACAGGAATTGAGGGATGTTACTGCATCTTGAGGGAATGTTCTAGGAAGTTAATAGCAGCCTTGGTGTAACTCTTCGACAAGAACCTGCTACAGGACAAGTTTCAAAGAATTGGAAAGAGAGTAAAATTATTTCACTTTACAATGGTTGGTGTAGCTGAGGATACAAACTGTAGGCTAATCTGTGTATCTGGAGTTGTGGTTAAGATGTCAGTGTGTTAAGATGTCAGAGAGGTCAGTGTGTGTGGTAGAATAAAATATTGGGTTAATAACAGCATGGAGCTGTGATCAGAATAGATTTGTTAAAGGGAAGACATCTTTTACCAATTTACTTATGTATTTCAAATCAAGGTGAGGAATGCATTGCACAAGGGAGATGCATATATGGTCTGTTCAAGATATAGGCTAAAAGCTTGTCTTCACAACTAAAGGACTATATTTTCATTCTCTTCCTTAGTTTTCCAATATCTCTTTTCCCTTTATGTTTATATTTTATTACTTCCATTAGTAGCCTTCTCTGTTTCATCTGCTATAATTCAATGTTCTTTTATTTTACCATTTATTGCCTATATTTGTAATTCTTTATTTCATCATTTTGTATTCCATCCTTTCTTGTACATTCTTTAACTGCTCTAAGAAATTTCATTTCACAGCTAGTGTTCTATTTTCATTATATTTTTTCTATATCCAACTTTCTGAACCATATAAGCCTGTTGGTATGTTTCCTTTCTTCTTTTGCCTTCATCTTACAGTAGCAGAGATTATTTGAAAATGGTGTAATTTATTATCCACATCATTATCTGGATCAAATGTATAATCAGGAGATGCAGATAGAGAAAAGAAACTTTGCAAAGGCATTTCACAGGATTCCAAACGGAACTCTCTGTTGCATAAATTGGAGCTAGTGGGAATGGATCCAAAGTTGGTGATTTGGATTAGAGGGTGGCTGATGTATAGATATCAAAGAGCAGTTTATGGAGGAGATGAGTCCAGGAGAAGGCAGGTGACTATTGGTGTAAAGGGCGCTCAGAACTTGGTCTTCCTCTGTTGTTTAATTTGCATATTAATGATACTGGAAATAATTTGACAAGAAATATCCACTTGCTTGCTGATGATGCAAAATTAGAAGAGAAATAGTCAATGAAGTCGATGTAGATATCTTGCAGGATGACTTAAATATGCTGGCAATATGAACAAAAGTAAATGGCTGCCAGTTTAACATGGCTAAGTGTAAGGTGATGCACTTCTGGAGGGTTGAGATCACATGCTGTGCACTATATTAATGGAAATGAACTGCAAGAAGTTGAAGAAGCAAGGTTCTTTGGGATGATTGTGAACAGAGAGCTTAATTTTAGAGGGCATATTGAAAGGGTGGCCAAAACAGCACCTCAAATTACACAGTTGTTGAAGAACACAGTGACAAGTAGGGATAGCTCAGTCATTGTCCACTTTAATAGGCATTAATAAGGGCACATCTGGACTATTGTGCACAGATCAGGTCATTTGGATTCCTTTGTGATGAAGAAGTGATGGAGAGGATCCAGAGGCAAGTGACAAAGATTGTTGCAAGTCTGTGGAATATGAGAAAAGACTGAAGGTCTGTGGGCTCCAAAAACTATCTGATAGGCATAAGAGAGGAGATAAGATAGAGGCATATAAGTTATTAAAAATATTTAATAGGATTGATACTGATGACTTTTTTCTATACAGTGTACGAAGGGACAGAATGAGGGATCATCCCTGGAAATTGTGTAAGAATGGGATCAACAAGGATATTAGGACTAGATTTTTTGCTTGGAGAGTGGTAAATGTGTGGAATGTGTTGACAGACATGGTTGTGAGTGCTTCATCTGTGAATGAGTTTAAGGAGAAGTGTGATAGGTATTGTGTGAATAATGATTAGTGTGTCAATGTAGGGTTTCCTGCAACGAGTCTTCTGACTCCATGGAGACACCGTTATAATAATAAAAATAGTAATAATAAATATTATACCACATCCTAAATCCTGAAAGTGTGTGACTTGTTTAGTTTTTAATTAATATTTTATCTCTGAAGGTACGAGGATGTGCTGAAAAGTTGTGACAATCACAATGAAGAAATTGAAATTATTTAATTATTTCTTATGGGGTTCCCCCCTTTCCTCCACCATCCTTAGGACAGGTGGAGCCCTCCTAATGAGGGATTAAGTATGTATTTTATGACTATAGATCCATGTATGTTCACCGAGCCGGTTTGCCTGTTCTGAGGGACAAAAAATCCAGGTTTCCAGGTGAATACTGATGAGACCGGTTAATTCACCTTTAGTCGAAAGAGACCAGATAAAGGTCTATTCCTCATGTCATGGACAGGAATCGAACCCAGGTCTTTTCAACCAAAGGGCTTCATCTATACTGTCTGAGTTACAGAGGCTCAGAAATTGAGATAGAATGATGTAACACGCATTATTCGACATATACCACATGAAATGATATACACTTATTACAATGGTGCTACATCACTTACAATCCTCTCAGAAAAGAGTCTTTCCTTGTTGCACAAACCAGTCCTCAGTTGCAGATATGACTTCATCATCTGTGGTAAATTTTGTTCCTTTCAAGTGTTTCTTTAAACTTGGGAATAGTCAGATGGTGCCAGGTCTGGCGAATAGGGTGGGGGAAAGCAGACATTGAAAGTCCAAGTTGTATATTGTCTGCTGGGTTTCATAGTGTGAGCAGGTACATTGTCCCACAAAAGCAACACTCCTCTTCTCAGTTTCCTGCACCATTTTTTCTTCAGTATCTCCTTCAATTCCTTCAGAGCTGTTGAATAAACTGATTTGTTAACAACTGCACCTTTATTGAAGTACTTGATATGGATTACACCATCCATATCACAAAAAGACAATGGCAAGAACCTTCCCTACTGACTTTTGGATTCGAAACTTCTTTGGCCATGGAGAACCTTTGTGTCTGCACTCAAATGACTATTTAGTCTCTGGGTCACAGTGATGAAGCTGTGTTTCATCAACAGTCGCAATACAAGCTAAAAAAAATTTGCACCTGATTTCTCAAAATAATCCAAAATCCTTTGAGATGACAGCACACGTGCTCTCTTTTGGTCAGCATTCAAACATTTGAGGCCTCACTTCGCTGAGAACTTCTGAATGTCCAGATGTTGGTGGATAATAACCCCAACTCAATCGGTAGATATCCCCAGAGTCATGGCAATGTTTTTGGCTTGTGTTTGTCTATCATCAAGGATCATGGCATGCACTGCATTGAAAGTTACACTGAATACATGAGTTACTAATAAACTGATTTAACCTTCTTATCTTCTCCCTGGTCTGGCGCCAACTGATATCAGGTCTGACCTTAATTGAGGTTTCATCAATGCAGGAGTTACTTCTGCATTGATTTAACCTTGGTATCTTCTAGGCTTCTACTTATGTGATCTGAATAAAAGTCAAAATTGGTCTAGGTAGTAACTCTTCCCATAATGTTTTTGTGTTATGAAATACAAAGGCAACTGATGCAAAGTTACTTCACACTAATTCTTGGGTATAGGATTAAAACTAGAATATAATTACTAAAGGTAGAGCGATAAGGCAATTTGGGGATGATGAGGATTGTATTCTTGTATGCTCTCAGGTCAACTTACAAAACTTTCAGCTTTGAAAATGGATCTTTGAAAGTAGATTTTTAAAGTGGATCTAGTATCCACTTTCTCTTTGACTCATATCATAGCTAGAGCTGGCAGTAAAGTTTTACGACCGGATGCCATTCCTGACATCAACCCTCGCCATTTATCCGGGCTTGGGACCGGCACCTATTGAGGATAGCTTGCCTCCTTCAGTGGCTGCATAAGACGAAATGACTTAGCAAGATAGGAAAGATTCACCCCTAGCCCTCGAATACTCTAATAGCATCAGGGGGGGAAGGAGCAAGGAGAGGAGAAAGAAGTAAAGAAAGAAGGGGAGGGACCAGTCTACAGGATAATATAACAGATGTATATTACATGAAGTAAGGCATGGTCCAGCATCTGGTACCTCAGGTTTGCCATGCCCATACTCACTAAAGTGAGCCCTTGAGTGTTCGGACCTGTCTGGGAGAGAGAGAGAGAGAGAGAGAGAGAGAAAGTTTTCAAGTAACAGTTGGCTTGCATCAAGGGTCAGCATTAAGTCCGTTTCTGTTTAACATTGTGATGGAGGTGGTGATGGAGGAGGTGAGAGAGGATGCACCTTGGACAATGTTGTATGCAGATGACATCTTGCTGTGTGCAGATTCAAGAGAAGAAGCAGGAACTAAACTGGAAAGATGGAGAAAAGTACTGGAAGAGAGAGGTATGAGACTTAGCAGAAGTAAGACAGAGTATATGTGTTGCACAGTGGGCGGCAGCCAGAACACAGATCTGGAGCTGGAAGGAAATGTCATCAGGAAGGTGAGGGACTTTAGATACTTAGGTTCAACAGTGGAAGAAGATGGAGGAGCTGAGAAGGAAGTGGGATGCAGGATACAAGCAGGTTGGAGGAACTGGAGGGAGATGGCTGGAGTGTTATGCAATAAGAGGGTGCCGATCAATCTGAAAGGCAAAATCTATAGGACAGTAGTGAGGCCAGCTATGACGTATGCTATAGAAAACTGTAGCCCTGAGGAAAAATAACATCAGTAGGATGGAAGTAGCAAAGATGAGAATTATTAGGTGGATGTGCGGTGTGACCAGAAAGGATCGTCTGAGAAATGACTATGTGAGGGGAACAGTGAAAGTTACGAACTTAGGAGCAAAGATACAGGAAGCAAGGTTGAGATGGTTTGGTCATGTGATGAGGAGGGAGGACGAATATGTGGGAAGAAGGGTCATGCAGATGGATGTGCAAGGAAGGAGGAAGCGTGGGCAGCCAAAGAAGAGATGGGGGGAGCTGGTAGAAGAGGACTTGAGGATGAAGAACTTAGATGTGGTGACAGCCCAACACAGGAGGATGTGGAGGAGACTCATCATCAACAGTGACCCCACTTAAGTGGGAGAAGCTGCAGAAGAAGAAGAAAGAAGAAGATCTAGTATCCACTTTAAAGGCCTATAGAATATAATTTCTTAAGCATATAACTTACTTTGAAAATGTTTTGCTAACTGCAGAGGAAACTCGAATACTTGGTATTCAAGTATTTAATCCTCTACTCCTTTGGGAGGTATAAATCAACATACACATGCTCAAAACATAAGTGATATACCCACACTAAATGGAATCCAAAGTATACATTACTAACAGTAAATGATATGCACCATATATGGTAGACTCATTCTTGGAAACAATATATATATATATATATCTGCATTCATGTGTATAAAATAATGAATAAAGGCTGTGATCTGAAGACTTTAAATGAAGATGGCAACGAGAACCACTGGCTCATAAAGTAAGGCTCCAGAAACCCAGTTTAATCAACTAGCCACAAAAGAACAAATTTACATCAGTTAATTTATATAAATATGTTTACAGGAATGTTCTGATGACAAAACAAATATAACAGATTCTTTAATTCTTACTGCACTTTGCATATAATGATACAGAAATATCTTTTCCTTTACATGGGTTTAAAATGTACACCACTAATACTTTCAATTCAACTATATAATAGTAATATTTGTGTTCCTATGTGTTTCATGGTTTTGAAATACCACTTATTCACTAATTTATATGGAATAAAATTGTACAGATAAGGATCATATATAAGATACATTCTTATATATGATCAATAAATCATTCCGAATAAAGGGATTCATTGATGACTTCAACTTCTTTTTTATTAGATTCATTTGACTAAAACCTCATTCAGATGATGAACTTGCTGGTATATTGGCTACAATTTCAAAAAGTTTTGAGAGAAATGGAAAGCTGTTTTTATTATTTACTGTTCTTTCAAAAAGGTCTTATATGTTTAAATTTTAGCTACAATTCTAAACTCATATAACTTTTTTAACAAATTTATTGAAATTGTTTCTTCATTATTACCAAATTTTACCCAAAAGCTTAGTTTCCTCTTTCCCAAAATCTTTCAGATCTTCTGGCTGGATACAGGTATCGAATACTGAGACAGTATTAGCAATTTCTGATTCATGTTCACCATATCTTTTTATCAATTCTTCTTCTTCTTCTTTCTCATGCCATTTTCGATCCACTGCTGAACGAAGGCCTCCCACATGATTTTCCAATTTTCCTAGTCTTCTGCTTCTGCCATCCATCTCTTTCTACCCAGTTTTTCTATTTCATCTGCCCATCTTATTTTTGGGTGTCCTTAATTTCTCTTTCTGGTAGGTATCCATTCTGTTACTTTTCTGGTCCATCTATTGTCCATTCCTCAAGCCAGATGTTCTGATCATCTACATTTGGGTGCTTTTACAATTTCTATCACATTCAAGACTTTTGTCTGTGATCTGATCCATTCCTTCCTCTTTTTATTCATTAGTGTTATTCCTAGGATGATTCTCTCCATTCTTCTTTCTATCACCGGTATTTGTTTTTCCATTTGTTTATAGTTGAATCAATGCATACTGGTAATATGCATTGATTGAATACTTTGCTTTTCAGGCAGATGGATAACTTATTTTCAAAGATGTAATTCAATTTCCCAGATGAATACCAGGCTAACCGTATTCTTTTAATTTCATTCTGTAATCCATTTTCAATGTCAAAAAGTTGCCGAAAGCATACATAAGAGGAGTTGGTTTATCATCAAGTTTTATTGTTTTTGCTCTTAACCACTTTACCGGCCATTATGGATCAAATACGCATCCTCATACGCTTCGTATCCATCATATATTTTAATGTCATATCAATGGTATTACAATTTTAATATGCACTTCGCACCCATGATAACTTGGACGTATATATACGTCCCGGCCAGTAGCGTGGTTAAGTACCTATTAAACATAACTTTTCTGTTTTCTCTATTTATTTTAAGACCTATCTTTTTTCTTTCTATGTTCAGCATATTTATCATTTTCTGTAGGTTTTGTGCTGATTCTGAAATTAATACAATATCATCTGCATATCTTAAATTGGTAAATTTTCACTTTTAATTGTCATGCATTTGGAACTGCAGTCAATTTTTTGAATATATCAAATATTCAAATTTGAATTTGAATTTGAATATATCAAATATGAAGGTATAATTTAAAAAAAAAAGCTATTCTAATGTTGTTCAATATTAGAATAATTTATGCATCAGCTGACTGAATATCACTGTATACGGCTAGTCTATTTTATATTAACTACCCATTTCCTCTCAGAATGCTTTGGATCTTCTCTAATTTCTTTCAGGCCATTCAAGGCACCCTCCACATTACATTTAATTTGACCAAGTAGCAAGTATTCCTTTTGAAAATTCAATTAGAGTTGCTTGAAAAAGGTTTAAAAAAATCATAAGGGAAAAAATTAATTCTTATTTTAAAGGAGTACTGTCTTAATTTTCTTTAACAAGCTTTTTGATTTTGCAGAACCATCCTCTTTTCCACTGCTAAGGGAAAAATTAATTCTTATTGTAAAGGAAGATTCATTTTCTTTAACAAGAGTTTTGATTTTGCAGAAACATTCTCTTCAACATTGCTTATTTCCTCCAAGTACATTACCGCTGCAGGGTAGTTGCTAAGAAGTGCAGTCAGTACTTCCACTCAATTAGAAACCCACGTTATTGAATGCATGCAGATACTAGCACTAGAGGATTATTGTTTCAATGGGTGCTACTTTTCCCAATTCTTTGTCTTTTTTTTTTTTTTTTTTGGTGAATTCTGGTAAAAGTTATAATTTTTTTTTACTACCATTTTAATTACAGTAACAAAAGGGAATATCTTTTGCAGAATTTAATACAGCCATATCTAAATTACATGCAATACAGCATGCTGATATAAGATCTGGTATATCTCTTTAAATTTTGCCACTAGTTTCCCTTTTTTCCCATTTTTGTTAATAGGCACTGGAACAGATATAGCATGTTACTTGCTCCATCTTTTCCAATGCCTAATAATGCCTTGTTCACTTCATGCTCTAAAGTAACCTGCAGCTGTTGAGTTTTGAAGATAAATTATGGAAGCATATGCCTCTTTCAGTTTCTGATTTTTATGTATTATAAAGCACAAGTTCCTTCATTTGAAATATCTGTATAGGCATCTAGAAGATGCTTTTACAGATGATTCCCTCTACTAGACTGATTTCTTTAACTAATTCTTGTTTAATGACATTAGCAATAACTAACACGAACTCCTTACACATTTCAGGACATTTAGGTACTGTTCAACTACTACTATACCTGAACCTATATCTACATCATATTTATTTAGTAGGGCTATTGTGTTTTTGAATTCAACAGATGGTTTACTGAATTTAGATTTTATAATTGGATGTAACAGAAATGCACCTGAAGAAAGATAGATTCTCAATTGTTCAGACAATTCAGAATCCATCTTTCTTTTACAAACAGCTAAAAATGTGTTTTCAGGGTGATTTCTGACTATGTCTATGCCAGAGCATTTTTTATTTTATTATTTTTATTATTATTATTTTATTTTATTTTTGTTGTTGTTGTTGTTGTGAAAATTGGATGCGTCAACTGATCAGACATGCTATTAGATGGATACCTCTAATAAACTGGCCACTCGGTTTATAAACACACACACACACACACACACACACACACACACACACAAACACACACACACACACACACACACACACACACACACACACACACACACACACACACACACACACACACACACACACACGTAGTAGAGATATTATTATTATTATTATTATTATGGGTATCTCCATAGAGTCAGTGGTGGACTCATCGAGGGCTCTTCTTGAATTCATTTACAGACAAAGAACTCACAAGTGAGTCAGTCAATGCATTCCAGTCATTCACCACCCTCCAGGTGAAAAACCTCGTTCTCACACTCTTGTTAACCATACGTTTCTTTAATTTCCCCAGGGATGACCTCTTGTTCTTCCATCACTATCACACAGCTGAAAAATTTCGTCTGCATCAATCTTATAACTTTTAGTAATTTAGATGTTTCTATCATATCCCCCCTTCTCCACCTATCAACCAACCTATGCAATCCTAAAGCTCTCAATCTATCAATGTAGGGAGCATTTTTTACATCACTCACAAACTTAGTCATTCTTCTCTGAACCGTCTCCACAGCCTCCTCATCTCCAAGGAATCCAGGTGACCAGACCTGAGCACAATAATCCAAATGTGGAAGTATCAACGCTTTATAAAGGAGGAATAATAACCTCTTTATCTCTGGATGTCAGTGTGTTCCTCAACAACCAAGTAATCCTATGTGCAATCTTGGACACCTTAGCAATGTGTCCTCTGAACTTCATCTCCCTATCTACCAACACCCCTAAATCCCTAGCCTCATCAATCTCTTGGAGTACTGTTCCATCAATGTAGTACACAGCTGGTAATCTTTTAATCACAAAATGCATGACTTTACACTTTCCCACATTGAACTGACATCCATTATCATTTGCCCATTCTACCAGCTTATTTAAATCATCCTGCAAACTTTCAACATCAGCAAACAACTGAATATCTCCCTGTAAGCCATTTCCTATAGCATTTATGTACAAATTAAACAATAATGAACCAAGCACGGAGCCCAGTGCTTGGGCCATTATATAATATAATAATATATAATATATATAATATAATTATATATGTGTGTATATATATATATATATATATATATATATATATATGGGGTGCTTAAGGGTCAAAACTGTATAACTGAGAGGAGACCTCCACATAGCCTTTAATGGAATGCGGAGAACCGACCAGGGCTTCTGACCTAATGTCCAATCCTCACCTTCTCATGGTGCACACTGTTGGGTATCTACTTCGATACTAAACGAACGAGGATGGGCTGGCAATCTGGGATTTAGCCAACCATTTAGCCCCATTGTTTTCACCAGGGAACCAGGGCGAACAGCGAAAAGTCAGCTATTGGAACAAATCTGAAAACACACCCCAACTCAACACCACTAGAGTTAAAGATCGGTACTATCAACATAAAAAGCCGGAATGGCAAAGAAAAGGAGCTAGCTGATGAATTAGATAAGTACCAGATCGACATTATAGGGGTGACTGAAAAAAAAAAAAAAAAAAAAGACAAAAACTGGTGAGATCTTTCTGAGCAATAAATACAAAATGTTATATTCAGGAAATAACAATCAAGGAAAAGAAGGAGTAGCCATAGTCTTCAACACAAAATATGATGCTAATCTTCTTGAATGGCAGTCAGTCTCAAGTTGAGTAATGTAGGCAAATATGAGAATGGGGAACTGGACAATGAGACTTATTTGTGCCTATGGTCCCACAGAAGGTTCTGCTAACGTAGAAGTGGAGGACTTTTTTTAGGCTTTAGAAAAAGCAACTGAAAAAGCACAATGAAAAAGGAAAAGTTGGTCCTTGTTGGGGATCTAAATAGCAGAGTAGGAAATGATTGTGAGACATACAAAAATATTTCGGGGAAAATTTGGAGAAAAGAGCAAAGCTAATAACAATGGCAAATATCTGTTGGATTTCTGCTCAGGACATGGACTGGTTATTACTAACACCATGTTCCAACATAAAAATGTGCCCAAATTCACATGGAGAGAAGAGGCAAGGAATAAGAAATGTCTAAATGACTATGTTATCATTGATAGTGATGTTTTCTCCCTGATGCAGGACACCAGAGTGTACAGAGGATTTGAAATTGGAAGTGATCACTATTTAGTCTTGAGCAGGATAAAATTGAATTTCATATTGAAAAGAATAACATGCAAGAAAGTTTTAAAGCGAATAAAAGTTGAGCAACTCTCAGATGTGAACTGTAGACTAAAATACACAAAGATTATTGAAGAAAATATGAAGGAGTTTGAGAACAGGAATCAAACATTGGAGATTCAGTGGCAAACCTTGAAGAAAGCCCTGATTGATTCAGCTAGAGAGACATGTGGTGAAGTTGTCTGCAAAGATAGAAAAATTAGAACTCCATGGTGGACACAGGAAGTTAAAGAGGCAGTGAAGGAAAAGAAGAAAGCATATCAAAAGTTCCTGGCAAATAAATCAGCTTGTTCTCTTAGAAAATACAGAGAAAAATACAACAATGATAAACACTGTGTAAAACTAGCTAAGCAAACATCATGGGAGGACTTTGGCAAGAATATAGAAAATAAATATCAAGAAGGTGGCAAAATATTCTGGAGGTTGTTGAAGAAGCTTAAGAATGGAGGAAAGAGTTTTGTAAAAGGAGTTAGAGATGATAAAGGTGACATGAAAACAGGGGAAAAAGATATCGTTGAAGAATGGAGTAATTACTTTGAAAAACTTCTAAATGAAACAAGCAGTGACGACAGCGCAGTGGAAAAAAAACTGACCAGGCATGCAGGCAGGAATACATATCCATACTTGAAGTAGAAAAAGCCATCAAAGGCTTGAAATGTGGAAAGGCAGCAGGAGTAGATGATATTCGCCCAGAAATGCTGAAGTATGATGGTATAAAAGTCTTACAGCGGCTGCACTGCATAGTTCAGAAATTCTGGACAGAGGGACGAATTCCCGATGATTGCAGTAGAGCTCTCATAATACCTATATATAAAAAGGGGGAAAAAAAAACGGAATGTGAGAATTATAGAGGTATTTCCCTACTGAGTGTTCCTGGTAAGATATATGTAAGTATACTTGAGAAACGGGTGAGAAAAATTGTGGAAGAAAAGCTTGGTGAAGAACAAACTGGATTCAGGTTAAATAGAGGCTGTCAGGATCAGATCTTCACTTTACGACAAATAGTTGAGAAAGCATGGGAATATAACAAAGATCTGTATTTCAGTTTTCTTGATTTGGAAAAGGCATATGACAAGGTGCCAAGAGAGAAGCTATTCAATACACTACAGTTATATGGTGTCAATGGGGCATTATATCACGCAATACTTAGTCTTTATTTGAGTTGCAAGTCAGCAATTAGAATTTAAGGAAGTACAGGAGGATGGTTTAATGTTAAATCTGGTGTTAGACAAGGATGTATATTATCCCCTCTGTTATTCATTATCTATATGGATCACATTATGAAGGAAAGTGGTAATAAACATGATATCAAAATTGGAGATGTTAATGTCAGCTCTTTGCTTTATGCGAATGATGTTATACTTCTAAATAAACCCGCTACAAGTCTGCAAGATTCTCTGACTAAATTGAATAACTGTCGTAATAGATATGGTATGAAGGTTAGCAATAAAAAGACAAAGACAATGAAAATAGGCAGAATCTTTGAAAATGTCAACTGTGTTGTGAATGGAGAACGTGTGGAACAAGTAAAACATTTCAGCTACTTAGACATGATTTTTAGTGAAGATGGTAAATTAAATATAGAAATAGATAACAGAATCAGCGAAGCTGGTATGGTGGGAAGTCAATTGAATAAATTCATATGGAATAGGAGAGAAATTAGTCGGAACACTAAATTAGCTGTATACAAGACGGTGTTCAAACCAGTTTTAACTTATGGATCTGAGTGCTATGTCAGAAGTAAAACACTTGACCAAAGACTAGAGACTGCAGATATGAGAGTCCTGAGAAAGATTAGAGGCGTGAACAGATGGCATTAATAGCAATATTATATTAAAAACAAGGATATTAGGAAAGAACTTGACATTGTCAGCATCCAGGAATGCGTTAGCAGAGCTAATCTCAGGTGGAATGGTCACTTAAACAGAATGGGCAAAGAAAGATTAGCAAAACAAGTGTTCTCTGCCAGGTTGGCAGCAAAACGACCCAGAGGAAGACCAAGATATAAGTGGGCTGATACTGTACAAAGTGCCTTAGATGATAGAAATATAAGATCTGATAATGTTGGAGTCTTGACAAGTAACAGACTGATTTGGAGGAAAATTGTAGATAGGAAGTTAGTAATGATGTAATTTTTTTCATGTAGTACTATCATATCCTGTACACCCCTTGAGGGTACATGGCAGAATTTGATGATGATGATGATATATATATATATATATATATAATATAATAATATATAATACAGTCATCTCTCGACTTACGTCCGTTCGAGTTACGTCCTTTTGAAGATACGTCCGTGATCCCATAAGGGAATAAATAACATTTTCTGCTATGCTTACAAGATGCAAGCGAGCGTAAGGTAAAGCATGCACAGTGGCAACAGCGCTTTTACCGGCAACCTCCCTCAGCAGTCGGCATGTGTCCTCTGTTGATTTTGTGTTTGGAAAATATGTTATTTGTGTATTTATCGTTAAATATTTTGTGATGTTTTGTGCAACATGGCCCCTACACACACACAATCAAAAAACTTAGTGAAGAATCACAGAAAACGAGGCGAGCAATTGATCTTGAATCTAAGTTGCAAGTTATAAAGCAACATGAAGCTGGTAAGCCCGTTAATGTGATCGTGCATGGCTTCGGATGGTCTCATCCTACAGTGAGGACCATTTTGAAAAATAAGGGTAAAATCGTAGAGCCTGTGAAAGGATCTACTTTCATTAAATCTACGATAATGACGAAGCAACGACAAGGTCCTATCGGTGATATGGAAAATCTACTTGCATCATGAATAGAGGACATGAACCAAGAGCTCATACCCCTTAGCACTGTGACCATAACAACAACACTGAGTCTCTTCAACATGTTGAAAAAGAAGAAAGCAGGACCCGATTACAACTAAAAATTCAACGCTTCTTCAGGTGGGTTCATGAGATTCAAGCAGTGTTTTGCACTGCATAATGTGAAAATGTATGGGAATCTGCAAGTGCCGAGAAGCCTGCCAAGGAGTGGAAAAATTGAATAAAATTATTGCGGAGGAAAATTATTTGCTACGGCAAATATTTGATATGGATGAGACATCCTTGTTTCAGAAAAAATGCTCGAGTGGACTTTCATCCACAAAAAGCTAAAATCTATACCCAGTTTCAAAGCTCTTAATGCCCATATTACTATTCTGTTATGGGTAATGTGGCTGGATATAAACTGAAACCATTTGTGATATGGCACAGTGAGAATCTATGAATCTTCAAAAATATTAAGAAGCATACTCCCAGTTCATTACTGGAGCAATAAGGCGTGGATGACTCAAAAATTGTTTGAGGATGCCTTAATCAACTGTTATGCCAGTGAAATAAAAAGTTATTGTGTGAAAGAAAATGCAGAATTTAAAATTTTATTAATTCTAGATAATGCTTCAGGTCACCCGTCTTATAGCAGTGATCTTCACTAAATTCAAGGTCATTTTTCTCCCTCCAAACACTTCTTCATTGATCCAACCGATGGACCAGGGAGTTCTTGCATTTAACACTTATTAACTACGGATAACTTTTTCACAAGCCATTTCTGGTACTGAAGGAAATGACCAGACTCTCATGCAATTCTGGAAAACATTCAATATTTATCATGCTATTAAAAATATTGCTGTGGCACAGGATGAAATGACCTCTCGGTGTGTGGAAAAAGACATTAAAAAGGTTTTTGCAGGATTTTGTAAGTTTTGAAAAAAAATGAAGATCCTTGCAAATTGAGTGAAGAAATAGTGGGCCTAGCAAACAATCTGAATCTCGAAGTGAATCATGACGACATAATTCAACTCATAAAGTTCTCCTGAAGAGTTGACCAACGAAGAATTGGTCGAACTGGAGGAACAACTGTTGCAGAAGAGGAAAAACGAGAAAAGGAAGAGAGAAAAGAGAAACAGGAAGAGATAGTTAAACAATTTAAAGTGAAGGGTCTTGCAGAAATGTTCTTTACAGTTAGCGATGTTCTCAAAATGGCTGAAGACATGGACCCTAATGTTGAACGCTACTTAATAATAGAAACGAAAGTACATGCTGCGTTGGCTTGCTATGAACAAATTTATGATGAAAAGAAGAAGAACAGGAATAAACAAAACACACTGGACATTTTTATCAAAAAAAAAAAAAAAAAAGGTTACATCAGAAAAGCCACCAGCCAAATTGTTCACACAGGGAAGGTGATGAAGATGTGATTGTAGGGAAAGATTTGGGTGATTATCCTCCTGTTTTATAGTGGCAGTAACACACAGTACAGTTTTATAATAAGGTTTAAAAATTAAAATGACAGTATAATTACTATGGTTAAGTTCCTAACCCCTATAACTCTGTTGATTTAATGTATCGACTTACATCCTGCCAGATGGAACAGAACCTAGATGTAAGTCGAGGAATGACTGTATATATAATATAATTATATATATAATATAATTATATATATATATATATATATATATATATATATATATATATATATATATATATATATATATATAATATAATATAATATATAATAGCTAAAATATATTTACACTACCCTAGAAAATAATATAGACTTAGATAATGCCAGGAGGCTATCTTAGCCATTATGAGAAAATTAAATATAGTATCTATATAATTTGAAATTAACATGACTATAAGTAGTTCAAAGTTCAAATTAAAACACTAAATACACAACAGTGCTCATAATTTTTTTCTAAAAAAAAAAAAAATTAAATATATAATGAATAGCTGAGACTAATTAAGATCAACTTGCCCATTCTTCCATTCATTGGAGGTGTTAGTCCAACAGGAACAGGGCTTGAAGGACTTATTCTGTTCTATTCATGAAAAAAAAAATGATATCTATGAATGGAAAGAAACAATCAGAAATAAAACAGATAATCCAGAAGTATTTCAATATAAATGGATCACAAAAATTAATACTGTGCAGAAATCTTTATTTTATAAACAGTTCATACAATTTATTATGGAGAATGTTTTGAAGTTCAAAGTGATCAAATATACTATTAGATGGAGATATCAGGAGATAGTGTATTCGATGTTTCCAAAAGTAAGTGCCTATTAGATGATGAGAATGGAGCAAAAGTATGCAGAGTGGGCTGTATCGACGACAGGATGGAAAATGTTGGAATTAATGTCAAACATGCAGCTGTGGAAATAGAGAAGAATGAAATGGACATAAAGAAATAGAATGCTTGAATCCTATCCATAACAGAACAAAGTGGCAAGAGATTAGCAGGGCTGAGAAGAGGAAATAACATATGGTCCAAAGTAATAATAAAGACTGAGTGAACAAATCAGAAAAACAAATTAAGGAGAAAATTATTTACAGAAACTCGATGATCAGGGGAGTACTTAATGAAAGTGTAACAAAACTATGGTTCTCTGGTGCAAAAATTCATGATAGTAGTCACACCATCCAGATGCAAAAAAGGTAAAGTGATCATCATCAAATTCCTGATATATACCCTCAAAGGGGTATACAAGATATGATAGTACTACATGAAAAATTTACATCATCACTAACTTCCTACCTACAATTTTCCCCCAAATCAGTCTGTTACCTGTCAAGACTCCAATATTATCAGATCTTATATTTCTATCTTCTAAGGCACTTTCTACTGTATCAATCCACCTATATCTTGGTCTTCCTCTGGGTCTTTTTCCTGCCAACCTGGCAGAGAACACTTGTTTTGCTAATCTTTCTTTGCCCATTCTGTCTAAGTGACCATACCGCCCCTGAAATTAGCTCTGCTAATGCATTCCTGGATGCTGACAATGTCAAATTCTTTCCTAATATCCTCATTTTTAATATGATATTGCCATTGATGCCATCTGTTCGTGGCCCTAATCTTTCTCAGGACTCTCATATCTGCAGTCTCTAGTCTTTGGTCAAGTGTTTTACTTCTGACCCAGCTCTCAGATCCTTAAGTTAAAATTGGTTTGAATACTGTCTATATACAGCTAATTTAGTGCTTTGAATAATTTCTTTCTTATTCCATATAAATTTATTCAATTGACTTCCTATCATACTAGATTTATTGATTCTGTTGTCTCTTTCCATATTTAATTTACCCTTTTCACTAAAAATCTTGCCTAAGTAGCAGAAATATTTTACTTGTTCTATAAGTAAAATATTCACATTAATGAAAATATATTCACAATAATGAAAAAATCAACTGCATTGTGAATGAAAATATTCATTCACAATGCAGTTGATATTTTCAATACATCTGCCCATTTTCATTGTCTTTGTCTTGTTACTGCTGACCTTCATACAGGGGCGCGTCAATAGTGTCCGGTGCCTGTGTGCAAAAATTTAGTTGGCACCCCTATACCCCTCCCCCCGAATAAAAAATCACTTTATAAAAACGTATCAGTGAGTTAAAATGGAATAAGAAATAAGTTTATTGAACAAAAAGCAGAAATTACAAAAAAAAATGTATAAAAAACAATAAACATACAAGAAGGGTACAAAAACAACAAAAATAATTAAAAAAAAATAAAGTAAATAAATAATAAGATAAATAATAGAAAGAAATAGGAAAAATAGGAATGTATTAAACATTATTGGGTAAAGAAATAGTTAAATAAATATTTAAACAGAAAGAAAAATCACTTAGTGAATTGAACTTTTCTAATTTTCATTAATGAAAATTCTCGAATAATATCATGTATATCGAGTTGATCCAAAATATAATGTTGATATAATGGCAAGATTTGAAAGTCTGTCTTGTACCATTGTGGAGCGCAAGTATTTTTTAATAATTTTAGGTTTAGAAAAAAGGACCATTCCACATATCCTACAGATACCAGTAATGACAAAAGAATCCGAAGAGCAATTGTAAAGTTTGGATAAACTGTGATTAAGTCATTTGAATAAATATACTGAATTATCTGATATATATCGTTTTTAAAATTAGAAATAAATGGTTGACAGTGTAAAATTTTTTCGCATAAATCGTCTGTGTCGATGTCTGAATGATTCTCATGTGTTAATTTTTGTCGTAACCTTTTACAAGATGATAAATATTCTTTATTTTGTGAAGTACTTAACAAATACAAAAACTGAAATGAATTCATATTTTCATTTTCATGTTCGTAATCAAATTGAGTTGTCTTTTTACATCGCCTAAGTGGTCTACTACTACAAAATACAGATTCTGCATCAAATTTTGCAGCAATTAATTTTAGCTTTCTACAATTTCTTTGAAAGTTTCATCAGACCTATAATCATTTAAAATTTGATTTAGATCATTCAATGCATCTAAAGTATGTTGGAGATTCATAGATGAACACTACAGTATTTTGCTAACCAAAATTCGTTTTATTTAAAATATCATACCAAAACTTTGGCGCTTTTACTATCCTGGTGCCTGTCTGCGTTGCACACATTGCACATATGGCCAGCATGCCCCTGCCTTCATACCAAATCTATTACAAGAGTTATTCAATTTAGTCAGAAAATCTTGCAGGCTTATAGCAGATTTATTTAAAAGTATAACATCATTTGCATAAAGTAAAGAGCCGAGATGAACATCTCCAATTTTGATATCAGGTTGAATACTACTTTCTTTCATAATGTGATCCATATAGATAATGAATAACAGAGGGGATAATGTACATCCTGACACCAGATTTAACATTAAACCACCTTCCTGTACTTCCTTCAGTTCTAACAGCTGACTAACAACTCAAATAAAGACTAAGTATTGCTTAATATAATACCCCATTAACACCATATAACTGTAGTATTTTGAATAGCTTCTCTCTTGGCACCGTCTTTTCCAGATCTACAAAACTTAAATACAGATCTTTGTTATATTCCATGATTTCTCAACTATCTGTCGTGAAGTGAAAATCTGATCAGGACAGCATCTATTTGGCCTGAATCCAGCTTGTTCTTCACCAAGCTTCTCTTCCACAGTCCTTCTCAAGTACACTTGCATATATCTTACCAGGAACACTCAGTAACGAAATCCCTCTGTAATTCTCACATTCAGTTTTATTTCCCTTTTTATATGGGTACTACGAGGGGCTCTACTCTAATCATCTGGAATTTGTCCCTCTGTCCAGGCCTTCTGAACTATGTAGTTATTATGTTGGAGGTTTAATGGATTTTTTACAACACTCAAAAAGAATTAAAATAGAATTTAATACTTCCTATATTTCATACTAGTCACTAGGACATCTACGGGGATTACAAAGACAATTAATGTAACATGCACACATAAACTTACAATACTAAGCCCAAACCATGTGGGTGACAATAAAGTCCTATCTAGGTGGAGCGCCCTCTAAGGGCAGTAGTAGGTGGCCTGGAATGTAAGCTGGGAACTCTGGTGATGACTGTTTCCCATATCTTCGGAAGCTTAATGCAACCGTATTTGTTAAGATTTGGTTGGTTTCTGAGAGCTGCTGCTGCTTCTAAGAAAAATCTCTCTTTCTTGAATTTGCTGTGCTGGAGCATGGTGGTTTTCTTCCATGATACTCTGTGGGTGGTGTCCAAAACATGGTCAGCCAAGCCTGAATGGCCATAGTTGTGTTTAACGATGTACGACTTGTGTTCCTCCAGGCGGATGGATGCTGATCTGCCTGTCTGTCCAAAGTACGCAAGCTTACAGGAACAGGGTACTTTGTAAACTCCAGGCAGAGAGAGAGGAGGGAGCTGATCTTTCGTAGAATGGATAAGGGTAGCCAGTTTGCGGTAGGGCTTATATGCTGTGTGTAGGTTATACTTTTTTAGTATCTTGGCTATTTTTTCCCGAAGTGCCACGGATGTAGGGTATGGTGATGGCATTTTTAAATTCTTGTTGACGAGAGGGACGGGGAATGGGGGAGGAATTGATTATTTTTTTGATACTGTGATCACTGTAGCCATTGGAGAGGAAAGTTCTGTGTATGTGGTTAAGCTCAGTAGTGAGGGCGGTTCCACTGGAACAAAGATTGTGGGCTCTCTTGGTAAGGGTTTTAATGATGCCATATTGTTGTGAGGGGTGGTGGTGGGAGAGTTTGTGAATGTATCTGCCTGTGTGTGTGGGTTTTCTATATACAGTGAAGGCAAGTGTATCATTGGGCAGGCGCTTGACTAAGGTGTCTAGGAAGGGTAAACAATTGTTCTTTTCCTTTTCCATAGTAAACTGGATTCTTGGATGTAGGCTATTGAGATGACTGAGGAAGGAGTCTAACGTGTCTGGGCCATGAGGCCAAATGGAGAACACATCATCTACATATCTTAGCCAGATAGAAGGTTTGAGTGGGGCTGTCTATGGCTCGTTTTTCGAAATCTTCCATATAGAAATTGGCAAGGGGGGGTGAGAGGGGGGAACCCATGGTGGTTCCCTCTATCTGCTTGTAGATTTTGTTATTCCAAGCGAAATACCCAGAGTTGATGGCGAAGGAAAAGAGATCTAAGATGTCAGAGGGAAAAACGTTTTCTAAGAGAGATAAAGTGTCAGTTAAGGGAATATTGGTAAACAAGGAGGAGATATCAAAGCTTACTAATATGTCTGTATTATTCAAGGTTAAATTTTCTGTGAGGGCTTTAAAGTGGGTCGAGTTTTTTATATAGGAAGCTGAATTTCCGGTGAGGGGGGACAGAGAGTTGGCCAGTATAACAGTCTGTAAACAGCTGGCCAACTCTCTGTCCCCCCTCACCGGAAATTCAGCTTCCTATATAAAAATCTCGACCCACTTTAAAGCCCTCACAGAAAATTTAACCTTGAATAATACAGACATATTAGTAAGCTTTGATATCTCCTCCTTGTTTACCAATATTCCCTTAACTGACACTTTATCTCTCTTAGAAAACGTTTTTCCCTCTGACATCTTAGATCTCTTTTCCTTCGCCATCAACTCTGGGTATTTCGCTTGGAATAACAAAATCTACAAGCAGATAGAGGGAACCGCCATGGGCTCCCCCCTCTCACCCCCCCTTGCCAATTTCTATATGGAAGAATTCGAAAAAGAGCCATAGACTCAGCCCCACTCAAACCTTCTATCTGGCTAAGATATGTAGATGATGTGTTCTCTATTTGGCCTCATGGCCCAGACACGTTAGACTCCTTCCTCGGTCATCTCGATAGCCTACATCCAAGAATCCAGTTTACTATGGAAAAGGAAAAGAACAATTGTTTACCCTTCCTAGACACCTTAGTCACGCGCCTGCCTAATGATACACTTGCCTTCACTGTATACAGAAAACCCACACACACACAGGCAGATACATTCACAAACTCTCCCACCACCACCCCTCACAACAATATGGCATCATTAAAACCCTTACCAAGAGAGCCCACAATCTTTGTTCCAATGGAGTGGAACAAAGATTGTGGGCTCTCTTGGTAAGGTCTCTTGCGCCCTCACTACTGAGCTTAACCACATACACAGAACTTTCCTCTCCAATGGCTACAGCGAACACAGCATCAAAAAAATAATCAATTCCTCCCCCATTCCCCGTCCCTCTCGTCAATAAGAATTTAAAAATGCCATCACCATACCCTACATCCGTGGCACTTCGGAAAAAATAGCCAAGATACTAAAAAAGTATAACCTACACACAGCATATAAGCCCTACAGCAAACTGGCTACCCTTATCCGTTCTACGAAAGATCAGCTCCCTCCTCTCTCTCTGCCTGGAGTTTACAAAGTACCCTGTTCCTGTAAGTTTGCGTACTTTGGACAGACAGGCAGATCAGCATCCATCCGACTGGAGGAACACAAGTCGTACATCGTTAAACACAACTATGGCCATTCAGGCTTGGCTGACCATGTTTTGGACACCACCCACAGAGTATCATGGAAGAAAACCACCATGCTCCACCACAGCAAATTCAAGAAAGAGAGACTTTTCTTAGAAGCAGCAGCAGCTCTCAGAAACCAACCAAATCTTAACAAATACGGTTGCATTAAGCTTCCGAAGATTTGGGAAACAGTCATCACCAGAGGTCCCACCTTACATTCCAGACCACCTACTACTGCCCTTAGAGGGCGCTCCACCTAGATAGGACTTTATTGTCACCCACGTGGTTGGGCTTAGTATTGTAAGTTTTTGTGTGCATGTTACATTAATTGTCTTTGTAATCCCCGTAGATGTCCTAGTGACTAGGACGAAATATAGGAAGTATTAAATTCTATTTTAATTCTTTTTGAGTGTTGTAAAAAATCCATTAAACCTCCAACATAATGTCCTCACAGCACTTAAGCCTCTACACAAGTGAACTATGTAGTGCAGCCACTGTAAAACTTTTATACCTCCACCTTTGAGCATTTCTGGTAAAATATCATTTACTCCTGCTGCTTTTCCACATTTCAGGCTTTTAATGAATTTTTTTACTTCAAGTATGGATATGTATTCCTTACTGTATGTCTGGTCAATGTTTTTTTACCACTGTTTTCATGTCACCTTTATCATCTCTAATTCCTTTTACTGCACTCTTTCCTCCAATTCTGAGCTTCTTCAACAACTTCCAGAATATCTTGCCACCTTCTTGATATTTATTTTGTATGTTCTTACCAAAGTCCTCCCAAGACTTTTGTTTAGCTAGCTTTACATAGTGTTTAGCTTTCTTACATTTGTTTCTGTATTCTCTAAGAGCACTAGCTGACCTATTTGCCAGGAACTTTTGATATGCTTTCTTCTTTTCCTTCACTGCCTCTTTAACTTCCTGTGTTCACCACAGAGTTCTAATTTTTTTATCCTTGCAGACAACCTCACCACATGCCTCTCTGGCAGAATCAATCAATGTTTTCTTTAGAGTTTGCCACTGAATCTCCAAGGTTTGGATCCTGTTCTCAAACTCTTTCATTTTTTCTAGAATAATATTTGTGTATTTTAGTCTATGATTCATATTTGAGGGCTGCTCAACTTTTATTCGCTTTAAAACTTTCTTACATGTTCTTCTTTTCAATATGGAATTCAATTTTATTCTTCTTAAGACTAAATGGTGATTGTTTCCAATTTCAAATCCTCTGTACACTCTGGTGTCCTGTACCAGGGAGAAAACATCACTATCAATAATAACATAGTCAATGAGACTTTTCTTATTCCTTGCCTCTTCTCTCCATGTGAATTTGTGTACATTTTTATGTTGGAACATTGTGTTAGTAATAACCAGTCCATGTCCTGAGCAGAAATCAAACAAGTATTTGCCATTATTATTAGCTTTGCTCTTTTCTCCAAATTTTCCCAAAATATTTTTTTATGTCTGACAATCAGTAAATCTAACAAATGGTAAAGTGAAAGAACCAATTGACTTGGTTGGCACAAATAATTTGAGAGATGAGAAGTATTCTCCTAAGGAAGATTATTATTATTATTATTGTTCATGACATCTCCAAGGAGTCCGAAGACTCATCACGGGAGGAAACCCACTGCACAATTCTCTGTCTCCACCACTACCAATCGACCACATCGGTACCATCTACTGCCCACCACCACAAGAAGTATTTTTTTTTTGTCTGAAGTTTTTTTGTTCTGAAGGGCCAATTTGTCTGGATGCGGGATGAAAAAAATAAGTTTATGGGAGAAAAAAACCCTGCTACCTCCATATGAGATCGGCTAACTCACCTTCAATTGAAAAAGTCCATATAAAGATTCCTCCTGTCATGACGGGAATTGAACTCAGGCCTTTTCCAATCGAAGGGAACAATGTACTGTCGAAGATGTAAAGGAGTTGTTAGAAAAAGCAAAACTGAAGAGTGAGATTGTGAAAATTGTACATCTTCTGCCATTGTTTGATAGAAGTGAACTGAGGAGGCATTGGTAGCAAATAAATCAAAAATTATGTTGTGCAGAAGGAATGATGTAGGTGTTCTAGATCTGTGGTAATTGTTTGAAGGAAAGAAGGATTTGAATAATTCTGATGTAAATGGCTTTGGTGTTAGGTGTCTGGAGAGAGAGAGAGAGCTTTTTTTTTACTGAGCATGCTGAAGTGCAAATTCAGGAAAACTTAAACAATTAGGGTGGAAGCAGTTGAGTTTGTACGAAGGCACTCATAAGGCGAGTGAGTGTATGAATGACAAAGTGCGAAATCTAGTCTCTCGAGTAAATATAGAATACGGTAGTCAATTCAGGAAGTAAAGGAGGGTGAGGGCTTAAAGGGACACTGAAGTTTCTATATACTAATGCCAGAATTATCAGGAACAACAGGGAGAAGTTTTTGGCATTGGTTAGTGCAACCTCGCCAAAAGTTACAGGCATCAGTGACACTCAGCTAATAGCAGATGATGGCAGTTACTGGGAGAGAATGTGATGGGTTTCGTATTTTCAGGAAAGACAGAGAAGATAGGATGAGGGGAGGTTGAACTGCTGATGATAGCAGATGAATTGCAGCTAAAAATAATAGGAGTAGGTGGGAGGGAAGCTGTTTATTTGAAGCAATCTGGTATGATATCATGGCCAATAAGACAAAAAATACAGTTGGTTGTTGCTATAGAAAAGGGATGATATGGAAATGATATGGAAAACATGCATCTCCAAATTAGTACAATGAGTTCAGGTCAATTGATTATTATGGGAGACTTCAACTATGGAGATATAGACTGGAAGGAAGAAACATCACATGGCAGGAAGGAAATGGAATTTATCCACCTACTGAGAGAAAATTACTTGAGGCAGCATGTGAGAGTATTGGACCTGGTCATAGGATCAGAAGAGTCACCAAAACCAAGGGGACAACATTGCCTCCGATTGGCAAAAGTGACCAAGTGAAGAACACAAAAGCGGTCTTGACTTAGGTCTTGCAAAACATGAGGAATATTCTGTCAAGAAAGGATATATGTGGAACTATAAGGCAGATGATTAAGACAAGCTTAGGAGGAAGCTTAAATTTGTGCCATGGCATAAAGCACTGCAAGAGAAATATGTTAGGAGTGCATGGGAGATAGTTAAGGGTCATCTAGAGGAAGCAAGATTAAATCGTATGCCTAAGATACGGAGGGTTAATCATGTAGGAGTTAGAAGGATGAGTAATATCATCAACCATGAGCCTCAGAAGAAGAAAATGCTGTGGAGGGTATGTAAAGAGAAAAGTGACAGGAAAACTCACGAATAATACAAGGCTTGGGCAAGAAAGGTAACCGGCATGGCAAGGAAGGCAAAATCAGATTATGAGAAAAATCTCACCAAGGAGGTCAAAGGAAATCCCAGAAAGTTCTTTCATTATGTGGCAAATAAGAGGAAGAATAAATAAGAACAAATAAGAGGTAGAAATAAGTGGAAAATAAAGCTGAATGAATGATGATGGTAATCACAAGGTGACAGAAGCAGATAAGATAGCTGAGTTACTGAGTGACCATTTTGCAAGGGTATGTCATCCAAGTGAATTTACTGCTGTAACATATGTGACAGACACTAATGGGAACAGAGGTGAAATGGAGGTTCTTAGGATATTGTAGAATCTCAATCTAAATACGGAAGTTCTTATTCCTCTTTATAAGGCCTTCACACCTGAATTACTCCATACAGGTCTGGTCTCCTGGGATTCTTGAGGACGAGGAAGCAGTGGAGAAGATTCAGAGGCAAGAGACCAAGATAGTGAGTGGTCTGTGGAATATACCCAGTGGTGAGCTATAAGGGGCTTGCAGGGCTCGCCAGAGCCCTTTGTTAAATTTTTCTCAAATTTGTGAGCCCATTGTTCTTCTTGTTTACTTTTTTATTTTTTCGAAAAAAACAGAAAAAAAAAAAAACTTTTCAAAATATATTAAGCAGAAAACTCATGCTGTAACCTAACAAAGTGGTTTTTATTAAATAAAATATTATAGTTACTGTTACTACCATTTTACAAATAAGAATTCACTTTTGATAATTGCATATAAATAAATAGGACTATAAAATAATCCCCCTTAATTGGTACCATTGATTATCACTTGAAGTATAAAAACAAAAGAGAAATATAACGTACTTCAATATATTGTGTTTAGATAATATTTATTTATTATTTATAGGTAGTTTGTCATAAAAACCTCTATCGCAAACAGAAGAAATTTATTTTGTTTATAAAAAATGCGGACTATTTCATATGTGCAATTATAAAAGATTTTATTCTTATTATATTGTATTTTGATAGTCAAAAAATGTTTTTCTTATGTAAGATAAATTAACACAGATGATTGTGTGCAAATATTTCATGTTTAGATCATGAAATATTTGTTTAAAAATGATAGCCTTTACAGGTTGATTGTCCGCTCATACGTTTTGATTGGCATTTGTACACAAGTTGTATTAATAAACATATTTGTGTGAAATACGGCTTTTTTTTGTGACGATGCGAGCCCCTTTGTTAAAATTGCCATAGCTCACCACTGAATATACCAGATGAAGATAGATGGATATGTGGATTGTAGAAGTTGGATGATAGGAGAAAAAGACATGATATGATAAAAATTTAAGTTGCTTAAAGGGTACACAAGTAAACATATAAAAAAATCATTATCTTGCTTAAAGGGTTTTAAAGGATTGATTCAGGGGAAAGGTTTCAGCACTCAGCTAGATTAATCGGTTGAAGGAGAGCTGAAAAGTTCTGATAAACACCTTGAACAGAAATGATATTGAAGCAACTGATATAACCACAAGAAAGAACCTATCTTGAAACCCTTTAACCCCAATGTTTCATAAAATTGTAATAATTTGTTCTTTTTCTTTTATGATATATAAGAAGGCATGTCAGAGGTTTTGAAGAAATTTGAAGATATAGATGTGTAGGCTGTCATCAAGTTTTTCATGCTGCAAGAAAAGGCCACAACTAAGATTCACCAAACTTTGTATGAGACTTCAGGTGGCTGTGCTCCAGCATACCCAGCAGTTGCCAGACGGGTGGACAAGTTAAAAACTAGACATCCTGAGACAACAGATGCCCCATGTCAGGAAGACCTCCCACAGCATTCACACCTGAAAACATTGAGACAGTGCATGCTGTGATCCTTGATGATAGACAAACACCAGCCAAAAACACAGAGACGTTGGGATATCCAGGGAATGAGTTATGGTCATTATCCACCCACAACTGGACATGCAGAGGCTCTCAGTGAAGTGGGTCTCTAAATGTTTGAATGCTGACCAAAAGAGAGAATATGTATCGTCATCTCAAGGGATTTTGGGTCATTTTGAGAAATCAGGTGCAAATTTTTTTGGCTTGTATTGTGACTGTTGATGAAATATGGCTTCATCACTATGACTCAGAGACCAAACAACAGTGAATGGAGTAGAAACACAAAAGTTTTCCATGGCAAAAGAAGTTCCAAATCCAAAAGTCATCAGGGAAGGTTCTTACCATTGTCATATGAGATATGAATGGTGTAATCCCCACCAAGTACTTCAAAAAAGGTTATAGATGTAGTTTATTCAACAGTTCTGAAGGAATTTAGTTGATGATACTGAAGGAAAAATGCCACAGTCAACTGAGCAGAGGCATGTTGCTTTTGCAAAACAACGTGTCTGCTCACACTGCTCATGAAGCCCAACAGACAATACACAACTTGGGCTTTCATTGTCTCCATCACCCATCCTAATTGCCAGACTTGTCACCATCTGACTATTTCCTGTTCCCAAATTTAAAGAAACACTTGAAAGGAACAAAATTTACCACAGATGATGAAGTCATATCTGCAGCTGAGAACTGGTTTGTGCAAGAAGGGAAAGACTTTTTCTCAGAGGATTGCAAGTGATGTGACAGTATTATAACAAGTGTATGACACTTCATGGGAAATATGTAGAATATGTACGTTACATTTTCTACCTGAATTCCTTCATGGTGATTATCACAACTTTTCAGCACACCGTCGTATGATAGATTGTCTGGATAGTTTGAGTCTCCTGTGATGAGTACAATGGAGGTACAATAATAATAATAACAATCAAGATCATCATCATAATTTGTTAGATTTCTTTGAATTAATAATGTGAATTCATGTGGTACACCTACTACTAGTGAACTTCCTCTTATGGGATACCCCCCCCCCCCTTTATACAACTTTCTGACACCTATCTAACAGCCAGTCACTGATCCAAATCAGAAGTCTGTAATCCAATCCCATGTGTTTCAATTTATTTATCAGCTTGTCATGCGGCAGTCTATCAAAAGCTTTTGCAAAATCCAAATAAACCACATGCATTTCTCCTGTCCGAGGTATTCGTCACCTTGTTATAGTGCATAAAGAAGTTAGTGAAACATGATCTCCCTTTAACAAACCCATGCTGATAACTATAGAGAATAATGCTGTTATCAACCCATTTCTTTATCCTACTTCTCACCAATCTCTCTCTCTCTCTCTCTCTCTCTCTCTCTCGTACCTTCAGCACAACTCCAGATATACCGTCAAGTGGATGTTAATGACCTTACAAGAAGACTTGAATAGATTGCATGAATGGGCAGATAAATGAAACTATTAGTTCAATGTTGCAAAATGCAAGGTTTGGAGATTTGGTAAGCAATGATGGGATGCAAAGTATACACTTGGTGTGGAAACTTTAAAGGAAGTAGAGGAGATAAGAGATCTGGAAGTGATAGTGGACAAGGACCTGAAATTCAGAGGCCATATTGCACAAGCTGTGAAGATGTCACATTGGATAATAACAATGATGCAGAGGATCCTGACATGCAGAAATAGAGAGGTTATAATGCCATTGTATAAGGCCTTGATCAGGCCTCATAGGGATTATTGTGCATAGATTTGGTCACCTAGTTTTCACAGTAACGGCAATATGTTGGAAAGGGTCCAGAGAATATTCACAAAGGAGGTCAGTAGTCTTTGGAATGTGGAGTACGAGAACAGATTGAGAGAATGTAAGTTGCAAAATCTCGTGAATAGGAGGAAGCAGGGGAGGGGGATATGATTGAGGCATATAAGCTAGTCAGGGGTTGTTATCAGGTTGACATGGAAGGGATTTGTCATAGAATGGTAGAGGGGGAAGGTAGAACTAGAGGTCATCATTGGAAACTGTATAAGGAGGATGTGAGCAGAGTTGTGAGGAGTAGGTTCTTTGCATGGAGATTGGCTGGTGAGTGGAATGCATCACCTGAGCGGGTTGTGAGTGTACACACATTGAATTAGTTTAAAGTACAATTGGATGAGCATTGTGTGCAACAGTGTGTACCTCCCACAAGTCTCTGACTTCATGGAGGTCAGATGTGAATAATAATAATAAGACTCACAAAGGGTCCTAACACTGTACAGATCTCTCTCCCACCCACCCACACTTCTGACATTGCTTATAAGTTCCCTACAATGTTTCTCATTTTTCAACTTGTTCCCTCCACACTATGAATACTCTCTTCTATACCAATGCAGTATAAATACTGTTTGTTGTACAAATAATCACAAAGGATTGATATCAATTTATAGCAATGTATTGTAAATACAATATGCAATTTTTTTCATCTGTTTTAAGTGATAATCCTGTATGCAAAAGAATCCAAAGAAAGCTCATGAAAGTAATAATGACTTTTCTTTAGATTCTTTTGGACACAAGGCAATAAGGTGTCTCTGAGTCATTTTCGTTGTGATTATTTGAAGAAGTGCTGCTCCTCCTTCCTCCAGCAGCTCTTCTAGATCATGTATCTTCTCCACTACCTTTAAATAATATATTATTATTATTATTATTCAGGATCTCCATGAAGTCATAAAACTCAATGTGGGAGTCCTATGACTCCCAAATTAAGTCCCATTCTAGACAACTACAAAGCTATCATACCATTCCTTAAACTCATTCACCGTTCGTGCCCTCACTACACTATCACGTAATGCATTTCATGGGCCTACCATCCTCCATGCAAAAAAGCTATACTAAGTGGGTAACTAAAAAAAAGGTAACTAAGAGGGTGATTATCTCCTCCATTTGTAACTTCCTGGGATGGCCCTTGTTTTTCTTCCTTTCACTTATCTACCATACGAAAGAACTAGAACTCCACAGTGAATCCTGTAACTACCCCTCAACAGTTTAAATTTAAATATCTCAATCATATCACCTCTTTTTATCTATTCACCAAAATCTGCATTCCCCATGTCCTCAGCCTATCCTCATAACCAACACTGTACAATCCTGATATCATTTTTGTTATCCACCTTTGCATCCTCTCCAAGGTTAATTTATCCGCTTCAAATCTGAACAATGAAATCTCATCACAATAATCCAGATCCATGTGGTCTCATCAGGGCCTTAAGATGGAATCATCACCCCTGTATCTCTGCTGGTCAGCATCCTTCTCAGTATTGCAGCATTCCTCTGGATTACCTTCATCACCTTTATGACATGTCTTCTAAACTTCAAATTTCTGTCAATCATCTCTGCTCCTTCACTTCCTCTAGTATGGTTCCACTAATAGACAATGCAGCTTCCCATCAATGGATCCCCAACTTCATATAGTTAAATAATTATTCAGGATTTGAATACAGGAATTTGAAGTTTAGAAGACATGTCATAAAGGTGATGAAGGTAATCCACAGGACTGCTGCAATACTGAGAAGGATGCTGACCAGCAGAGATACAGGGGTGATGATTCCATCTTAAAGCCCTGATCAGACCACGTGGATCTGGATTTCACATTGACTTAAATAAAACCGATCCCTCCTCTGGATTCATTTGTTCATCTTTCCAGCTTATCCAAATCTTCCTAAAGGGCTACCACATCTCTACTATTACTAATAACCTCTCCAAATTCACATAATCTCTAAACAACTGAATATCCCCTTGAAATCCATTTACAATGTCATTGATATATGGGTTAAACAATACAGGTTCCAGTACTGAGCCCCTGTGGAACTCCACTTGTAACCTTCTGCTTCCTTTATACCACTCGTTTGTACACAACTCTCTGATATCTATCAGACAGTCAATCCTCAATCAAATTTACCTGTCATGTAAACCCATACATATGTTGTAACTTAAATATCAGCTTATCATATGGCATCCTACCAGATGCCTTTGTTAAAATAAAATAAATAAATAAAAAATTGCAGTACATGCCTTTCCTTCATCAACTGTTTTTGTTACTTTATTATAAAAGACAATTAAATTACTAAAACAACAGCATTCTGTAACAAATCCAAGCTGAACCCTAGTAACACTACCATCATCCCCAATGCTGTATACGATCTCTCACTATTTCTCCAAAATCACAACTACATAAGAAATACAAACTGGCCTATTTGACACTTCCATTCTACCATCTCCCTTATGGAATGGGATTATTTTACCCTGCTTTCAGTACTTGGGTACCTTTCATATAGCAAGACTCTCAATGAAAAGCTGGTCAACAGAGCTATCATTTCCTTAGCATATTTGCTAAAAAACTAGTCAAACTGCCTTATTGACATTCATATAACTTAGTATTTGTAACACACAACCTGTTGCATTTCCAAACCTCGAATCCTCCCCTTCCCTCTAACAATAAGACTTTCTTTTCCACAATGAAATACCCTGATAAGGTGACCATTAAACAGCTCCATTAAGTCTTCTGCATCAGTCACTTTGCTTCCAATTGTTGTCTAACAATATCATTTTTTCACAATCATTTCCTCTTCTATTGGCCATATAACAAAAGAATTCCTTTTGGATTTTCCTTAGATCTCATGGCTAATCTCTTCTCATATTCAAGTTTTGCATTCTTTACCATTCTAGTCACTTTCCTATCCTGAGCCTTACATTTCTCATGCAACTGCTCTCTATCCCTCTCCTTATACTTTTTCTACAACCTCCTTTTTGTCTGCAGTTCCTGTTTGATATCATTAATCATCCACTTTACAAAAAATCTTGTTCTCTTTTTTTTCACTAGAGGTATAAAACTCTCCATTGCTTGTAATAAATATTTCTTTGCTAGTTTTCATGCATTGGTGATATCTCACCCTTCAAATTCTTTTCAGAGAAATCCTGTGCAATTAGGATAAAATGTCACGTTGTCAATAATTAAAATAAATGTTATCATCTTATTCTGATGTTCTGCCTTATAAACTCTTAGTCATGCACTCATGAACCACTAAAGTCTCCCCCCCCCCACACACACACATTACCAATAATAATTGTCCAGACAGCCAGTTATGAAATATTCCAGGTTTGTTAATAACATAAAAACTGGTGTACAGATAGTAGGAAGCAATATTTCATTGTAGAAGTTGAATACAGGTGGTGTGGCAACACAACGTGAACTCAGTGACTTCGAGAGAGGTGTCATTGTGGCAATATACGTTGTTATGTCGTAATTTTTCTTTAAATCTATGTTACTATTACCCCCTCTTGTGCCAACTAAGAATGAGATCTCCAGTCTATCTCTCTGGGGCCATCTCCTTTTCGAACTCTGACAAATTTGTTTGTTCCAGCTGGCCCAGTCAGAATCCTAGGACAGAAGAATTCTTGCTCAGAGAAACTTTCCCAGAGTTCTAGCAGCTACCTAGATTCGTTAAATATATAGCATCTGTAGAGATCTCAGTTTGCAGTCATGGCCCTATCCTTTCTAATTTATTCTTTACCTTCACCTTATACATAGGTTCAAACTTTAATGAGTGGTAAATTAGTCTCATGCTCAAGCAAAACTCAGGCTTACATAGTCATAGTCAGGCTTACAACTGACAATCATAAATGAACACTCTAGTTAATGAACATATAACTCATATCATATCCTCTGGTCAATTAAAACACGCTTAGCATGGGAAAATACTAATAAACTGCTACAATTTCAACTTCAAATGCTAACATAGATCCCACCACATTAATTAGGTCTCACACAAGAATATAAGTCCTCCGATTACCAGTCCAATGGAGCTAATAAGTTACAATGCATATAAGTCATTCAAAAAGTTCTCTAAGCAATTGTCCATTTTTCTTCCAACTAGAAATTGACTCACCCTTTTTCTCTAATGCTAATTGTTAATAAAATAAGAAAATTCTGTGTATTACTACCGCCACATGAGTTACCGTGTCCCCTTTATCCGTCCTCTACTGTTATATACTATACTGCCTTAGTGGTTTGCGTCCACGTGGAGGTCACTTCGCTCATCACATACAACCATTTTCTGCATTCTGCTGGGCAACGCTCATCCCACTGGTCACTATCGTCTGACTGCCCATCTCCCTGGAGGAACCTTCCGTTGTCTCATTCCAGTAGTGCTTCTATCAATGGCCTGAATTGGTGGAGGTCGTCATCTCGCCCGATACTCGCTAGTCAGCAATGGGGAGAAACTTGCCGTTCGATGTCGTAGAATTCCCTTCCACTGGTCAACATCGTGGGTCCGGGAGCTTGAAACCCACATTTATTATCTCTTGTTGTTCCCTCTTTTCATAGCAGAAGTCTTCTCACAGCGCCTTCCTATTGGTCCTTAAGTTGTTTAGTCACAACTCTTACCCGAAAAGAGCACTCTTGAGGAGCGCTCTTTTCGGGGAACACGAGCTCAATTCGCTTTCCACGAATGCCTTCGCTTCGGGTGTTACGCTTATTGTGGGTAACTCATACGCAACTATTGGACTTTTGTTTGCATTGACATACATTTTGCATAGAATAATTTTTTCTTACTAGTGTTTTCAAATATTTCTATCTAGACAGACAAATTCCACCTTTTTTTTGTACTTCATTTTAAGGTAATTCAAATTACCTTATTTATTACCTGGTTATTATTGTATTCTTGTTAAATCTTGAATGAATGATCCTTTTGATGAAAAGGTCCTTATTCAAGATCTAACAAAGGACCCCCTTTTACTAAAAAAATTTTTCCTAAAATTTTTTTCTAAGTTTTTCCTCACTTCTCTGGAGAAGACTCTTCCACTTTGCTTAGATCTTAATTCAAACTCACGCTTGGGCCAGAATTGATATATTCTGGATTTTCAGTGATTACTTGGTATGTGCAAACATCATTTTTTATACTAATCTTGCTTTCCTCGAGACATATACTTGTCACTTGCTATTCTGCTGTACAGTCTCTTAGTCCTATCTTTTATGCTTATGTGGTTAATTTCTATTGTCCCCTTGTAGGCGGTATTTTGTCCCTCGCTTATGATTTCATTACCCTCTGGCACCTTAATTTCATCGGTGTTGCCAGCATCTGGATTTTCTCCTTCCTTTGATAAGGAAGTTTCATCTAATCCTGATTGAGTGTTAGCCATTAGGTCCTTATTCAAGATCTAACAACGTGCCACTGCTGCTCAACTGGAGCATCCAAAATCAACAGTTAGCGATGTGTCAACAAATGGAGACGTTCTGGAAACACCCAGGGTGGTTGCAGAAAATGACTGACAGGGACAGGAGGGTGTTAAAATAGGTAGCACACAAAAACCGGCTACAATCAACACAGACCATCCGAGACAAGCTCCAGAGCACCAGTAACACCAAGGTGAGCACTAATATTGTACAAAAAGAACTCCATTTACTGGGTTTCCACAGGCACACAAGCTGAATATCACAAAAAAGGAACAAGGTGGCTCATCTGGCCTGGTGCAAAGAGCATGTGAACTGGACAACTGACTAGTGGAAAACGGTATACTCTGGAGTGATGATGCAAGGTTCACCTGCTTCCAGTTTGACAGGGTGTGGTGCAGAGACAGTCTGGTGAATGCTTGTTACCACAGCGTGTTGTACCACAGTAAAGTTTGATACTGCAGGAGTAATGCCATTGGGTGCATTCAGCTGGTTCGAAGTGGGACCACTGGTTGTTGTCCATGGTTTCATGAAGGCAGCACAGGACCTTGATATTCTGGATAATCAGGTATCCCCCTACACTGTGGAGTTTTTATGGAACGGGCCTGTGATACTATCAAGACGATAATGCCCCATGCCACAAAGATGCAGTTGTTATGGAATAGTATAAAGAGATGGGTGTTAAACGACTGCCATGGCCTCGAGCTATTGCTGAACTCAGTGCTGCTTTGATGAAGAAATCGAGAAAAATCCACCTGATGTCCACCGCACACTGGTGGAAAGCCTCCCTCAAAGGGTGCAGGAGGTAATCAAAACCAAAGGTACACATACCCGATATTAGGATTCGCCTGCTGGAATCAATTGTAAATTGATAGTGTCCGGACAATTATTGATAGATTTTGTGTGTGTGTGTGTGTGTGTGTGTGTGTGTGTGTGTACATACGAGGGGGGGAGGGTCTGAAATGTTCTAATAAACACCTAGAACAAAATGATATTAATGCAACCAATATAACCACAAGAAATAACATACTAGTAACAGAGTAATAAGTAAAACTTATGTTCTTATATCTTCATATCTTCACATGTTTTTTCTTGTAGTTATATCAGTTGCTTCAATACTATTAAAACTCTGCCATGGGATCCTTGGATAAAGGAGGAGGGTCGGTCAGATGAGTGTCGATGCTCTGACCATAAAGAAAAAACACGATTCTTATCTGATGCCTATATAATCAACAGCTACAACATGACAGCTCGGGCATTGCCCGAATAAACAAGGCCCGCGATACCAATCGAGCGATCAGGGTTGGATCGAAAAGTGGGATACCGAAAGGAAACAGAAACAGAAACTGAAACAAACAGAACTCTTATCAATAGGAAGGTGGAAGGTGCAGACACTCTGGATGTCAGGAAAATTAGAACTACTTCGTGAGGAAATGAAGAGATATCAGTGGGATATACTAGGATTGGCAGAGATGAGATGGACATCATCTGGAGAGATCAATGGATGCAAAATAATATGGTCAGGACATGACACCATGCACGAAGCAGGAGTTGGCTTCTTTCTTAGCAAAAAGAGCTTGAGAGGCACTGTTAGGCTACAAACCAGTTAATGAACGAATCATAGTAGCAAGATTTCAGGCAAAGCCATTCAACATATCAATAGTCCAGATATATGCACCCACATCTGACAGCACAGATGAGGATATTGACTTATTCTACAAAGATCTAACAGAGACAATAGAAACAATACCAAAGCAAGATGTGCTAATTATTGAAGGAGATTGGAATGCCAAAGTTGGAATAGATAATGATGGTTGGGAAAGAGTCATGGGAAAATATGGTTTCAGAGAAAGAAATGAACGAGGTGAAAAATTGTTAGAATTTGCTGTGGACCACGAGATGATGATCTGTAACACAAGATTCCAACAAAAGGAGTATAGAAAATGGACGTGGCGATGAAATGATGGGAAAACCAAAAAACATGATTGATATGATTATGATTAAAAGAAGATGGATAACATCAGTACAGCAATGTCGAACTTTTCAGGGAGCGGATATAGACTCGGACCATAGTTTAGTGATTGCAAACATCAAGATGAAATTAAAAAAAGAAATATAAACCAAAACATCAGAATAGAAGAGATACAGCATGAACAAGAAATAGGAAGAAGGTACAGAACAGTGTTAGAAGAGAAACTTAAAAGTGTGGAGAAAGAAAAAAATACAAATTTAAGAGTGAAAAGAGTAATGAAGGCGACAGAAGATGCAATTGAAGAAACAGTACCAGCAGAAGAGAAGATCAAGAAGAAATGGATTACACAAGAAACACTGAAGTTAGTACAGGAGAAAAGAATGTTGAAGATAAGAAGGGATACATCAGAACAAATAGAAGAAAGTGTAATGAGGTGAAAAAAGCAGTCAGAATGGATAAGATGAAATGGTTAGAAGCCCAATGCAATAACATAGAACAGTACTATGGAGAGCATAGTACTACAAAATTAAAAAATATAAACATAAATGGATGGAACACGTTCAAAGAATGAAAACAGAAAGATTACCAAAACAAGCCTTAAAGTACAAGCCATTAGGAAAAAGAAAAACAGGACGTTCTCTTAAATGATTCAATGATGACTTCTAAGGCAGGAACAGGCCATGCTAGGCCTAAATCCTTGATACGCATGATGATGATGATGATGACTATGGAGAGCATAAAACAAGGGGGGTATTCAAAATGATCAGAAACATTAATAGAAAGTGGCAACCAAAACAGACCACAATTAAAGATGAAAAATGCAAAGTACTGATGAATAAAGAAAAAATTGTACAGTGGTGGACAAGATACTGTAGTGAGTTATATGAAGAAAAACTAGATTCAGATAGCTTTAGGAAACTGACTGAAGAATTGAAGCAGATATCACCACCAGGTGATGAACATGATATCGACATTTTAAGAGGAGAGGTAGAAAAAACCGTAGGACGGCTAAAACACAACACAAGAATCCTGGTAACGATAACATTACTGGAGAAATGATTAAATATGGTGGTGAAAGTATGGTTACAGAAATGCACCAACTATGTAATATGGCATGGAAAGAAGGGAAAATGCCAGAGGGTGGGTGAAATCAATATTAGTAACATTATACAAGAAAGGAAATAAGCTAGAATGTAAAAATTATAGAACAATTGCCTTGATAAGTCACCTTGGTAAAGTGATGATGATCATATTGACAGAAAGATTGAGAACACAATTGGAAGCATACCTTGCAGATGAGCAAGCAGGATTTAGGAAGGACAGAACTACAATTCAACAGATTTTGACAGTGAGGTTAATAGCAGAGAAAGCTAGGAGAAAAAACAAACACATATATACTTGATTTGTTGATTTTCAGAAAGCATTTGACAGTATTGACCAGAAAGTGACATTAGCAGTTCTAGAATCATATGAAATTGATAAAAAACTAATAGCTATATTAAAAGATGTTTATCAGAATGCAGTTGCAGCAGTTAGAATAGGTGATGATTTGGGGAAATGGTTTAAAACAAGCAGAGGTACTAGACAGGGAGACCCAATATCACCAAGCAGTTTCATCACACATGTAGAAAGAGCAATGGATAAAATGAAAGAAGATGCCAAAGGAATATCTGTAAACGGAATGAGAATTAACAATCTGAGATTTGCAGATGTCATTGTTATTATTGAAGAAGATGAAAGAGAACTATAAAAAACACTGAAACTGTTAAATGAGGAAGGGAAGAGATTTGGACTTGTTATGAACTTTGAAAAAACAAAGACAATGATATTTGGTGAGAAGAACATGAAACAAAAGATACAAGTGGATGGAACTGATATAGAAAATGTAGAACAATTCACATATGTGGGAAGTAAACTGAAATATGACTTAGACTGTAAAAAGAAATAAAGATCAGGATTGCAAAGGGAAGAACAAATCTGAAGGCCATGGATAACATCTGGAAAAGTAAAGTGATCAGCCTGCAAACAAAACTAAGAGTACTGGAAACATGCATCTTCAGCAGTGTACTGTACAGACCTGAAATGTGGGTAATAAATAAGGAATCAAGAAAAAGAATTTTGGCATTTGAAAAAACTTGTTACAGAAAGATTCTAAGAATAGGATGGGTACAAAAAATCAAAAATGAAAAGAACTATCAGAAGATACAACCAAAACAGAATCTAATGCAAAAGATTATAAAAAGGAAGCTGCAACTATTTGGACACATCTGTAGAATGAGTGAGGACCGGAAGATAAAGACATTTATGTTTGGTATTTTGGATGGTTTAAACAGAAGAGGTAGACCATACAGAGAATGGATAGACGATATAAAAGACTGGTGTGGAATGGGTGTACAAAAACTGCAACACTGTGCACTGGACAAAGAAAGGTGGATGAAGATAGTGAAACAGGCATCAGACATCAACAAGCAGTGAGCCCAATAGGTTCATGATGATGATGACGATGAAGTTAAGGGATATTACATCCCATATTGTTTCATAGCCAAATAAGAAACTCAAAGAGTTTCATGCCGAATATAGAAACTATATAAAGTTCGGCGAGTCCAAGCGTAAGCAAATACCTGGATAGTGCAACACATAATCCATTTGGTAGTGCAACACTGAGGCAACTCATAGTAAGGGTAGAGCAAGTTCCAATCATTATTCTTGGTATTTACCCATAATGTGAAACCCAGTTCCTAGGAGCTGTATTACTGGTCTACATTATGAGAGAAGGTCACTACCCAGACCGGTTTCAGCCTTTATTGAGGTCTCATCAGTGAGTAGGTAGACCTAGTTAATACCAAGTTTGTAGTGAACAGAACTTACATAGCCTACTATATGAATTGCCAAGAAGGTGTCCTAAATTATTAATTTTATGAAGAGCCAAAGGCTCTTCATATAATTAATAATTAAATTTGGAAACAATATGGGATGTAATATCCATTAACTTAAATAATTTCACATCGCTGAATTGAAGCCTTTGGCTATTCATATAATTAGTAATTTATTAGGACACCTTCTTGGCAATTCGTATAGTAGGGTATGTAAGTTCTGTTCGCTACAAACTTGGTATTAACTAAGTCTACATACTCACTGATGAGACCTCAATAAAGGTTGAAACCAGTCTGAGTAGTGACCTTCTCTCATAATGTTGAACAGTAATACAGCTCCTAGGAGCTGGGTTTCACATTATGGGTAAATACCAAGAATAGTGATCGGATCTTGCTCCACCCTTGCTATGAATTGCCTCAGGGTTGCACTATCAAATGGGTTATGTGCTGCACTATCCAGGTATTTGCTTATGCTTGGACTCGCCGAACTTTATATAGTTTCTATATTCAGCATGAAACTGTTTGCGTTTCTTATTTGGCTATGAAACAATATGGGATGTAATATCTCTTAACTTAAATAATTTCACATCGCAGAATTGAAGCCTTTGGCTCTTTATATAATTAGTAATTTATTAGAACACCTTCTTGGCAATTCTTATAGTAGGGTATGTAAGTTTTGTTCACTACAAACTTGGTATTAAGGCAGTTCCATTGTTGTTTATATGCAGTTTGCACCAGTAGTAGTAGAGTGCGGACTTGTCAGTTTTGGAATTGTGGTGTGTTTATTACACTATGTGTCTTGTAAGACTAGGTGAATTGGCCAGGAAAAGTGAAACTTTACAACACGTTTCCCCCGCAAAGTGTCACAGAAGATCAGTCAGAATCGGCGCCTTCTACTCCTTCAGACTTTGTAGAAGTCTGTGCATGCAAAAAGCGAAGAACAACAGAAGAACCACACAATGACAACGAAATGGAACAGGATTCTCAGATTTCGGATGCCGCTATTTCTCCTAAAGAAAAGGTGCCTCCGATCATTCTTAGAGAAAAGCAGAAATGGGCAGCTTTAAAATTCACAATGTCCAATCTGCACATTGGCTTCATTAAGACCAAAAACATGGATGAAGGCATAAAGATACAGCCAGCAACAGTGACAGACTATAGAAGGTTGACCAAAGAACTGGACAATATATGCATCCAGTATCATACCTTTGCGCTCAGCTCAGAAAAAAAATTAAAAGTGGTCCTTCGCGGTATCTGTGAAGACAATGACACAGTAGAAATAGCTGCTGACCTTAATTCTCAGGATCTGCCTCCAGTCAAGGTTAGCAGAATGTACAAAGCAGACAAGACTCCCATGCCATTAGTCCTAGTAGAGATTCATAAAATTTACAAAAATATCTACAACCTAAAAACAGTCTGTGGACTCATCGTCACACCAGAACCACTCTGGAAAAGATCATCTTCTGGGCAGTACCACAGGTGCCAGAAGTTTGGCCATGCCCAGAATCTATGTAGAGCAGAATATAGATGTTTGAAATGTGGGGACAGCCATCCAACCAATACCTGCACAAAGCCGAGGACCACCTCGGCCAAATGTGCCAACTGCGGTGGCCCTCATCCTACGAACTACAAAAGATGTACTCAGCACCCAAAGAACAGGCGGATGGAGGCAGTCAATCAGTCCTTCTCCTACAGTATAAGAAGTCCATAAGCTCAGGCATCAAAACTGGAGACTCAGCAGCCACAGTTAGAAACCTCCAAAAATAGAGACACCCAAAAGCAAACAAGAAGTTATGGCGATGTGACCTGTACAAATAGACCAATGCCAGAACAAAATCAACCAATAGCACCTAAAAACCTAACAGCTGTTATTACAGCCTCACTAGCAAACATGCTACAAGATTTCAGCCTGTCAAACCCTACTGCAACTTCCACTAAAAGATTTCTTCGTGAAACTCAGGTCATCCTCAGAGCTCTCATAAATGAATAGTAACAAACTCATTCCAGCATCACTTCAGATAGTTGCTTGGAACGCAAATGGCCTCAAAAACAAAATTCTGGAACTCTGAAATTTCACATATAGGTATCAACCAGATGTTATATTAATCAGTGAAACTCATTTAAGACCTTCAGACAATCCTACAATAATGGGCTATCACCTATACAGAAATGACAGACCACTCTACAGAGGCGGTGGCACTGCATTTTCATTAAAAACTACATTAAGCATCACTCTGTGAGCAATCCTTCAACCACTAATCTTGAGATCATAGACGTGGAAGTAGTCACCAGCTCCACTGGCAAACTGAAAATCTACTCAGCTTACAACCCTACCCAAATATCTCTACTTCACTCTGACCTAAATGCCATCTTATGCATCAGAGAGCCCACCATTATAGCTGGAGATCTGAATTCCAAGCACCCTGCGTGGAATTGTACTACCACCAACAAGAATGGTTGCATCCTTTCCAATTACTTAGGATCAAGCAACGCTGCTGTGGCAGGCCCCATCGAACCAACTCATTTCAGTATGTTTGGCACTGCTGACATCCTGGATATAGCTATCCTGCAGGATATCAAACTTCAATACAGCATCATATCTATGGATGAACTATCATCCGATCACAATCCAATTCTACTACAGCTAGGAAATCAAGAATACCTGTGTCCTCCTTCTCACTCCTACATAGCATGGGAAAGACTGTCAACAGCACTCCAGGATTATATTGGACCTGTTCCTCACATACGCACAAAAGAAGAAGTAGAAACTGCAGTTACAAATCTCACACAACAAATTAATTCTGCTATAATGGTAGCTACCTCCTACAAATCGGCCTGCAAGCCAGATCGTTTGCCTGAAGACATCATGAACCTGATCAGAGACAAAAACAGAGCTAGAAAAAGATTCCGTAACACACATGCACCACAAGATAAAACAGCTCTAAACAGGATAAATAGGTCAGTAAGAGATGCACTTAAAACTTATAGAAACCAAGTTTGAGATAAAAAGTTATCCTCCTCACCTATTGATCACTCTATCTGGAGGTTACTGAGAAACATCAGAAATAAAAACAGTTCTCCCCCATAATCTCAAACCAGGGCTTAGTTCACACAGATGTAGATAAGGCAGAAGTCATACTAAAGAATCTAGAAGAGCAGTGCAAACCCTCTTATAAACCCTCTTATAACAACTTAGATTTCAATCACTTGTACAAAATCCATAGACAGGTCAGACACGCTTTAAATCTCCCAGATACCAGCGCTGACCATATTGCACATACATCACCTGTTGAATTATATGATATTATTAAAAAACTTAAGAACAATAAAGCTCCTGGACCAGATGGCACCTCAAACAGGGTGACCAAGCTGCTGCCTCGGAAAGCTGTAGTGCACCTGACCAGTATAATAAATGCAATCTTAAGATTTCACTATTTTCCTTCCACCTGGAAACTGGCTGATGTAATCCCAATTCATAAGCCAGGCAAGAACCCACACCTACCGCAAAATTATCGTCCAATCAGTCTTATCTCTAATCTGCGTAAGGTTGCAGAGAAGAGCATCCTCTCATGACTCCAAACCTCAGTAAATGACCTAAACATCCTGCCCTAAAGAACAGTTTGGTTTTCGGCAACACCATAGTACTACCTAGCAAATCCACAGAATTGTCAAATACATCACCACCAGCTATAACTGCCGCCAGTACACAGGAGCTGTTTTCCTAGACCTATCCAAAGCATTTGACAAAATCTGGCATTTTGGACTCCTACACAAACTTATCTCAGCTGGTACCTCACTAAAAATGGTTCATCTAATCCATTCATATCTTCAGAATAGATCAAAGCAAATAAAAATCAACGGTTCTACATTGTCCCAGCGCCATATCTTTGCTGGAGTGCCGCAGGGATCCCTCTTGGCTCCGTTGCTGTTTTCTGTATACATGTCGGACATCCCGCACAATCCGATGACTTCCATTTTGGCCTTGTATGCGGACGATACAGCAATACTAACCAGATCTCTCCGACCCCATTTCGTTACCAGAAAGCTTCAAGAAAACCTTCTAAAGCTGGAGGATTTGTTCTCCAAATGGAGATTGGAAGTCAACCCCCAGAAAAGCTCAGTCGTTCTTTTCTCAAAAAGGCCAATGTCTCCTGCAGGAGATGTGTTACTATTCAATACTAAAATTCCCTGGCAGACAGAAACAAATTACCTGGGTGTAATTCTCGACAAAAAAGCTATCTTTCAACCAACACATCAAGTCTACGTGCATAAAGGCATCTAAAGCCATAGCTCAGATCTATCCCCTAATTAATAGAAATAGCAAGCTCAGCAACAGAATCAAATTGCAGCTATACTAGATGACGATTCATCCTATAATCATCTATGCCTCTCCAGCCTGGAGCCACACCTCTAATACTAACATTATCAAGAGACGAGTGCAGAACAAGTGCTTGAGAATGATTTTGTGAATGCCGTGGTATGTTAGAAACAATCAACTTCATAGAGATACAAATATTCCTTATATTTTCTCTTTTCTACAATCCTTAGCATCCAAGTTTTTCCTAAAGACGTCCACACACCATGCATAATCTCCATGCACATTCAGGGAGAGCAAACTGCTCATAAATTTTACCCTCACTGTAACCATAACAGATAGCGGGGAATATGAAAAGCATATTGCTTCACCCCTAAAGACATAAATGTCAATTGGTATTAACTAGGTCTACCTACTCACTGATTGCCAGAAGTTCCTATTTCCAGCGACCCTGAGAGAGAGCTCCATGTTCCAGAATACAGTCTCTGATCCTAGTGGTAAGATCGTTTGCTATCTATTTTTTATACTTCTGTCTAATTTTGCCTTGTGCCTGTTTTGAAGTCTTCTGCCTCTAGCTAGTCTAGCAGGAGATTTCGGCAAACAGGGAACGCTTGGCCCTGGTTCTGAAGGTCCTTCCTTTCTGGGACTTAGTTTTTTCTCTAAATAATGATTTCGTTTTCACCGCGAGTCAAGACCCTTGGCATCGAAGAGGACGCCGACATACCGAACAGGACGTTGGCGAAAGCTCTTAGCGAAGCAGTAGGGGCAGAAAATATAGTTGGCTTTACCCCTTATGGGGCAGGCAGGTTCCAGGTAGTAGTAAAGAATGTGGAAAACAGGAACAAGTTAACTAAACGACTAGAATGTCAAGGAAAAAAAAAATTTTTTTCCCTTTGTAGTAGGGAGCGTTTTTAAGATAATAAGGATAGAGAGGTTCCCTGTAGAATATCTCGAGGGCAGGGACCGAAATAATTAACAAAATGTTTTCGAAATGGGAAGTCATATGCGCCATCAAAATTGCTAACGATACAGACTTCCCAGACTGGAAGACTGATGAGGTAACTTTCCGTAAGGAAATGAAGGCCAAAGTCCCCAATTTTGCCTTTCTAGGCTCTGCCAGGGTAGTAGTTAACTACCCTGGAGCTAAGAAACAGTGTTATAAATGCAGTTCTCTGGAGCATCTAGGTAAAGACTGCCCCAAGAAACAAATGCAGGAACTGCATGGCGGCAGGACATAACCTAGATGAGTGCCAGGCACTTTGCCTGAAATGTGGGGAACAAACACATAAGATAAACGCTTATGCCAACAGGACGCATGCCGAAAGAATAGGGGGCACTGTCATACCTGCCAAATCTAGGGAAATAGGAGAACCAGAACAGGAGAAATTAGAATCGGCAAATAAAGAGGCGTTCCCTGTACTAAACTCTGGAACTGTCACAACAACGACAGAAAACCCAGCCGCCGCCATAGAAACTTCAGCAGAGGTAAAGAAAAAGAATGACCACAACATAAGAGAAGATTTTAATGCAGAAAACATCAAAGAAGACACAGAAGAGGAAAGAATGGAGATTTCTACTGTTGCCGCTACAGAAATTTCAGCACAGAAAAACAAGAAAAAAAAGAAGCATAATAACCGAGAATCTAAAAAAAAGGAAGAAGATGCAGAGGAAATGGAGGCTACTAATGCCACAGAAAAGCATCCCATAAGCTCTGAGGAAGAAGATAAAAAGAAACCAAAAACAGATAACATAACCCCATCGGACAAACCTGATGAAGAAACTGACCCTCATAAAGACAGGCATATAAATGGAGGTATAATATTAAGAAGATATAGGGGACCCATAGAAGCTGCAGAAAATCTGTTCGAAATAATGCACCACACAGAAACACAGCCAGCATTCACCCTTCAGCACGATAAAATAAGTTTCGACTGGTTAGACGTCTACATTGACGACATCAACACAGCCACACCAGATGAAATAAAGGGTCATCTGAAGAAACTAAATGAGGAAAGTAAAACTCAGCAATGTCACACCTTGAAAGCCTTGAAAGAAATTAAACAAAGATGATATCCTGGAGGACAGTGCATGGATCCTCAAGAAATTTAGTAGAAGGCTATGGGGCAATAACAAACAAGACTACAAGGATTTGCCTTTTCATTCTAATCGTTTTATATCTAGTTCACACAGGAGGGGGTCAGCCTGATAAAACCCAAGCTGCGAAGGCTTACATTGAGGCGGTGCAGCCCCTGGTGGGCTGCATCACTCGGGACAGGCTCTTCCCCCAATTTTACAGTCCACTCGTTTCTTATTTTTCCAGAAAAATTATACCAGTTCTCCTTCTGATTTACTCCAGAATTTATTTGTCTCACTTTTTGGTCTGTTTGTTATTTTGTTGTTTGTGTAAGGTTCTGTTTTCATCTGTCAAACATCGTAAAAGATGTTTGACAGATGAAAGCAGTACGAACAGACGTCAGGAGATGATGTCGGCAGATCTGTTTGCCACAACCTCTAGTAGGTTATCTAGTTAAACAGATCGACTGAGGCCTCTTCATCACCTACCACTATTTCACTCTACCTTTATTTTCTTCCCCTTTCACTACCTGTTGACCCTCAGCACATCTTTATACTCCATAGGCCGATGATGAAAGACGATCCCATTCTACTCACTGACGAGACCTCAATAAAGGTTGAAACCGGTCTGGGTAGTGACCTTCTCTCATAATTTAGACCAGTAATACAGCTCCTAGATGCTGGGTTTCACATTATGGGTAAATACCAAGAATAGTGATCAGAGCTTGCTCTACCCTTACTATGAGTTGCCTCAGTGTTGCACTACTAAATGGGTTACGTGTTGCACTATCCAGGTATTTGCTTATGCTTGGACTCGCTGAACTTTATATAGTTTCTATATTCGGCATGAAAAGCTTTGAGTTTCTTATTCGGCTATGAAACAATATGGGATGCAATATCCCTTAACTTAAATAATTTCACATCGCCGAATTGAAGCCTTTAGCTTTAATACTATTTTTTGTTCTCAGTGTTTATCAGTACTTTCCAGACCCCCCCCCCCTTCTCATGTGTGTGTGTGTGTGTGTGTGTGTGTGTATGGTAAGACTAATCGAAGAGAATATATCAGGTTATCCCAAAAGTAATGTTGTTTTTTATACTGTACTTGTTCAAATGCGTCTCAACTTGTCTAAACATGAATTTTTAAAGATTTATAAGTAAACCTAAGCTGAGGTAGTTCCATTCTAAGGAATTCCACTTTGCAAGAACATCATATATGAGTTATTGTTTAAATAACCCTTTATTACTATGGAGGTCACTGAAGAGCACATCATACTTTATGAGTTCAAAAAAAGCGACAATGTTTCGAATATGAGAAAGTACCAGCGATGGTTCAAAAAATTTCGACAAGGGGACTTTGGCTTGAAAGACTCCCCCTCACTTGGGGTGCCCTGTTTCTCTCAATAATGATATGCTGGAAGCCGCCATTGCAAGAAATGCCAATGAAACTATTGAAGATTTACTGCAAAACTGCTGAAGATTTAACAAAAGATCTTAATTAATCATCAACCATCCATTGCTATTTGCAAGAACTTGGAACAGTGTCTAAGCACAGCAAGTGAGTTCCTCATGAACTGACAAACAATCGAAGATAGAACACCAAGATATACACTGCTCTTCATTCTTGAGAGATTCAATCTCCGTTTTTGAGTCAAGTAGTCACCGATGATGAAAAGTGGATGCTTTGTAAGAATGCTAAGTGCCAAAGGCAGTATGCTCATTCAGGGGAACAGGCTAAACCTCAGCCAAAACAAGACCTTCACTGTCAGAAAATTTTGTTAAGTGGTGGTATATGACTGGTATTATACATTTGAACTCTTGCCACAAAACCAAACAATCACATCTGAAGAATATTGTGAACAACTCGATCAACTGAATGAAAACTGAAAGAAAAGAGTGAGATGTTCTCTGGTCATTCAAAAGGGTGCTTTCTTTCAACATGATAACACATGCCCTCATAGTGCAAGAATCACCTGTACCAAGATTGAGTAACTTGACAGAAAAGCTTCCACATCCTCTGCATTCTCCTGATCTTGCACCTTCAGATTACCACTTATTTTGAAGTTTGCAAAATTTCATTAATGAAACACAATACAATACAGTAGAGGCACCGAAATTAAGCCTATGTGACTTCTTTGCCTCCAAACCTCCTGAATTCTAAAGAAATGGCATTATGAAGCTTTCACAATGTTGGAAGAGTATTATTGATTTAAATGGAGAATATATAACTGATTAAATTAGCAAGTGATTTATATTTTATATCATTTCCAGACTTAATGCTAAAAACAACATTACTTTTGGGATGACCTGACAAATGTTTAATGGTGTACCACACACCCTGTGCTTGAGCTTCTGATATCTAATTTGTATATATGGTGATATAAGAAATAATTTCATAGAAAATATCCAATTAGAAAACCAATTAGATTTCATAGAAAATATCCAATTTGCATCATCATCAACTGCTGATGATGCAAAAACGAATAGGGAAACTGTTAATAAACCTCCCATAATGCAAAGCACATCTCCTTCCAGACATGTATAATGCTATGCATTAAGGGAAGAGCCACTACCCAGACCTGTTTCAACCTTTATTGAGGTCTCGTCAGTGGGAGCCAGTCACAGAGACGGTGATACT